>NC_092334.1:689439583-689764166 GCF_046630445.1 Rutidosis leptorrhynchoides
TTGACCATGCTATGCAACCACCGTTCTTACGGTTGACACCCGATTTGGTTCAGGTGACTTAATGAACTCCAGGTGAATTCCTAGGATTTTACGTTCAATGGTAATGAACGCATTGAAAATGGGTTTTCAGAAAACAAATCGGTTTGTAATTTTGATCAAAATATTTTCTCGTTCAAGCTCGAGTTTAGATATCATCGAATTCCATGAGTTTGAATTCTCAATCTTTAAGGTCAATCTCTAGGATTGAGTAATATCAGGCTTAAAAGCTGATTTTTAATCTTTTAAGGAGATTATCCTTTCTGGGGATCTGATTCATTAGTCTTATCCAGCTAATTTGCACGGTGCCCCCCCCCCATTGTACGAGATAAATCCTTCTCATGGTTAGGATAAATTTGACCACTTGGCGACCCTGTTTAATGCTGAGGTCCGTGGATTTCCTGCTGATTTTAGAGATGACTTTTCTAGATTTTTCGTCAACCTACAGCTAGTCTGGACGACAACTTCCTGACCTAAATCAAGAAGCGCGTTTCTTTTTTGGAAGACTTTACTTCCTTTTAATGATGGAATTGATTCATCGTGTAGATCCATCTTTCTTACAGTAAATCAGGTAAAACTTTTTAGTTTAGTCCAAAGCAAAAGTATTTTCAGTTATTTGTACAGAAATATGTGACATATGTTTAAAATATCTTGGTAAATTTTCCCACACTTGGCTTTTATTTTCCTTTTTATTGTCCTCTATTCCATTTTAAATGAATTTTAACATTTTTGTTTGTTTCTCAATTTATGTCCTTTCTGAGGTAACAATAATTTCGGTGTTAAAACCTAGTTTTATCGTTCATAAATATGTATAAACATGATTTTGAGTTCATTTAGTTGAAAATCTTGAAAAATTTTACAAGAATTGGGTAGTCAGTATATAAGACTAGGGCTGTTCTTTATTATCAGAGAGCACTAGATTCTAATACAACTACTACTTTACTAGTATTTCTAATGGTAACCAAGTGTACAAAGTAAAAATTTAAAAATCCGAAAGAATTTAACCCCTTCCCACACTTAAGATCTTGCAATGCCCTCATTTGCAAGAATTCAGTAACAATTTAAATTATTGAGGGTGATTTGTGTGAAAATGGTTAAATTTTACCAAAGTTTCCAAACATATTTGTGTTTGCTTGCTGAATGATAAATGGTGCATATCATTTGTTCATTCCGTCTTGTTGTTATTTCACATATATTTTGCATCTTGTCGTCAAAAATTAGTTGCTTTTGCTGAACTTAATGCCAGTCTTTGAAAATGCGTTGTTTTACCCTGTTGTTTACATAAGATAAACTGCAAACATATATACATATTTTTGAAGTTTGGTATATTACCCCACATTCAACAATTATTAAAATCTAATAATAAAAGTTAGAAAATTATAAAAACTATTACAATATTAACATAAGTATTAAATGTATCAACATTACAAATTATAAAATAAATAAAACTAAGTAGACTAGGGATGATACTGATACCAGTAGGGGTTCCATGCAAAACCGTATGTGCTATAGAATGCTTCAGCAGGGTTATATGTAGGATACGGTGGTTGCATCTCTATAGACCAGGGAGGGAATATGGGCGTTGGAGTAGGAATATAGTTTCTACCTATATATTGGCAATAAGCTATGATTTGGTTTTGATGAACTTGCCAATCTTCAAATGCTCTATGTCTAGCATTTTCGTACTCCTGTGAAGCTATAAACCTTTACATTTCTTGCATTTCATTTCCCCCTCCTATATTACCTTGCTGTTGGTTTCTCTCAACCTGTGGATGTCTACCATTATATCGTACTGCGGCGTTATTTCGCCTCTTCAAAACTTTAGCACCATGGTATAAATTTAAACCTATTGTATCTTGGGGTTCTGGTTCTTCGACTAATAATCCCCCCCGACTTATATCCACATTGAGATACTCAGCAATCAAAGTAATAAATATACTACCTCCTATTATGCTATGCGGTCTCATCCCCCTAACCATAGCTGATAAATAATAACCTACACAATAAGGTATACTTACAGCGCTTTGTGGGTCTCGAATACACATATGGTAAAACAAATCCTTTCCATTTATCTTTTCCTTATTCTTACCTCTTTGTGTAATCGAGTTCGCTAAAAACCTATGAATTACTCTTAACTCTGCTCTATCTATATCCAAATAAGAGTAATTCCCCCCTTTAAATCGGTGATGGCTAGTCATCTGACTCCATACACCATGTGTATCAAAATTCTCATCTATCTTTCTACCATTTAGTATCAACCCTCTACAATCAGCAGATGCTAACTCCTCAGGCGTATATATACGTAAAGCCTGAGCCATGTCTAGTAAAGACATGTGGCGCATCGAACCTCCTAACAAAAATCTAATAAAAGATCGATCGATAATACTAGCTACCCGATCATTTAACTCTATACTACACAACAATTCTTCACACCATACTTTATATACAGGTCTACGCATGGTGAATAAACGTACCCAGTCGTTAAAAGTAGAATTACCATACCTCTGTGCAAGTAATTCCCTAATTGGCCCGGCCAATTCTACAGCTTCTAATGGTCCCCATTCTATGACCCTAGGTACCTCAACAGCTTTAGAATGAAGAGTATGCAATCCCCGTTGGTATTTTGGATAATCTATCCAACGTCTGTCAAATCTCAAGTTTGGGTGCAAATCTTCCAAGTGCATATCAGAAAATGTCATTACTGGATGAGGTATATCTTGCTTGTAGTAGTTATCCACCTCCTGTTGGTCCGCATTCTCAGGAGGAGTATTGCGAGCTTGGGATGAAGATTCACCCCTTTCGGTCTACAAAACACATCAAACACAATTTTTGTGCATCCAAATATGCATTAGTGTCAGCAAAATCATTAATCAAAATAATTACAATGACATGTCCAATTTATATCAAACTTATGCTCATTTTCATATTTTTATCAAATCTACACTTTTTCAAATAAGCATATACAAAAATGTTCGCCAAGTTCATAAGCATTCAATTCAAATAACATGTCAAAATAATCATTACTAGTAATTAAACAAGTTTCAAATGGCATTATCTATCAAAATATCAAGTTCATGAATTTTAGACTTGAAAAAGTCCACTTTAATTCTCAAAATCATGCTTAGGCTCAAAGTTTGGATCATTTAACTACCTAAACATGTTACACTTCTTAATTTAGCAACAATTCATGACAAAAATCAGCCATAACCTGTTTATATAAAAAAGCCCCAAATTGCTCAAGAACACAAACCCTAGATTATTCAAAATTTGAAGTTTAAGGCTTCTAATCATGTTAAATAGCATTAATCTAGGTTATACAAGCATAATACATAAGCAATTTAAGCATAATTACACTAAAAAGCATCAAAATCGAATTGGGTATAAAATTGCTCAAGAACACTAATTTTTGGATTAAATGGTGTTTAGGTGTAGAAATTTACCGTTTTTCTTGAGTAATTCCTTGATAGCATCCTTCTTAACATGATTTTAGTAAAAGATTTGATGATTAACGGTTAAAAATTGTGATTTTGGGGGTGTTTTCTCGGGTTTTTTCGGGTTTATTTTCGCTGTATGTTTGAGTTGTGGTGTGGACTGATCAGTTCAGCTCGATTTTATTTTTTTTCTGTATTTTGGTCCTCCCGCGAGTCGCGGGGTTTGGTAGACTCAAACACCGTGAGTCGCGGTGTTTGTTTTTTTCTTTTTTTTTTATATAAAATCTTAACTTAATAAACAAATATAAATTTAAAATTTTGTTTTCCTTTGTTATTTAGGACGAGGTCGTTTCGGATCGATGTCCTAGTCCGTCCTTCGACAAAATTTTAAAATTTGTCTTTTTGTAGCGATTGTTTTAAAAGCTAAGATTTTTTGATTTTTTAATATTTTTGGCATACTTTAATTCAATAAGATTAAAAATAATGATAATAAAAGTTCTCGTCCCTCCCTCGGGTAAAGCAATTTCGGTTCAAAGACCTAGTCTTCAACTTACGACGAATTTTTTAAAAATCATATTTTTAACTTAATGAGATAAAGTAAATTTTTGTTTTTAAATTCACACAACTTAAATATAAAATTCAATATTAATATTAAAAATTCACACCAAACTTAAAATTTGAAATGCATAAAATTAAAAATTCATATTTTAAAAATTAAAAATTCACACCAAACTTAATTTAAAAATTCATATTATAAATTCATACCAAACTTATATTATATTTTTCAAATATTTACAATTTTAAATATATTGATTTTACAAAGTTTACAATATTAATTTAAGATTTATATATTAATTTTAAAAATATGGTAAAAATAAAATTAAAAATCTTTTTGGCTTTTTATCCCACTTTAATCAATCAAATATTATCAAAAATATGCGCCCCTCTTTTCGGTAAAGTTTTTTCGGTTCCATGACCTAATTTAACTCATGAAGAATTTTTGAAATATTTTGGGTTGATTGATTAAAGATATTTATACCTTAAGAATAAACGTTAAATTTCGCAGTGATGTAATAAATTTTTGAATGATATCAATAATTTTGGTCGCCAAACCTAATTTTATTCAATACCAATTTAATACTTTATAGCGAACAAATTAGCGTTTATTATCAAAAGGTTAAAAATAAAAATAAAAAAATAAAAACTGTACAAACATACCTGTGAAATAGATTTCTTAGTTATATGATTTATCCCATTCATAAGATAGTCGGTTTAATTAGTTTTCCATGGCTACATAGGCGTAACCTCGAGCATTCAGTGTTTTTTCTTCTAAACATATGAACGGTCCGTCTCTGCATAAAGTAACAAATTCGGTGTTTGAATAGGTTTGATTATTTGAAACATTTACCTCCATGTGACCATTTTCCGCATTTGTGACATCTTTCTAGGTGTCGTGCTCTTCTTTTCGTTGCGGATTTTGATTTTCCTTTACCAAATTGTGACTTATTATCTTCGCATCTGGATTCTTTTCTTACTCCGTCCAATCTTTCTCTGATTACTGGTACTATTTCACTCAGAAGTGTGTCATTATTACGTTTAGTGATCAAAGCGTGTAGCATTAGACCATGGTTTAGTTCACAGGCAGTCTTCATTTCCTAAAAAAAATAAAAATTCAGAATGGGGGGAGAAGACTAGTTCTTTAGGGTCTGCTAGGGAAAGACCGTTCGGGTTCCATTTTCGAGAACTACACGAAAACAGACAATCTAACTCTAACAGAAATACATAAACCCCCTATACTTAGTGAGCTGTGGTATCGAAATTGTGATTAACTTCATTGTCTTCTTCCATCGGACCATGTATGTAATGTTTAACTCTGTGACCATTAACTTTAAATTCAATCCCATTTGAATTTATTAATTCTATCGTTCCGTATGGGAAAACTCTTTTGACTATGAATGGTCCAGACCATCTTGATTTCAATTTTCCAGGAAATAGCTTGAATCGTGAATTGAAAAGAAGAACTTTGTCTCCTTCTTTAAATTCTTTTAAACTTCTGATTCTTTTATCATGCCATTTCTTCGTTCTTTCTTTATAGATTAACGAATTTTCGTATGCTTCATGTCTTAATTCTTCTAATTCGTTTAGTTGACTTAATCGTAGACGTCCAGCTTCATGTATATCAAGATTACATGTCTTCAAAGCCCAAAATGCTTTGTGTTCAATTTCTACTGGAAGATGACATGCTTTTCCATAAACAAGTCTAAAAGGTGTGGTTCCAATTGGAGTTTTGTAGGCTGTTCTAAAAGCCCAGAGTGCATCCTCCAATTTAATGGACCATTCCTTCGGATTTGATCCTACGGTTTTCTCTAGAATACGTTTTAAAGCTCGGTTGGTATTTTCAACTTGTCCACTTGTTTGTGGATGATATGCGGTGGAGATTTTATGAGTTACTCCATATCTTTTAAGAACTTTCTCAAGTTGATTATTACAGAAATGAGTACCCCGATCACTTATTAAAGCTTTCGGTGTTCCAAACCTTGCAAAAAGACGTTTTAAAAAGTTGACTACAACTCGTGCATCGTTAGTTGGGAAAGCTTGTGCTTCCGCCCATTTAGATACATAATCAATGGCTACGAGTATATATAGATTATTATGAGATTTTGGAAATGGACCCATAAAGTCAATACCCCAAATGTCAAATACTTCACATACTTGGATGACATTTTATGGCATTTCATCACATTGACTTATTTTTCCGGCCCTTTGACAAGCATCACAGGATTTGCAAAGAAGGTGTGCGTCTTTGTAAATTGTAGGCCAATAGAATCCAGCTTCGTAAACTTTTCTTGCTGTTAGTTGAGGCCCATAATGCCCTCCTGTTGGTCCTGTGTGACAATGGTTTAAGATTTTACTAGCTTCATCTCCAAATACACATCGGCGTATTAGTCCATCTGGACAACTTTTAAACAAATGTGGATCTTCCCAGAAATAGTGTTTTATATCACTGAAGAATTTCTTTCGTTTTTGGTAGGATAATCCTTTTTCAAGGAATCCACAAACTAAGTAGTTTGCATAGTCTGCAAACCATGGAATTTCATTATAATCTATCTTCAATAGATATTCATCAGGAAAGTTGTCTTGTATGGCCGATTCATTTAGAACTTCTAATTCAGGATTTTCAAGACGAGAAAGATGATCAGCGGCGAGATTTTCTGCTCCTCTTTTATCTCGGATTTCAATATCAAACCCTTGTAAGAGTAAGATCCAACGGATTAATCTTGGTTTAGCATATTGTTTTGAAAATAGGTATCTAAGAGCAAAATGGTCCGTATAGACCACCGTTTTTGCTAGAACGAGATATGATCGAAATTTGTCAAAAGCAAAGACAATAGCAAGGAGTTCTTTTTCAGTAGTTGTATAGTTCGTTTGTGCTCCTTGTAACGTCTTACTAGCATAATATATAGGTTGAAATCGTTTTTCAATCCTTTGTCCTAAAACGGCTCCCATTGCAAAATCACTTGCATCGCACATTAATTCAAACGGTAGATTCCAATTTGGTGTTATCATGATCGGCGCATTTGTAGCGACCCGAACTTTTCCATGTTTATATATATTAATTGAGATTGATATTTACATGATTAAATGTTTCCAACATGTTAAGCAATCAAACTTGTTAAAACTTGATTAATTGAAATATGTTTCATATAGACAATTGACCACCCAAGTTGACCGGTGATTCACGAACGTTAAAACTTGTAAAAACTATATGATGACATATATATGGATATATATATATATATAGTTAACATGATACTATGATAAGTAAACATATCATTAAGTATATTAACAATGAACTACATATGTAAAAACAAGACTACTAACTTAATGATTTTTAAACGAGACATATATGTAACGATTATTGTTGTAAAGACATTTAATGTATATATATCATATTAAGAGATATTCATACATTATAATATCATGATAATGTAATAATTTAAAATCTCATTTGATATTATAAACATTGGGTTAACAACATTTAACAAGATCGTTAACCTAAAGGTTTCAAAACAACACTTACATGTAACGACTAACGATGACTTAACGACTAAGTTAAAATGTATATACATGTAGTGTTTTAATATGTATTTATACACTTTTGAAAGACTTCAATACACTTATCAAAATACTTCTACTTAACAAAAATGCTTACAATTACATCCTCGTTCACTTTCATCAACAATTCTACTCGTATGCACCCGTATTCGTACTCGTACAATACACAGCTTTTAGATGTATGTACTATTGGTATATACACTCCAATGATCAGCTCTTAGCAGCCCATGTGAGTCACCTAACACATGTGGGAACCATCATTTGGCAACTAGCATGAAATATCTCATAAAATTACAAAAATATGAGTAATCATTCATGACTTATTTACATGAAAACAAAATTACATATCCTTTATATCTAATCCATACACCAACGACCAAAAACAACTACAAACACTTTCATTCTTCAATTTTCTTCATCTAATTGATCTCTCTCAAGTTCTATCTTCAAGTTCTAAGTGTTCTTCATATATTCTACAAGTTCTAGTTACATAAAATCAAGAATACTTTCAAGTTTGCTAGCTCACTTCCAATCTTGTAAGGTGATCATCCAACCTCAAGAAATCTTTGTTTCTTACAGTAGGTTATCATTCTAATACAAGGTAATAATCATATTCAAACTTTGGTTCAATTTCTATAACTATAACAATCTTATTTCAAGTGATGATCTTACTTGAACTTGTTTTCGTGTCATGATTCTGCTTCAAGAACTTCGAGCCATCCAAGGATCCGTTGAAGCTAGATCCATTTTTCTCTTTTCCAGTAGGTTTATCCAAGGAACTTAAGGTAGTAATGATGTTCATAACATCATTCGATTCATACATATAAAGCTATCTTATTCGAAGGTTTAAACTTGTAATCACTAGAACATAGTTTAGTTAATTCTAAACTTGTTCGCAAAAAAAAGTTAATCCTTCTAAATTGACTTTTAAAATCAACTAAACACATGTTCTATATCTATATGATATACTAACTTAATGATTTAAAACCAGGAAACACGAAAAACACCGTAAAACCGGATTTACGCCGTCGTAGTAACACCGCGGGCTGTTTTGGGTTAGTGAATTAAAAACTATGATAAACTTTGATTTAAAAGTTGTTATTCTGAGAAAATTATTTTTATTATGAACATGAAACTATATCCAAAAATTATGGTTAAACTCAAAGTGGAAGTATGTTTTCTAAAATGGTCATC
The DNA here is from genome assembly GCF_046630445.1 of Rutidosis leptorrhynchoides. Taxonomy (NCBI): domain Eukaryota; kingdom Viridiplantae; phylum Streptophyta; class Magnoliopsida; order Asterales; family Asteraceae; genus Rutidosis; species Rutidosis leptorrhynchoides. The sequence continues at coordinate 689,448,361 of NC_092334.1, forward strand.
TAGACGTTGTTCTTTCGACTAAAATGACTACCTTTAAAAAAATGACTTGTAACTTATTTTTCCGACTATAAACCTATACTTTTTCTGTTTAGATTCATAAAATAGAGTTCAATATGAAACCATAGCAATTTGATTCACTCAAAACGGATTTAAAATGAAGAAGTTATGGGTAAAACAAGATTGGATAATTTTTCTCATTTTAGCTACGTGAAAATTGGTAACAAATCTATTCCAACCATAACTTAATCAACTTGTATTGTATATTATGTAATCTTGAGATACCATAGACACGTATACAATGTTTCGACCTATCATGTCGACACATCTATATATATTTCGGAACAACCATAGACACTCTATATGTGAATGTTGGAGTTAGCTATACAGGGTTGAGGTTGATTCCAAAATATATATAGTTTGAGTTGTGATCAATACTGAGATACGTATACACTGGGTCGTGGATTGATTCAAGATAACATTTATCGATTTATTTCTGTACATCTAACTGTGAACAACTAGTTATAGGTTACTAACGAGGACAGCTGACTTAATAAACTTAAAACCTCAAAATATATTAAAAGTGTTGTAAATATATTTTGAACATACTTTGATATATATGTATATATTGTTATAGGTTCGTGAATCAACCAGTGGCCAAGTCTTACTTCCCGATGAATTAAAAATCTGTGAAAGTGAGTTATAGTCCCACTTTTAAAATCTAATATTTTTGGGATGAGAATACTGCAGGTTTTAAAAATGATTTACAAAATAGACACAAGTACGTGAAACTACATTCTAGGGTTGAATTATCGAAATCGAATATGCCCCTTTTTATTAAGTCTGGTAATCTAAGAATTAGTGAACAGACACCCTAATTGACGCGAATCCTAAAGATAGATCTATTGGGCCTAACAAACCCCATCCAAAGTACCGGATGCTTTAGTACTTCGAAATTTATATCATATCCGAAGGGTGTCCCGGAATGATGGGGATATTTTTATATATGCATCTTGTTAATGTCGGTTACCATGTGTTCACCATAAGAATGATTTTTATCTCTATGTATGGGATGTGTATTGAAATATGAAATCTTGTGGTCTATTATTATGATTTGATATATATAGGTTAAACATATAACTCACCAACATTTTTGTTGACGTTTTAAGCATGTTTATTCTCAGGTGATTATTAAGAGCTTCCGCTGTCGCATACTTAAATAAGGACGAGATTTGGTGTCCATGCTTGTATGATATTCTGTAAAAACTGCATTCAAGAAACTTATTTTGTTGTAACATATTTGTATTGTAAACCATTATGTATTGGTCGTGTGTAAACAGGATATTTTAGATTATCATTATTTGATAATCTACGTAAAGCTTTTTAAACCTTTATTGATGAAATAAAGGTTATGGTTTGTTTTAAAATGAATGCAGTCTTTGAAAAACGTCTCATATAGAGGTCAAAACCTCGCAACGAAATCAATTAATATGGAACGTTTTTAATCAATAAGAACGGGACATTTCAGTTGGTATCAGAGCGTTGGTCTTAGAGAACCAGAATTTTGCATTAGTGTGTCTTATCGAGTTTGTTAGGATGCATTAGTGAGTCTGGACTTCGACCGTGTTTACTTGAAAAATGATTGCTTAACAAATTTTGTTGGAAACTATATATTTTTAACATGTGAATATTATGTGATATATTAATCTCTTAACGCGTTTGATATTATGTGATAGATGTCTACCTCTAGAACAAGTCCCATTGACTCACCTAATAATAATGAAGAGTCAAATGTAAATTGGAATGATTCGTGGACTGATTCACAAGTTCCCGAAGAGGAACCGGAAGAAGAGTCGGAACCGGAAGAAGAATCGGAACTGGAAGAAGAATCGGAACCGGATGAAGAAATAGAACCAGTGGGGGAAATAATAAAATGGTTAAGTAAAAGAAAATCCTCAACCAACCGACCAAGGTTAATTATGGTCAATGGTGTTTCCGCCAAGGAAGCAAAATATTGGGAGGATTACCAATTCTCCGATGAATCGGATTCCGACGAGAATTCCGATGATGTTATAGAAATTACCCCAACTGAATTTAAAAAGGCAAAAGAAAATAATATGGGAAAGGGCATAAAAATAGAGAAATCTAATTCCAACCCTGATGAACTTTATATGTATCGTCAACCCCCGAAGTCCTTAAGTTGTAACAATGACCCGGGAACCTCTAAACCACCAGGTTTTTCTAAACCAATGTGGAAAACGACGGCTCGTATTAGGGGAACATCATATATCCCTAGAAACTTGGCAAAACGAACCAAAACCGAAGAAGAAGAAACAAGCGAGTCGGAATAAGATAGTTGTATTCGTGTGGTGTAATATATGTAATATAGTGTGCTTATGCTTTATGATATATGTAATAATTGCTTGTATTAATAAGTATTTTTTTTTTATGAATCTAACTCTTGTCTATTTTACAGTATAAAAACACAAAATGGATAGACAACCCAATATTTTAAGCGACCTACCCGGAGACATGATTGATGAAATCTTGTCTAGAGTCGGTCAGAATTCTTCGGCATAACTATTTAAGGCGAGATCAGTTTGTAAGACATTCGAAGAACGTTCCAAGAATGCCTTGGTTTATAAAAGGCTTTCGTTCGAAAGATGGGGGATATCACATTGGGAAATCCATAAGTTACGATGTGTTTACTTTGACGCATATATTGCGGGGAACCCAAATGCTATTTTGCGCAATGGGTTAAGAAATTATTTTGACTCAATATATCCGAATATTGGACTTTGTGATTTAGAAAAAGCGGCTAACATGCAACATAAAGAAGCATGTTATGCTTACGGATTAGTAATGTTCGCTTCTCACCAAAGTGAGAACAAGAACATCGGGCTACAACTATTAAACAAAACGTTCCCACAAGTGACGGAGTCGGTAATTGGGGTAAGAAATGAGGTTTTTAGATTGTTACGGGACTGTTGGACATTACGTAACCCTCGTCCCTTTGACGACGTTACAACACGATGTCTTATCAACGGCCATAACGGTTATGTTCCACAAGACCAAGGATGGGAAGTAATCCTAGTAAAACCAGAATGCATGACTTGTTTCTGGACGTATGAATTACGTGTCTTTATTGCCTTTGCTGAACGACTTGTGTACTAGCTAGAATTATCTTCACAACCATCTTGTATCAAATTTATTGTGTGCTATATTTCATGCTTTATGTAAAATAAGCGGTATTGTAAGTTTGTAAAATATTGTATAAAAGTTTGAACGCGATATATTATTATAATCAGTTTTTCATATAGAATTGTAGTAGTTGAATTGTATATTAGCTACTAAGTATGAACTTAACGGGTAGGTACTACCCGAATTTAAACTTATAAAACGCTAATATGAAGAAAAAGCTTTTATAAATGAGTTCATATTATGCTACGAAATACTATTAACTACTCTTAATATTCTGTATGATTAACTTGTTCCATTTGACTATTTTGAAGGAAATGGCACCGACTGCTCGACACACCGTGAATATGAATGAACAGGAATTCCGTACTTTTCTAGCTTCAAACATAGCCGCAGTACAGGCTGCGCTACATACCAACAATAACCTTGGATCTAGCAGTACAGGAAATCGTGTAGGATGCACCTACAAAGAATTCACTGGGTGCAAACCTTTGGAATTTGATGGAACCGAAGGACCGATTGGATTGAAACGGTGGACCGAGAAGGTCGAATCGGTGTTTGCCATAAGTAAGTGTACTGAAGAGGACAAAGTGAAGTACGCTACGCATACCTTCACAGGTTCTGCGTTAACATGGTGGAATACCTATCTAGAGCAAGTGGGACAAGACGATGCATACGCACTACCGTGGTCAGCATTCAAGCACTTGATGAACTAGAAATACCGTCCTAGAACCGAGGTCAATAAGCTCAAGACAGAACTTAGAGGGTTTCGAACCCAAGGATTTGATATTACCACGTACAAAAGACGATTCACAGAATTGTGCCTATTGTGTCCGGGAGCATTCTAAGATGAGGAAGAGAAGATCGACGCGTTTGTGAAAGGATTACCGGAAAGAATCCAAGAAGATATAAGTTCACACGAGCCCGCCTCCATACAACAGGCATGTAGAATGGCTCACAAACTAGTGAACCAGATTGAAGAAAGAATTAAAGAACAGACTGCTGAAGAAGCCAATGTGAAGCAAGTCAAAAGAAAGTGGGAGGAAAACGGTGATAAGAATCACCAATACAACAACAACAGCAATTACAACAATAATCGCAACAATTATCCCAACAATCGCAACATCAATCGCAACTATAACAAACAGCCCAACAACAACAACAACAACAACAACAACAACAACAATCAGAAGCAGCTATGCCAAAGGTGTGAAAAGTATCACTCGTGGTTTTGCACCAAATTTTGCAACAAGTGTAAAAGAAATGGTCATAGCGCGGTGAAGTGTGAGGTCTACGGACCAGGGGTTAATAGAACGAAAGGAACAAATGGTGTCGGAACGAGTAATGGCAGAGCAAGTAGTGTCGGAGCAAGTTATGCCAATGTAGTTTGTTATAAATGTGGAAAACCGGGCCACATTATTAGAAATTGCCCAAACCAGGAGAACACAAATGGACAAGGCCGCAGAAGAGTTTTCAATATTAATGCGGCAGAGGTACAGGAAGACCCGGAGCTTGTTACGGGTACGTTTCTTATTGACAATAAATCTGCTTACGTTTTATTTGATTCGGGTGCGGATAGAAGCTATATGAGTAGAGATTTTTGTGCTAAATTAAGTTGTCCATTGACGCCTTTAGATAGTAAATTTTTACTCGAATTAGCAAATGGTAAATTAATTTCAGCAGATAATATATGTCGGAATCGAGAAATTAAACTGGTTAGCGAAACATTTAAGATTGATTTGATACCAGTAGAGTTAGGGAGTTTTGATATGATAATCGGTATGGACTGGTTGAAAGAAGTGAAAGCAGAGATCGTTTGTTACAAAAATGCAATTCGCATTATACGAGAAAAAGGAAAACCCTTAATGGTGTACGGAGAAAAGGGCAACACGAAGCTACATCTTATTAGTAATTTGAAGGCACAAAAACTAATAAGAAAAGGTTGCTATGCTGTTCTAGCACACGTCGAGAAAGTACAAACTGAAGAAAAGAGCAACAATGATGTTCGCATTGCAAAAGAATTTCCCGATGTATTTCCGAAAGAATTACCGGGATTACCCCCACATCGATCCGTTGAATTTCAAATAGATCTTGTACCAGGAGCTGCACCAATAGCTCGTGCTCCTTACAGACTCGCACCCAGCGAGATGAAAGAACTGCAAAGCCAATTACAAGAACTTTTAGAGCGTGGTTTCATTCGACCAAGCACATCACCGTGGGGAGCTCCTGTTTTGTTTGTCAAGAAGAAAGATGGTACAGTCAGGTTGTGTATCGACTACTGAGAGTTGAACAAACTTACCATCAAGAACCGCTACCCACTACCGAGAATCGACGACTTATTTGATCAACTATAAGGCTCGTCTGTTTATTCAAAGATTGACTTACGTTCCGGGTATCATCAAATGCGGGTGAAAGAAGATGATATTCCAAAGACTGCTTTCAGAACACGTTACGGTCATTACGAGTTTATGGTCATGCCGTTTGGTTTAACTAATGCACCAGCTGTGTTCATGGACCTTATGAACCGAGTGTGTGGACCATACCTTGACAAGTTTGTCATTGTTTTCATTGATGACATACTTATTTACCCAAAGAATGACCAAGAACATGGTGAACATTTGAGAAAGGTGTTAGAAGTATTGAGGAAGGAAGAATTGTACGCTAAGTTTTCAAAGTGTGCATTTTGGTTGGAAGAAGTTCAATTCCTCGGTCACATAGTGAATAAAGAAGCTATTAAGGTGGATCCAGCAAAGATAGAAACTGTTGAAAAGTGGAAAACCCCGAAAACTCCGAAACACATACGCCAGATTTTAGGACTAGCTGGTTACTACAGAAGGTTCATCCAAGACTTTTCCAGAATAGCAAAACCCTTGACTGCATTAACGCATAAAGGGAAGAAATTTGAATGGAATGATGAACAAGAGAAAGCGTTTCAGTTATTGAAGAAAAAGCTAACTAAGGCACCTATATTGTCATTGCCTGAAGGGAATGATGATTTTGTGATTTATTGTGATGCATCAAAGCAAGGTCTCGGTTGTGTATTAATGCAACGAACGAAGGTGATTGTTTATGCGTCTAGATAATTGAAGATTCACGAACAAAATTATACGACGCATGATTTGGAATTAGGCGCGGTTGTTTTTGCATTAAAGACTTGGAGGCACTACTTATATGGGGTCAAAAGTATTATATATACCGACCACAAAAGTCTTCACCACATATTTAATCAGAAACAACTGAATATGAGGCAGTGTAGGTGGATTGAATTATTGAATGATTACGACTTTGAGATTCGTTATCACCCGGGGAAGGCAAATGTGGTAGCCGATGCCTTGAGCAGGAAGGACAGAGAACCCATTCGAGTAAAATCTATGAATATAATGATTCATAATAACCTTACTACTCAAATAAAGGAGGCGCAACAAGGAGTTTTAAAAGAGGGAAATTTAAAGGATGAAATACCCAAAGGATCGGAGAAGCATCTTAATATTCGGGAAGACGGAACCCGGTATAGGGCTGAAAGGATTTGGGTACCAAAATTTGGAGATATGAGAGAAATGGTACTTAGAGAAGCTCATAAAATCAGATACTCAATACATCCTGGAACGGGGAAGATGTACAAGGATCTCAAGAAACATTTTTGGTGGCCGGGTATGAAAGCCGATGTTGCTAAATACGTAGGAGAATGTTTGACGTGTTCTAAGGTCAAAGCTGAGCATCAGAAACCATCAGGTCTACTTCAACAACCCAAAATCCCGGAATGGAAATGGGAAAACATTATCATGGATTTCATCACTAAATTGCCAAGGACTGCAAGTGGTTTTGATACTATTTGGGTAATAGTTGATCGTCTCACCAAATCAGCACACTTCCTGCCAATAAGAGAAGATGACAAGATGGAGAAGTTAGCACGACTGTATTTGAAGGAAGTCATCTCCAGATATGGAATACCAATCTCTATTATCTCTGATAGGGATGGCAGATTTATTTCAAGATTCTGGCAGACATTACAGCAAGCATTAGGAACTCGTCTAGACATGAGTACAGCCTATCATCCACAAACTGATGGGCAGAGCGAAAGGACGATACAAACGCTTGAAGACATGCTACGAGCATGTGTTATTGATTTCGGAAACAGTTGGGAACGACATCTACCGTTAGCAGAATTTTCCTACAACAACAGCTACCATTCAAGCATTGAGATGGCGCCATTTGAAGCACTTTATGGTAGAAAGTGCAGGTCTTCGATTTGTTGGAGTGAATTGGGGGATAGACAGATTACGGGTCCGGAGATTATACAAGAAACTACCGAGAAGATCATCCAAATTCAACAACAGTTGAAAACCGCCCAAAGTCGACAAAAGAGCTACGCTGACATTAAAAGAAAAGATATAGAATTTGAAATTGGAGAGATGGTCATGCTTAAAGTTGCACCTTGGAAAGGCGTTGTTCGATTTGGTAAACGAGGGAAATTAAATCCAAGGTATATTGGACCATTCAAGATTATTGATCGTGTCGGACTAGTAGCTTACCGACTAGAGTTACCTCAACAACTCGCGGTTGTACATAACACTTTCCACGTCTCGAATTTGAAGAAATGTTTTGCTAAAGAAGATCTCACTATTCCGTTAGATGAAATCCAAATCAACGAAAAACTTCAATTCATCGAAGAACCCGTCGAAATAATGGATCGTGAGGTTAAAAGACTTAAGCAAAACAAGATACCAATTGTTAAGGTTCGATGGAATGCTCGTAGAGGACCCGAGTTCACCTGGGAGCATGAAGATCAGATGAAGAAGAAATACCCGCATCTATTTCTAGAAGATTCGTCAACACCTTCAACAGCTTAAAATTTCGGGACAAAATTTATTTAACGGGTAGGTACTGTAGTGACCCGAACTTTTCCATGTTTATATACATTAATTGAGATTGATATTTACATGATTAAATGTTTCTAACATGTTAAGAAATCAAACTTGTTAAGACTTGATTAATTGAAATATGTTTCATATAGACAATTGACCACCCAAGTTGACCGGTGATTCACGAACATTAAAACTTGTAAAAACTATATGATGACATATATATGGATATATATATATAGTTAACATGATACTATGATAAGTAAACATATCATTAAGTATATTAACAATGAACTACATATGTATAAACAAGACTACTAACTTAATGATTTTTAAACGAGACATATATGTAACGATTATCGTTGTAAAGACATTTAATGTATATATATCATATTAAGAGATATTCATACATGATAATATCATGATAATATAATAATTTAAAATCTCATTTGATATTATAAACATTGGGTTAACAACATTTAACAAGATCGTTAACCTAAAGGTTTCAAAACAACATTTACATGTAACGACTAACGATGACTTAACGACTCAGTTAAAATGTATATACATGTAGTGTTTTATTATGTATTTATACACTTTTGAAAGACTTCAATACACTTATCAAAATACTTCTACTTAAAAAAAATGCTTACAATTACATCCTCGTTCAGTTTCATCAACAATTCTACTCGTATGCACCCGTATTCGTACTCGTACAATACATAGCTTTTAGATGTATGTACTATTGGTATATACACTCCAATGATCAGCTCTTAGCAGCCCATGTGAGTCACCTAACACAAGTGGGAACCATCATTTGGCAACTAGCATGAAATATCTCATAAAATTACAAAAATATGAGTAATCATTCATGACTTATTTACATGAAAACAAAATTACATATCCTTTATATCTAATCCATACACCAACGACCAAAAACACCTACAAACACTTTCATTCTTCAATTTTCTTCATCTAATTGATCTCTCTCAAGTTCTATCTTCAAGTTCTAAGTGTTCTTCATATATTCTACAAGTTCTAGTTACATAAAATCAAGAATACTTTCAAGTTTGCTAGCTCACTTCCAATCTTGTAAGGTGATCATCCAACCTCAAGAAATCTTTGTTTCTTACAGTAGGTTATCATTCTAATACAAGTTAATAATCATATTCAAACTTTGGTTCAATTTCTATAACTATAACAATCTTATTTCAAGTGATGATCTTACTTGAACTTGTTTTCGTGTCATGATTCTGCTTCAAGAACTTCGAGCCATCCAAGGATCCGTTGAAGCTAGATCCATTTTTCTCTTTTCCAGTAGGTTTATCCAAGGAACTTAAGGTAGTAATGATGTTCATAACATCATTCGATTCATACATATAAAGCTATCTTATTCGAAGGTTTAAACTTGTAATCACTAGAACATAGTTTAGTTAATTCTAAACTTGTTCGCAAAAAAAAGTTAATCCTTCTAACTTGACTTTTAAAATCAACTAAACACATGTTATATATCTATATGATATGCTAACTTAATGATTTAAAACCTGGAAACACAAAAAACACCGTAAAACCGGATTTACGCCGTCGTAGTAACACCGCGGGCTATTTTGGGTTAGTTAATTAAAAACTATGATAAACTTTGATTTAAAAGTTGTTATTCTGAGAAAATGATTTTTATTATGAACATGAAACTATATCCAAAAATTATGGTTAAACTCAAAGTGGAAGTATGTTTTCTAAAATGGTCATCTAGACGTCGTTCTTTCGACTGAAATGACTACCTTTACAAAAATGACTTGTAACTTATTTTTCCGACTATAAACCTATACTTTTTCTGTTTAGATTCATAAAATAGAGTTCAATATGAAACCATAGCAATTTGATTCACTCAAAACGGATTTAAAATGAAGAAGTTATGGGTAAAACAAGATTGGATAATTTTTCTCATTTTAGCTACGTGAAAATTGGTAACAAATCTATTCCAACCATAACTTAATCAACTTGTATTGTATATTATGTAATCTTGAGATACCATAGACACGTATACAATGTTTCGACCTATCATGTCGACACATCTATATATATTTCGGAACAACCATAGACACTCTATATGTGAATGTTGGAGTTAGCTATACAGGGTTGAGGTTGATTCCAAAATATATATAGTTTGAGTTGTGATCAATACTGAGATACGTATACACTGGGTCGTGGATTGATTCAAGATAACATTTATCGATTTATTTCTGTACATCTAACTGTGGACAACTAGTTGTAGGTTACTAACGAGGACAGCTGACTTAATAAACTTAAAACATCAAAATATATTAAAAGTGTTGTAAATATATTTTGAACATACTTTGATATATATGTATATATTGTTATAGGTTCGTGAATCAACCAGTGGCCAAGTCTTACTTCCCGACGAAGTAAAAATCTGTGAAAGTGAGTTATAGTCCCACTTTTAAAATCTAATATTTTTGGGATGAGAATACTGCAGGTTTTATAAATGATTTACAAAATAGACACAAGTACGTGAAACTACATTCTATGGTTGAATTATCGAAATCGAATATGCCCCTTTTTATTAAGTCTGGTAATCTAAAAATTAGTGAACAGACACCCTAATTGACGCGAATCCTAAAGATAGATCTATTGGGCCTAACAAACCCCATCCAAAGTACCGGATGCTTTAGTACTTCGAAATTTATATCATATCCGAAGGGTGTCCCGGAATGATGGGGATATTCTTATATATGCATCTTGTTAATGTCGGTTACCAGGTGTTCACCATATGAATGATTTTTATCTCTATGTATGGGATGTGTATTGAAATATGAAATCTTGTGGTCTATTATTATGATTTGATATATATAGGTTAAACCTATAACTCACCAACATTTTTGTTGACGTTTTAAGCATGTTTATTCTCAGGTGATTATTAAGAGCTTCTGCTGTCGCATACTTAAATAAGGACGAGATTTGGAGTCCATGCTTGTATGATATTGTGTAAAAACTGCATTCAAGAAACCTATTTTGTTGTAACATATTTGTATTGTAAACCATTATGTAATGGTCGTGTGTAAATAGGATATTTTAGATTATCATTATTTGATAATCTACGTAAAGCTTTTTAAACCTTTATTGATGAAATAAAGGTTATGGTTTGTTTTAAAATGAATGCAGTCTTTGAAAAACGTCTCATATAGAGGTCAAAACCTCGCAACGAAATCAATTAATATGGAACGTTTTTAATCAATAAGAACGGGATATTTCAGCATTAGTGAGTTTCTCTTTAAGAATATTAAAAGATTTGATACATTCATCTGAAAAGATGAATGGAGCATCCTTTTCTAGGAGTTTATTCATAAGAGTGGCAATTTTAGAAAAATCTTTTATGAAACGTCGGTAAAAACCGGCATGCCCTAGAAAACTCCTAACTCCTCTAACATTGGTGGGATGTGGAAGTTTAGCAATTACATCTACTTTAGCTCTATCTACTTCAATTCCTTCTTTTGAAATTTTATGTCCAAGAACGATGCCTTCTTTAACCATGAAATGGCATTTCTCCCAATTAAGTACTAGATTTGATTGTTCGCATCTAATAAGCATTCGTTCAAGATTAGCTAGACATGATTCAAATGTATCACCGAAGACTGAAAAGTCATCCATGAAAACTTCCATGCATTCTTCTATCATGTCGTGAAAAATCGCCATCATACACCTTTGAAAGGTTGCAGGGGCGTTGCAAAGTCCAAATGGCATGCGTTTGTAAGCAAAAGTACCATAAGGGCACGTGAATTTGGTTTTCTCTTGGTCCTTGGGTGCTATTGGAATTTGAAAATGTCCGGAAAATCCATCTAGAAAACAATAGTAACTATTTCCGGCTAATATTTCCAACATTTGATCAATGAAAGGTAGGGGAAAGTGATCTTTTCTGGTGGCGTCATTTAATTTTCTATAATCAATACATACACACCATCCTGTTACAGTTCTAGTAGGAATAAGCTCATTTTTCTGATTTGTAATGACAGTTATGCCACCCTTCTTAGGCACGCATTGAACTGGGCTTACCCATGAACTATCAGAAATTGGATAAATTAGACCTGCGTCTAGCAGTTTAATAATTTCTTTTTTAACTACATCTTGCATATTAGGATTTAGTCTTCGTTGGCGTTGCACATACGTTTTATGACCTTCTTCCATAAGGATTTTATGTGTGCAATACGAAGGACTTATTCCTTTAATATCATGAATCTTCCATGCAATGGCTGGTTTATGAGCTTTCAACACAGAAATGAGTTGTGATTTCTCATTTTCAGTAAGAGAAGACGATATTATTACAGGTAATTCAGATTCACCATGTAAATAAGCGTATTCCAAATGGTTTGGAAGTGGCTTTAGCTCTAATTTCGGAGGTTCTTCTATCGATGATTTGTATAGATATCTGTCTTCTTCTTTTAGCATTTGAATTTCTTCTGTTGTTGGTTCATATCCATTAGCTATTAGTGTAGCTAACATTTCAGCTTCATCAATTGGTTCATTACCTTCTCCTAAAGAACATTCTCCTGTTCCTTGTAATTCTGGAAATTCTTCTAATAATTCTGCATGTGAATCTATAGTTTGAATATAATAGCATGTATCATCTGCAGATTGAGGTTGTTGTTGCTTTAGCCGTGTTTAAGAATGGTCTTCCTAATATGAGAGGAACTTGAGAATCTTCTTCCATGTCCAGAACAACAAAATCTACTGGAAATACTAAAGTACCAACTTTAACTAGCATGTTCTCCATTATCCCTCTAGGATATTTTATTGATCGATCGGCTAGTTGTATACTTATTCTGGTTGGTTTCAATTCTCCAAGGTCTAGTTTAGCGTATAGTGAATACGGCATTAAATTTATACTAGCACCTAAGTCTGCCAATGCTTCTATTGAACTAAGACTACCCAGAAAACATGGAATTGTGAAACTTCCTGGATCAGATAATTTTTCTGGTATCTTATTCAACAGCACTGCTGAACAATTAGCATTCATGGTAACAGCCGAGAGTTCTTCCATTTTCTTTCTATTTGAGATTAGATCTTTCAAGAATTTAGCATATCTAGGCATTCCTGAAATCACATCAATGAAAGGAAGATTTACATTTATCTGTTTAAACATATCCAAGAATTTGGATTGCTCGGCTTCAAGTTTCTCTTTCTTCATTTTACTCGGGTAAGGAAGTGGTGGTTGGTATGGTTTAACATAAGGTTTAGCCTTAACTGTGTTATCTTCATTAACCTTCTCAACTACCAGTTCTTTTTCCTTATCTTGATCAGGTTGTGGTTCTTGTGGAGTAGGAATAGCTTCATCAGAAGTTACAGGTATTTCAGGTGGTTTAAGTGTTGTACCACTTCTTGTGGTAATGGCTTTAGCTGTTTCATTCCGGGGGTTAGTATTTGTATCACTAGGTAGACTTTCCGGTTTTCTTTCACCTATTAACCTTGCTAGGTTACTTACTTCTTGTTCCAGGTTTTGAATAGAAGCTTGTTGATTTCTAAATGCTTGAGCATTTTGTTCATTAGTTTGTTTTTGAGATGTGAAAAACTGCGTTTGAGTTTCAACTAGCTTCGTCATCATATCTTCTAAATTCAGCTTTTTATCATCGGTTTATTGTGGTGGTTTGTTTTGAAAATTAGGTCTTTGCTGATTGTAATTATTATTGGATACTTGTTGATTGCTAGGACCTTGTTGGTTGTTGTATGGAATATTTCTGTTATAGTTCTGGTTTTGATTGTAAATAGGTCTTGGCGGTTGATAATTATTCTGATAATTATTTCCAGGCCTTTGGTTTATATATGAAATATTCTCTCTTTGTTCCATTGTTAGTTCAATACTGAGACAATCTTTTGTCAAATGTGGTCCTCCACACTGCTCACAACTAATTCGTATTGAGTGAATATCTTTAGTCATCTTTTCCATTCGTCTCTCCACAGCATCTATCTTTGCGGAAATGGAATCTAAGTCATGGCTAGAATCGGCTCTAGCTGCTTTAGATGATCTAACGATATCTTTTTCTTGGTGCCACTCATGTGAGTGGGAAGCAGTGTTATCAATAAGTTTGTAAGCATCAGTTTCGGTTTTCTTCATAATAGAACCACCAGCTGCTATATCTATGTCTTTCCTTGTAGTGATGTCGCATCCTTGGTAGAATATTTGTACTATTTGACAGGTGTCTAAACCATGTTGCGGACATCCTCTTAACAACTTTCCAAATCTAGTCCATGCCTCATATAGAGTTTCATTCGGTTTCTGTGTGAACGTAACAATTTCTCCTTGAAGTCTTACGGCTTTAGATGCCGGAAAGAATTGTTTAAGAAATTTTTCAACTAAAATGTCCCATGTATCAATCGCCCCTTCAGGTAACGATTCCAACCAATCTTTGGCTTCTCCCTTTAAAGTCCAGGAAAATAACATGAGATATATCTGTTCATCCTCAACTTCTCTTATTTTAAATAGAGTGCAGATCCTATTAAAGGTACGAAGATGTTCATTTGGATCTTCCTTCTGCGCACCACTAAATTGGCATTGATTAGTCACCATGTGTAGAATTTGTCCTTTGATTTCGTAATCTGGCGCATTAATGTCTGGATGAGTAACTGCGTGACCTTGGCCAGTGCATTTAGCTCTCATTCGGTCTTCCATACTTAAAGGTTCCAGATTCTCCATAATTGAATTTGTTGAATCGGAATCACTAGAGGATTCTGATTTAATGGTTCGTTCCTCAACAATCTCTGTTTGAATGATTGGTGGTTCCGGAGGAAAATTTAGTGGTTCAGGATCTATGAATCGTCCCTGAATATTCTCCGGATTCTCAATTGTGAGGTCGGGTTCAAAAAATGGATTATCGAAAATTTGAACTGGAGTACTTGGTCGACTGGATGACGATTCTAAAGAAAAATCAACGGCGGTAATATTTGCTAAATGTCTTGATCTAGTTACAGGTGGTGAACGTACAAAAGGTGGTGAACGTCTTGCCCGGTGCATTCACTGAATATCCTATTAGTTTTTAAAAAGGAAAGAAAAATTATATAAGTTATCCAATCAATAGACTTTTCTGATTTTGCCCACGTTTCGAATAGCCAAAAGATGCAGCAGAGGGGCAGGATTCGTTTGGTCTCAATATAATTGAGGACTGTTTGGCTCCAATAACCCGGTCCACGTACAAATCCAACTATTACTACGAACCAGAAAATTTTGATGTCTATCAATTTAACCACTTAAAATAAATTTTCGTAATTTTAAGAAATTTAGATAAGAAGTAGAATAAAAATCTATGTCCTAAAAACTAGAATAGCGAGAAATAAGAAAGAAAAAGAGTGTGTCGAAAAAGGTCGAAAAAGAAAAATGGTTGAAAAATAAAAGGTGACGGAAAAATAAAAGAAACTTATAAAACTTAAAAACATTTGACTAACCTAACCTTATTACCACAACTAACTTAAAATTATAATCGCAAATTGAGATTACTAATTGGAATGATAATTGATACATAGGTAAAAGTCGTCTAAAAATATTAAAGCTTACAAGAAAAACTATATCCCAAATGGAAATAACTTAAAACGAAACTAAAACTTAAAAAGGCGTCGCAAAATTTTAAAGCACTTAAATCTTAGTCTAAATTAAAAGCACTTGAGGAATTCTATGGCAAAGCCTAAAAATCTAGAAGTAAAAATAACTATGGCAAAAACTAAGTTTAAAACTAAATATGAGCTAAAAATACAAATATTACGCTAAAACGATTAAAAAGGGACAAAATATAAAAATATACAAAAAGTTGTAAAAAGTACAAATTTTATAAAAATATTATTTTTATATTAATTATTTATTAAAACTATTAATTTTACAATTTAATTAAACTAATTTAACTAAAATATAAATTAAATAAAAAGTAAAACTAATTATAATAATAATATGTAATTAGGGTTAATAATAATAATAATTAATAATTACCCCGTATTTAATGCGAATTAGGGTTTCAGTCACGGGTGTCAGGGCTGCTCCGCGAGTCGCGGTATTCGAGGCTGCAAACTCCGCGAGTCGCGGGGTTCCAATTTTCAACTCAGGTACAGTTTAAAATTCGACGCGTTTTTTTTTTTTTTTCTGTTTTCTGTTTTAAAATCTAAAATATTTATATAATAAATACTTATATTTAAAAACTAAAATAAAAATAGAACTACTTTATAATTTTAAAAATATTTTAAAAATAGATTTATATATATATTAATTTTTTTTTTCATTTTTTTTATGTTCTAAATAAACACAAAATATTTAAATAAAACTTATATTTTTATAAAATACAAATAAAGAAACTTTACAAAACTTAAATATTTAATAAATTCTTAAAAATATTTATATTTTTGTTTTCTTTTTATGTTTTCGAATAATTAAAAACGTATTTTTACAAAAGTGAATTTTAATAAAAGTAAACTAAAAATAAAAATCTTTTTTTTTTATATTTAGCGTTGCGCTTTCGGCGTTTAAGATTCCCCGGCAACGGCACCAAAAATACTTGATGTTATGCGAGGTGTATATAAAATAGCTTTATATTTTACAAGAAAATACTATTAAATACGATACAACACTTATAGGCAGTGTACCTAATCATACAGTAGTGTAGTTTTTAGTAAGTCCGGTTCGTTCCACAGGGAAAATCTTTAAACAAAGCTTAACGCTATATTAGTTTACTTTTATAAAAATACAAATATATATATAAGTAATATTATTATTATAAAGAGGGGTTTTTACCGTTTAATGACCGGTTTGTCGATTTTAAAACTTTAGTCGCAGTTAAAACCAAATGTAAAATAATAAATAAATATAAGACTTAATTTAAAGCGTAAAGTAAATAACGATAATGAAATTGCGATAAATGAAAGTGCGATAAAATAAACTTGCGATAATTAAAAAGTACGATAATTAAAAGTGCAATTAAATACAATAATAAATAAAAATGCGATAATTAGAAGTGCAATTAAATATAAAATAAAGGAAATTAAATATGAAATAAAAGAATTATGCTTATTTAAACTTCCGTAATCATGATGTTTGACGTGTTGATTTTAGTTTTATGCCAATGGGTTAATTGTTCTTTGTCCTGGATTATTTAATATGTCCATACGGATTTGTCCATAATAGTCCATCAGTCATAAATATAAAGAGCGAAAGCCTTCGTCAAATTATTCTTATTCCCGAAGTCAAATATTCCAACTAATTGGGGATTCGAATTGTAACAAGGTTTTAATACTTTGTTTAATGAATACACCAGGTTATCGACTGCGTGTAAACCGAGGTTTTACTACTTTGTTAACAATTACACCAATTACCCTTGAATGTAATTCACCCCTGTTTCAACAAGTCTATTAACTATTAATCCAGTTCCGTGTCCGGTAAAATGAATAATTATTGGTATTTATAGATATCCCGCCCACCGTACCCAGTCAAGCGTATGTGGTTATATATAAATACGTCGAATTATAAGTTTGTATATTAAATTAACAAGGTATTGTTTAGTTAATATAAAACCCATTAATAGCCCATAGTCTAATTTTCACAAGTGTCATTCTTTTATCCAAACCCCAATTATGGTACAAAGCCCAATTACCCAATTTTAGTAATTAGCCCAACATCATGATTACTTCGGATTAAATAAGCATAATAATAACTTAGCTACGAGACATTAAATTACAAAGGTTGAACATAACTTACAATGATTAAAAATAGCGGAGCGTTACACGGACAGAATTTCGACTTACACCCTTACAACATTCGCTAACATACCCTTATTATTAGGATTAAAATTAAAATTAAAATATAAATATAAATATATACGTTTAGATAGATGGATGGATATATATGTTTAAAATGATCAGAATTCGTTGGGTTTTATAGGGAGTTTCAGTTTTTGGGGCTCCGCAACTCGCGGCCCTTTTCTTCTTCAAACTCCGCGAGTCGCGGAGATCGTTTTTACAGCTCACCAACATTTGGCTCTTTGTTTGCCGACGATTTATTTTATAAATATTATATATATATAATTAATATAATTAATTATATATTATATTATATTTATATACATAGTTAACTTGTAATTTTTAGACCGTTGCGTCGAGCGTTGAGAGTTGACTCTGGTCCCGGTTCCGGATTTTCGAACGTCCTTGCGTACAATTTAATATCTTGTACTTTGCGTTTTGAATCTTGTACTCTTGTAATTTCGAGACGTTTCTTATCATTAATTGGAACCTCTTTGATTGTATTTTGTACTTTTGAGCTTTTTGGTTGTTTGCGTCTTCAATTCGTCGAATCTGTCTTTTGTCTTTACCTTTTAATATTTAAACGAATATCACTTGTAAATAGAACAATTGCAACTAAAAGCTTGTCTTTCTTGAGGAATAATGCTATGAAATATATGTTCGTTTTTAGCATTATCAATCTGTCTTGATTTCTTTATTAGATATTTCACTATAATTTAACTTCTTCCGATCTATTACTTTTACCATTCTTATACTCAATTCCCAAATTCAAAAGATTGTGAAAATGCTTAATCCAGTTCTGATCCTTATCTTTATCCTGACTATCGCAACAATCATTCTCCTTTTCCAACTTCCACCAGAGGAATCTGCTTTCTTCTACTTCGCCCTTGGGGTTATAGTGTTTCTAATTCTCCCGTGTCTTTATGTTGCGATAAACATTGATACACACAGTTTGTAATTTATGTGTTGTTATCGGGCTTTATATTCTCCCTTATATTTCGAAGCTCTATGCTTTTGTTTTCTCTTCCCGACTTCAAGTCAAGCGAATAATGGTCCAGAATTTGTAGATATAGAGTTTCGAATGATTATGATGTTCTAAACAGGAAGGAACGTGATAGCACGATTTGATTTTTAAATTTATCAACATCACGGAAGATAGAACCATCAAGAATACATTTTCTTGATATGTTCAGGAGTTAAGTAGAATGAAACAGTTATGTAACATGACACATGATGATTGTATAATCTATTGTGAACCATCATCACGTTTCATTAGAAACTCAGCATGACTTACTGTAATATAATCACGTTGGCCGGGCGTCATTATATTATACTAACCCATGCTTCAATTCCCAACACTTCTCCACAATTCATTCATAATTTATACTTAGATTTTATAGAAGTTTCTAATATAATGGAATACAGATAGCACAAAGAAGTATACAATTTCGGACGAGAATATTTATGAAAATATCTTCAGAAATATCGAAGATATTTATGACGATATTTTGGAATTTCTAAGTTCGAAAGTTGATGAAGAAAAATTTTCCGCAAGATTTTAACATGACTTCGGAACAAGATATTCTCTAAAGATTTCGGCGGATCCAGAATTACCTGGATTCTTTGGATATAGGTTTTGGTCCTTGTCTTTGTCCTTGGTCTCCTTCATGGTTAGCTCAATTCGTTTTTCAGTACCAAATTTTCCATCGAGCGTTCCTAACACTCCATTCTTTATCATCAAACTTTTGACCATTTAGGCCATTTACAATTTTACTGTTTCCTTTGCATTTAATGCAGCCATATCTGAATCGTCAGTTATCAATCCGAGGTGGTTTCAAGAGAATTGTGTTTTTAGATGATTAAACGCTGATGGTAATATGGTGGAATATAAAAGGTTCTCTGGTAACAATAAATGAGTACGCATATATATCAAGGTTATAATAAGGTTGTCTTGAATGAAAAGTCGAAGTTGTCTTGCTGGAGCTGTGACAAAACTGGCTATCTCGAACAAGAATTATAAGGTTATTTTTCGGTAATAATAACGCTAAAGGAATTAGCACAACTACGTTTCAAACGTTTACTCAGGTTCAGAGTGTTTTCGGGTGCATAACTATATGCATCAATCTTTTCTTCCATAGATGATGTGCGATTGGTTCATCCTCTCGATTGAGGTGTTTTCAAGAATCATGAAAGGTTTGAACGCAGATTGTAATTGTCGAGATACAAATGAGGTTTAAGATGAAATCAAGTGGCAAACTTGAAGAATTGTTTAGTTTCATATGTTATAATCAATATTTTAATTCATTTTAATTGTCCATGTCATTAGTCCACAGTCGATAGTCCACAGTTAATAGTCCAATAATTCATATATAATTTAATATATAATATTTGAATTAATTAATACGTATCGTGACCCATGTACATGTCTCAGACTCGATCACAACTCAAACTATATATATTATTGTAGAATCAACCTCAATCCTGTATAGTTAACTCCAGCATTACTGCATATAGAGTGTCTATGGTTATTCCAAATAATAAATATAGATGCGTCGATATGATATGTCAAAACCTTGTATACGTGTCTCGATATTTAAAGTGCGTAAAATAAATAACACAAATTAAATGACGATAAATAAAGTGTATAAAGCAAATAACAGAAATTAAATGACAATAAATAAAATAGCGAGAATTAAAATTGCAATAAATAAATGTAATCAGTTAGCTAGGAACAGTTAACAGGAAATAGTTAGCGTGGATTCTTAACCAAATTTCTCATAGTTAATTTGTTTGTTTCTAACAAATTTTATTTTGTTCAATGTTTTCTTCATTATGCCACTTGTTGGATTCTGATAAATCAAAATCCAAATAAGAATTGGATGAAAATAGTTATTCTGCGGTGAACGAATTCGTATATCTGTGGATGTAGGTAGAATAGTAAATGACTGTTGAATCGGAATTGAAAGAATGTACAGTGTAACTTATTAATGTGAAATCTAAGTATTCCTCAGGTATTACCTACCCGTTAAAATATTTTCATCTTTAACAGTTTTTACAAAAGAATTTTTTAATTACAATCTTTATGAAAACATATATACATATATATTTTCTTCAGACGTAATCATGGATTTAATGAGTCAATGTGATTTTAAACTCATCAGATTTACGGCTAGAACTAGAGTAAATAATCTCTAAAACATTAGAGATTACATAATCGCCATGAAGGACGAAGATAAATGATGTAGAATGATTCGCAGATTGATGATTATGCTCGAGGTACAGAATGAGATGTTGAGGCATGGATTGTTAATGGTACTGGTGTTGTTACTGATGGTACTGTTGGTGCCGGTGATGTTGCTGAAGATGGTAAATTTTGCACTATATTTTCCAAATTTATTACTCAAGCGCGAAGCTCGGGACTTCTTCCATTATTCCGGGATGATTGTCGGTTGGAACGAGTGGATGAATAAGTTCAGTATTTGGGATATCATATAATTATTGCGAGATATCCTGTAAATGAAGGTGAATATGGTGTTTCGGACAGGTTCGCCAGTAAGTGCATCAGGTTCATCGTCAAGAGTGCAGCTTGGTGGGTGGAAAGGATCGCCTTCTTCTCGTCTCCATCGGTTAAGTCAACTACGAACCCATCCGATGAATTGGGGATGGCTGATTGGTTGATTCATTCTGGTGACGCTGCTTCTGGAGCTTAGGTGAACATCCATGTCGGAATAGCGGTCGGAATTACTATCGAAATAGCTATCGAAATCTGAGGGACTCGAACTGATTGAGGGATTCATCTCGTACGATCAGATGAAGGATTTTTGACAAGAAATAGATTATAGGATGTAGATTAGTACCCTGCAATACCTAATTTACATAAGCATATATAATACTAAAATCCCATAAGTTACGGAGGAATCTACGGAAGCTGTCAGGAAAAGTATACAGTAACAGATACGCTAAGATATGAATTTTGTCTATACACTATCAATGCATTAAATGCAGTAAGACGTGTCTAGACTTTAAGGATGATAAGAAAATAATTTTCGAAACGAAATGATAAGCAAAACTTTTGACATGCAGACACGGTCAAAGTCCAGACCCACTAATGCATCTAAACAACTATCAGTTAGACACACTAATACAAGACCTGGTTCGCTAAGACCACCGCTCTGATACCACCTGTGAGGACCCGTCCTAATCCTCCTGGACGAAGTCTTCAACATTTGGTTCCATTGCGAGGTACTGACTTAAATATGCCATAAACGACTCCATGTAATATGAGCAAACGCACAGCGTAAGATTTCTTTCATACCTGAGAATAAACATGCTTAAAAGTGTCAACCAAAAGGTTGGTGAGTTCATAGGTTTATCATAACAACCATTTCAATATATTAATAGACCACAAGATTTCTGTTTATAAATATATGTACACTCGCAAGTGTATTAAAGTATTCTATAAGTTGTAGGCACCCGGTAACAAGCCTTAACGTTCATGTTTTACCCTCTGAAGTACACCAGATCAGGTGTGTTTAAAATAACCTCGAAGTACTAAAGGTCATAACCCGTCCTTAACCATAAGAACGAGTTAGATAACGTATGATTTCATTGCGAGGTATTGACCTCTATATGCGACATTTTTAAAAGAACAACTGCATTTATTTTACATTACAAACCATAACTCTTATATTAATACAAGCTTTAGACAATATAAAGATGATTATCATTTAGCGATAATCTTAGACTTACAAACTTTACATGTGATGATAACAATACGATTTCTAGCATATTTTACATTACAATTCCTCGGATATGCAGTTTTATTTTTGACACAAATATGCATACTCAAGATCTTGCTTAAATTCAACATGTTGCAGCGGAAGCTTTTAGTTATCACCTGAGAATAGACATGCTTAAAACGTCAACATAAAGTTGGTGAGATATAGGTTTAATGCCGGCAGCGGTATAAATATAGACCACAAGATTTCATATGTAAATATTTTAATAAAAATATTCTAAGTGGTTGAGCACTTGGTAACCATACTTAACATTTAATCACGTCGCATATTCCCTTTATTATGAAATCTTACTACACCGTACCAAGTGTAGTCACGAAACGAAGTACTGTTCAACCGTTGAATACTGGTCGTCCAGTCCGGTTGGGGTTGTCAGGCCCGATAGATCTATCAACAGGATTCGCGTTTACAATACCGCTGTAAATAACAGTTACCAAGCTACAGGGAAGTATGCCAGTGGTACAACTCAACGTAGAATATATTTTTCAGTTACTTGTGTCCATAACGTAAAACATAAAATACATGTATTCTCATCCCGAAATATTTAGAGTTTAAAAGTGGGACTATATACTCACTTTTGCCTTGAAGATATATATATTTTTGACTTGGTCTCCAATTGATATCATGAAAGGACCGGTCCTAATCCTCCCGGACGAAGTCTTCAACAGTTGGTCCCATTGCGATGATCGACTCCAAGTAATGTCCTTAATATGAGCTAATGCACAGCGGAAGACTTAATTCATACCTGAGAATAACATGTTTTAAAATGTCAACATAAAGTTGGTGAGATATATAGGTTTAATGCTAGCAGCGTTATAACAATGGACCACAAGATTTCATGTTTATACATAATACACTCCTCGTGTATGGAAAAGACGTTGAGCACTTGGTAACCATACTTAACATTTAAATCACAGCAGCATATTCTTAAATAAACCCTACACCGTACCAAGTGTAGTAACGAAACGAAGTACTGTGCAACCGTTAAAAACTGGTCGTCCAGCCCGGTTGGGGTTGTCAGGCCCGATAGATCTATCAACAGGATTCGCGTTTACGCTCCTCACGTAAATATTAGCTACCAAGTATAAAGAAATATGCCATGGTACAACTCAACGTAGAATTTATTTTTGATCACTTGTGTCCATAACGTAAATCATTTATAAAACAGCGAATGTATTCTCAGCCCAAAAATATTTAGAGTTTAAAAGGGACTATATACTCACCTAATGTATTTTGTAGTAAAAATACATATAACATCACTGATCAATTATAAGGTTGGCCTCGGATTCACGAACCTATATCAGTCATATATATATTAATATACTTACTTGTAAGCGAACAAATATATATATTATTTTTAGTGATATAATTCTTATATTAATAACTTGTATTTATAAAAATATTAAATTTTGTTATGTTGTATGTACTAAATATATATACATATACTATTTGTTTGTTAAAACAGGTTTTAAAAAAAAATAGTAAGATAATATTTGTAACAATAATGATGATAATACTGATATAAAAAAAAATAATACTATTGATTATAATAATATTAATGATAGTTAATAATAATTGTAATGAAATTAATAATTTTTGATGTTAATACTTAATACTTAATAATAGTAATTATAATAATCTTATTACTATTGGTAATCTAATAATAATGATAATTCAAAAAAAAAATGATACTAATATTAATAATATGCTTATGTTAATAATAAGAGTTCTATTATTTATAAAATGATAATAATAATAATAATAATAATAATAATAATAATAATAATAATAATAATAATAATAATAATAATAATAATAATAATAATAATAATAATAATAATAATAATAATAATAATAATAATAATAATAATAAGAATGAAACTACCTTCTTCCAAATATTCGGCCAAAAAAAAATATACTGTCACTCCAGGGACTCGAACCCCCGACCCCTTGAAACCCAACACTAACCATTAACCATTTCGCTGCTGTGTATTTACTGATATATTTACTGAAATTTCGTCCCCGAAATTTGGTAGAGGTTGTCATAAATAACAATAGGAATGTTTTCATGACAAATATGAGATAATAACGGAGTTTTATCATTATTAATATATATAGATAAAACATTTCGATCATGTGAAGCGTACAAGTGAAACTATCACAAAAGAGTGAAATAAATAATTTGGAATTGTTTTAACCGATGACGTAGCTACTATTGACTTCCGAAATTTAAGGGACTTAAAGAAAATCTTACGTAATAAGATTTGGTTCTTTGAAGATTTAGGAAATCATGGTCTTCTTTGATTTAATGCGACAATCTGTTTTCATTTCTTTGTCAGATATTTCTCTATAAAACTACCCCCTTCGTTTCCTTATTTCCATATCCCACATCTTCTACTCTTTCTCCTTAATTCCTACTTTAAAACATTCTCCAATATGCTCCATCCTATTCTGATTCTTATTATACTTCTAACTTTCATATCTTTCATTCTTCTCTTTCATCTGCCGCCAGAAGAATCTATTCACTTTTATGATTTCCTTGGAATTATAATGTTTCTAATTCTCCCGTATCTTTTCGTGGCAATACGTATTGATATACACGGTTTGTAGTTTCTGGGTGGTTGTTGGGTTTGATATCTCTTTTTACACTTCGATGTTCCTGCTTCCGTCTTCTATAATCATTGTCATCCACAGTTAATGCTTTCTCCTATTTGCTGCGATTTATACTTCAATTTCTATTTCGGGGCCTTGTCCCTTTGTTTCTTCTTCCCGTCCTCAAGTCAAGCGAACAATGGTCCGGAATTCGTAGGTATGAAATTCGAAATGAACATAGCTAATGCTCTAAGAAAGAAATGGTAATGAGATGATTTTGATTTGTCAACTTACCAAAATATCCTGGGAAAGATAGAACTATCAAGATAATATGTTCCTAATATGTTTGGAGATTTGATAGAATGTAAGAGCCGTGTAACATGACACATGATGACGGTACTGTGAATCATCACATTCCATTAGAAACTTAACATGACTTACTGTAATATAATGAAGTTGATCAAGTTTCATTATATTATACTAATTCATGTACAAATTCCCAACACTGCTTCAGAACATTCCTATTTTAAACTCGAAGATTTTAGAACTTAGAAACTAACACAGTTTCTTTTATATTGTAACGCATATATTACGGAGGAATAAATGATTTCAGATAAGGATAGCTGTGAAAATATTTTCAGAAATATTGAGGATATTTATAATGAAAGATATGATAATATCTTGGAATTTCTAATGTCGAAGGATGATGATGAAGATTGACCCGTAAGGGTTTAGATTCAGAAGCAAGGTGTTTGCTACAGAATCGTCATGATTCTTTATGTACAAGTTTAGTCCTTGTAATTTGTTCAGAGTCTCTTTCACGGTTTGCTCAATCCAGTTTTCACTACCAAATTTTCTATCGAGCGTTCCTAACACTTCCTCTTTTTATCATCAACTTTTGGTCATTAAGACTGTCTACAACATGCTGCTTTGTCAGCATTTCAAGAATTACTTCATAGTTCAAGACGTTTTTCCAAAACTTCACATTCGGGGTATGAAATTCTTAGAGATAAACGTCATAAGTATAGCTGGAGAAGTTCTGCCAGATTTTCAAAATACGACTTGCGGATTCCGCCAAAGGGATGCCGAGCTGCTGGTACATGATGTCGTGAAAGGTTCTCCAGTAACGACGGCGAAAGGACAACGTATTTATATCGAGATGATAATAAGACTAGTTTTACTGGGAAGTCAAAGTGGAGCTGTGATAAAAGTGGCTAATTTGGAAAGAAATTGCAAAGTTATTTTGGGTAATAATAACACTAAAGGAATTTACACTGCTATGTGTTGACTCAGTTTCCGAGAGTTTTCATCCGTAAACAAGGTGCGACTGGTTCAACTTCTCGATCAAGGCGTTTTCAAGAATCATGAAAAGTTGTGAATGTGAATTGTAATCGTCAAGATACGAATGAGGTTTAAGATAGAATCAAGTGGCAAACTTGAAGATTAGTTTAGTTTCATATGTTATAATCAATATTTTAATTCATTTTACTTGTCCACAGTTTGCAGTCTAATAGTCCGATTGTCCAATGGTCCAATAATTTCATATATAAATTAAATACATAATATTCGAATTAATTAATACGTATCGTTACCCATGTACCGGTCTCAGTGTCGATCACAACTCAAAGTATATATATATTTTGGAATCAACTCCGACCCTGTATAGCCAACTCCCACCTTCACATATAGAGTGTCTACGGTTGTTCCGAAATATATATAGATGGGTCAATATGATAAGTCGAAACCTTGTATACGTGTCCCATTATTTTAAATGCGTAAAATAAATAAATATATATCATAACCCATTATACAACGTGTTGTCTCAGAATTAATCCGACGTATTGGTGTACATGCGTCCCGACAGTATGTACAGTGCCGAAATTAAAATTGCGAGAATGTAAATTGCGATAAATTAAATGTTAATCAGTTAGCTGGGAACGGTTAGTCGGAACAGTTAGCGTGGAATCCTTAACAGATTTTCAATTAGTTAATTCGTGTGTTTCTAACAAATTTTATTTTGTCCAATGTTTTCTTCATTATGCCACTTGTTGGATTCTGATAGGTCAAAATCCAAATATGAAATTGAATGGAAATGGTTATTCGGTGGTGAACGAATACGTATATCGGTGATTGTAAATAGAATAGCAATTGACCGTTGAATCAGATTCGAAGAATGTACAGTGTAACTTGTTAGTGTGATTCTAAATATTCCTCGGGTACTACCCACCCGTTAAAATATTTTCATCATTAACAGTTTGTACGAAAGAATTTTTAATTACAATCTTTATGAAAATATACTTGCATATATATTTTCTTCAGATGTAATTATGGATTTAATGAGTCAATAAGATATTAAACTCATTTGATTTATCGTTAATACTGGATTACATGATCTCTAAAACATTAGAGATTTCATAATCACCATGTCGAACGAAGATATATGAGGTAGAACGTTACGTAAAGTGAAGGTAATCGATGTAAAACGATATATAGAACGAGGATTATACTTGAAGTACAGATGATGATATTGCAGCGTGTGATGTTGATATATGAGGTACAGATCGTGATGTTGAGATTTACGACGTGTTTGTGGTTGGGGTGTTAAGAGTATTGTCGACGTTGATGATGGTGGTACGGTTTATGCTGCTGGTGCTGCTGCTGGTGTTTGTAACTTCCGCACCAGATTTTCCAAAGCCATTACTCGAGCACGTAGTTCGTTAACTTCTTATATTATGTCGAGATGATTGACGATTGAAACGAGCGGGTGAGTAAGATTCAAATATAGGTTAATATATAATCGTGACGAGATACTCTAGAAATGAGAGGGTAAATGGTTTCTCGAACAGGTTCGCCGGTAAGTGCTTTCAGGTTCATCGCCAAGAGGACAATTTGGTGGATGGAAGAGATCTTCGATGTGAAATGATTTTCGGATATCGGATGATATTCTAACTATATAGAATATCTATATGTAATCCTAAAGATTTCGTAGACTACAGAGGAATTTACGGCATATGTCAGGCAAGCCTACAGATATACTAAGATATTAATCTTGTCTATACACTATCGATGCACTAAATGCAGTAAGACGTGTCTAGACTTATGAATGATAAACAGGCGATTCCCTAGGGATGATAAGCAGATGGTTTCCGACTAAAATGATAAGCAAAACTTTTTGACATGTAGACACGGTCAAAGTCCAGACTCACTAATGTATCCTAACAATTACCAGTTAGACACACTAATGCAAGGCCTGGTTCGCTAAGACCACCGCTCTGATACCAACTGAAAGGACCGGTCCTAATCCTCCCGGACGAAGTCTTCAACAGTTGGTCCCATTGCGATGATCGACTCCAAGTAATGTCCTTAATATGAGCTAATGCACAGCGGAAGACTTAATTCATACCTGAGAATAACATGTTTTAAAATGTCAACATAAAGTTGGTGAGATATATAGGTTTAATGCTAGCAGCGTTATAACAATGGACCACAAGATTTCATGTTTATACATAATACACTCCTCGTGTATGGAAAAGACGTTGAGCACTTGGTAACCATACTTAACATTTAAATCACAGCAGCATATTCTTAAATAAACCCTACACCGTACCAAGTGTAGTAACGAAACGAAGTACTGTGCAACCGTTAAAAACTGGTCGTCCAGCCCGGTTGGGGTTGTCAGGCCCGATAGATCTATCAACAGGATTCGCGTTTACGCTCCTCACGTAAATATTAGCTACCAAGTATAAAGAAATATGCCATGGTACAACTCAACGTAGAATTTATTTTTGATCACTTGTGTCCATAACGTAAATCATTTATAAAACAGCGCATGTATTCTCAGCCCAAAAATATTTAGAGTTTAAAAGGGACTATATACTCACCTAATGTATTTTGTAGTAAAAATACATATAACATCACTGATCAATTATAAGGTTGGCCTCGGATTCACGAACCTATATCAGTCATATATATATTAATATACTTACTTGTAAGCGAACAAATATATATATTATTTTTAGTGATATAATTCTTATATTAATAACTTGTATTTATAAAAATATTAAATTTTGTTATGTTGTATGTACTAAATATATATACATATACTATTTGTTTGGTAAAACAGGTTTTAAAAAATAAATAGTAAGATAATATTTGTAACAATAATGATGATAATACTGATATAAAAAAAAAATAATACTATTGATTATAATAATATTAATGATAGTTAATAATAATTGTAATGAAATTAATAATTTTTGATGTTAATACTTAATACTTAATAATAGTAATTATAATAATCTTATTACTATTGGTAATCTAATAATAATGATAATTCAAAAAAAAATGATACTAATATTAATAATATGCTTATGTTAATAATAAGAGTTCTATTATTGATAATAATAATAATAATAATAATAATAATAATAATAATAATAATAATAATAATAATAATAAAAATAATAATAATAATAATAATAATAATAATAATAATAATAAGAATGAAACTACCTTCTTCCAAATATTCGGCCAAAAAAAATATACTGTCACTCCAGGGACTCGAACCCCCGACCCCTTGAAACCCAACACTAACCATTAACCATTTCGCTGCTGTGTATTTACTGATATATATTGAACACCAATTATACAAGCCCTGTATTTGTGTGTCTGTTATTTACCTTCTTCTACTTCCATAACCAGTCGACTAATAACCAGAATCCAATTCCCAATTCGATAATTAATTAACATCCCTTATATCATTTAATTGTAACCAAAAATATTAGTTGTGATTAACACCTAAAAATAAGACATTTAAATTTTAAAAAAAAATATAAATCGGCTGTATCAGCCTCTGGACGAACAGATATGAACTCGAAATGGGTTTCATCTTTTTAGGCAGTTTCAACAAATGTTTTCTACACTAAATAATTCGCAAAACTCTTTTACAAACTAACTGTAATCTTAATTAAACCAAAAACTTTCAATTGAAATCAAATTTTTGCTATGAACAAAATTGTTGACTTTTTATTATAAACCTTAACTTCCAAATTCGTCTTTAATTCTTCAAATTAAAATCTGAAAACTTACAGGAAGATTAACGACATGAATTAAATGTCTTCTTCATTTTTAGATTTTTAAAATCAATTCCAAATTCAAGATTTTGTTTAAACGATACACGAACAGAGGTGTTCAAGCTTTGTTCAATTACTTTCGGTTTTTAGTTTTTATTCGAATAGCAGTAGGTAAATTAGGGTGTTTGCTGATAAAAGTCGATTGGTATAACTGGAGCTGATCGAATTTTTATAAGGAAACTGGGAACTCGACATGGTATCACGGGAACACAGAAAACACAGAAAAAAATAAAAATACAGATGTTGACATATTTGCACGCGTACCAGCTGGTGTAATTTAAATAAATATAGTAATTTTGTTACTATTATTAATAATAGATATATAATACAAATTTTATGATAACAATTATGTTAATGATATTAATAATAATAATAATAATAATAATAATTATATTAATAATATTAATAATATTAATAATAATAATAATAATAATAATAATAACATTATGTAACAATTTACATGTAATAAATTCTATATCTGTATATAATCTTGACATATTAATATTCATTATACTGATATCAATATTAATATTTATATTTATTTTATTAAAAGTAACAATAACATTATTAATATAATAATTATAACAATCTTAAGATCATGTTAATACTAATACTAATGTTAATAATGATATCTTTAAATTACAACTAAATTATAATTTTAATCATTCTTATAATAGTATTTTAAAATCTTTAATTTGGTAATCATAACCTTAATAAGTCTAATATTGATACTAATATTAGTAAAAATAATAAAAGTAATAATAATATAATTATAACACCTATATTTTTTTTTAGTTTCTCAAACCTTCAGATTAACTTACTTAAATATCAATCGAATCAATCAACGAGTGCTATTATTGTTTACAATACTATTATTTTATATATATATATATATATATATATATATATATATATATATATATATATATATATATATACATATATATTCATATCCAATTATATAATGGTTCGTGATCGTCGAGCACAATCACAGGGTAACTGATTATCCAAATATAGATTTCAAATTTTCTAGACTCAACATTACAGATTTTGCTTATCATGTCGGAAACATATAAAGATTAGGGTTTAAATTTTGGTTGGAAATTTCCGGGTCGTTACATATCACGAACCTATCCATATATAATATATCAATACCTTTTCTTTTTAAACAAACGTCACATATATATACTTATAATACTTTTGATACTTTTAATAATTCCTTAGTCCGTAGTTAGCAGTCCGATGTTAGTAATTCAATTTTAATGGTTCATTTTTAGGTGTTTAATAAACCCCCAATGAAATAAATAAAAACCCCCATCGTATATGTATTGGTCGAGATTAATCTTGACCCACGGTACCGGTGTTGTCAAATGACGTGTTGCGTACATAAAGTACCGGTGTTGTCAAATGACGTGTTGCGTACAATCATGGGATCTTATGATTAATCTTCTCGTATTGTTTACGGGTGATCCTGAACCATATAAAATTAAATTATGAGTACATATATATAAAATATCATGTTATTTTAAAAAGATGTGATTTATTTAATTTTCTCCAATTATTTTCGTAGCTAAACTAGTCTTAGATATCCGATCTCGTTTTGGTCATAGTTTCTTCGTTACAACTCCGTTTTCGTTGGTTCAACTTGCCACTTCCTTGGATCGAGTCCCTCTTTAAGACTATGAACTGTAAATACCTTAGTTTGTATTCGAAATCACAGGTCATAGGTCAAACTTTAGTGAAACTTATGAAGTTAATCATTTTCCATCATGTAAACAACCTTAAATGATTATTTTTCTAAAAATACTTATACTTTGAGTTAAATCATGAAATTTTTATGTGTTAACATATTCATAAGAAATATCATTTTTCCAGAATATAAACCTCCAATTCAAAGTTCAAGATGGTTTTTAATTATCCAACCCAAAACAGCCCCCGGTTGCACTCCGACGTCGTAAAAACAGTTTTTAAGGTGTTCTTTGAAAAACCAAGTTATACCTTGTTAAATTAGCATATATTTAAGTTATATTACAGGTCTTGAAGTATTTTAAAAGTTAAGTTAGAAGGATCTATTTAGTTTTCAAACAAGTTTGAAAACATTCAAACTATATTCTTGTTGTTAAAATTTTATACCATAAAATAAGATAGCTATATATATATGAATCGAATAAGGTTATGAACAAAGTTACTACCTCAAGTTACTTGGACAAGATTGCTGTAAAAGAGGAGTAAGAACCTAGAACCAAAAGGGTGATGGAATTGAATGAAAGATTGGAAGTAAGTTTGTGTTCTTGGAAAGGATTCTTGAAGTGTTTTTGTAAGGGTTTTCTTATGGTGATTAAGGCTTGTTTCTATGGCTAGATCTTCATGGTTTCTTGCTGAATGGTTATGGAGTTTAAGGATTAAGAAAGAGTGTGTGTTTTAGCTAGAAAATGGAAGTTAAAATGAATCAAAATGAGGATATCCCCATGGTACTTAAAAACGTGAATGGGGAGGACAAGACAAGATTTTCAAGTTTGTTATTTTATGTAATTAGTCAACAAACTTCCAAATACCAATTACCTTATACATAAGGCATGAACAAGGGCTGGTTAGGTGGTGATTTGATGTGTATATACCAATAGTAAATACGTATAGAAGCTAGGTATGATACGGTACATATACCGTAGATATACGTATAGAAATCTTGTGAAAAATGGAATGAGAATTCAAATATATCTATCTTTTGTGAATACACTTATATGGTTTTATGTATTTAAGTCCTTAAAAGTGATTAAATACATTACTTATACGATATATGTATAAACATTATATGTTATAAGTATTTATGTCAAATAACGTTACGTATGGTTATCGTTTTGAAAACTTAAGTTAGTAGTTTCAAAATATACTTATAACTTATTGTTATTAATACAAAATGAGATATTAAAACATCCTTAAATCATGTTAAATATGTATATATACATATATATCCACAAACGTATAATTATCATATATTGTATAGTTCGTGATATCATCGGTCAAACTAGACGGTCAAACGTTGTGTAAAACTCATTTCAAAAACATAAGTCTCATCAATTTGGATTGCTTATCATGTTGGTAAGGTTTAATTTATGTAAATATTAATCTTATAAGTATAGAATGATCGAAAAAGTGCGGGTCATTACAGTACCTACCCGTTAAATAAATTTCGTCCCGAAATTTTAAAATTGTACCTATTTTGCGTCATCGAGAAACAAGTGTGGATACTTTTGTTTCATCTGATCCTCTCGTTCCCAAGTAAACTCAGGACCTCTTCGAGCATTCCAACGAACCTTAACGATCGGTATGTTGCTCTGCTTGAGCTGTTTAACTTCACGGTCCATGATTTCGATTGGTTCTTCGATGAATTGTAGTTTCTCATCGACATGGATTTCTTCAAGAGGAATGGTGAGATCTTCCTTTGCAATACACTTCTTAAGGTTTGAGACGTGAAATGTATTATGTACTCCGGCGAGTTGTTGTGGTAACTCGAGTCGATAAGCTACCGGTCCAATGCGTTCGATAATCTTGAACGGGCCTACATACCTTGGGTTTAGTTTACCCCTTTTTTCCAAAACGTATTACACCTTTCCAAGGTGACACCTTTAACATAACCATGTCACCGATCTGAAACTCTAATGGTTTCCTTCGAACATCGGCGTAGCTCTTTTGGCGACTACGGGCTGTTTTCAATCTCTCCTTGATTTGTACTATCTTCTCAGTCGTTTCGTGTATGATCTCGGGACCAGTTAATTGTCGATCTCCTACTTCATTCCAACAAATAGGAGATCTACACTTCCTTCCGTACAATGCTTCGAATGGCGCAGCTTTAATGCTCGCATGATAACTATTATTATACGAGAATTCTGCTAATGGTAGATATTTATCCCATCCGTTTCCAAAATCGATCACACATGCCCTGAGCATGTCTTCAAGAGTCTGAATCGTTCTTTCACTCTGCCCGTCGGTTTGCGGATGATACGCGGTACTCATATCCAAACGAGTTCCTAGGGCCTCCTGTAGTGATTGCCAGAACTTTGATGTAAATCTACTATCACGATCGGATATAATGGAAATAGGTATTCCATGCCTTGAAACAACTTCCTTTATATACAATCGTAATAGTTTCTCCATTCTATCCGTTTCCTTTATAGGCAAGAAATGTGCAGACTTGGTGAGACGATCAACAATCACCCAAATGGTGTCGTATCCCCAGGCAGTCTTTGGTAACTTCGTTATGAAATCCATGGTAATACCATCCCATTTCCATTCTGGGATTTCTGGTTATTGAAGTAACCCTGATGGCTTCTGGTGTTCTGCTTTGACCTTGGAACAAGTTAAACACTCCCCAACATATGTTGCAACGTCTGTCTTTAAGTTAGGCCACCAATAATGCGTCTTAAGATCTTGATACATCTTTCCGACTCCAGGATGTATTGAGTATCTTGTCTTATGTGCCTCGTTCAATATCAACTTCCTTAATCCACCCAACTTCGGTACCCAAATACGATTTGCAAAATATCGAATTCCATCTTCCCGTATAACGAGTTGCTTCTCATACTTCTTCATTATTTCATTTCCTATGTTTCCTTTAGTAAGAGCTTCTCGTTGATCCTCTTTGATTTGTGAGTTGAGATTCATGCGAATTTTTATGTTCATTGCTCGTACTCGAATTGGTTCTCGTTCCTTTCTGCTTAAAGCGTCAGCCACCACATTCGCTTTCCCGGGATGATAACGAATTTCACAATCATAGTCGTTTATTAACTCGACCCACCTACGTTGCCTCATGTTCAGCTGTTTCTGATCAAAAATATGTTGAAGGCTTTTATGATCAGTAAACACAGTGCATTTAACTCCATACAAGTAGTGTCTCCACATCTTCAATGCAAACACGACTGCTCCCAATTCTAGATCATGCGTCATATAATTTCGCTCGTGAATCTTCAATTGTCGGGATGCGTATGCAATAACTTTC
Organism: Rutidosis leptorrhynchoides; assembly: GCF_046630445.1. Taxonomy (NCBI): domain Eukaryota; kingdom Viridiplantae; phylum Streptophyta; class Magnoliopsida; order Asterales; family Asteraceae; genus Rutidosis; species Rutidosis leptorrhynchoides. Next base: position 689,483,717 of record NC_092334.1, read on the forward strand.
TTCCGTTGCATAAGAACGCAACCAAAACCTTGTTGCGAAGCGTCACAATATATTTCAAAATCATCGTTCCCTTCTGGTAACGATAAAATAGGCGCCGTAGTTAACTTCTTCTTCAGTAATTGAAATGCACTCTCCTGCTCAGAGGTCCATTCATATTTCTTCCCTTTTTGCGTTAACGCTGTCAACGGCTTAGCTATTCGGGAAAAATCTTGAATAAACCTTCTATAATAACCGGCTAAACCCAAAAATTGGCGTATCTGCGTTGGTGTCTTAGGAGTCTCCCATTTTTCAATGGCTTCAATTTTTGCTGGATCAACCTGAATTCCTTTGCTACTAACAACGTGACCAAGAAATTGCACTTCTTTCAACCAGAAAGCACATTTAGAAAATTTAGCATATAGCTGTTCTTTTCTCAACAACTCTAATATCAACCTTAAATGCTGTTCATGCTCTTGCTCACTCTTGGAATAGATAAGAATATCATCAATGAAAACGATAACAAACTTATCTAAATATGGACTACAAACTCGATTCATGAGGTCCATGAATACAGCTGGCGCATTCGTCAATCCAAACGGCATGACCAAAAATTCGTAATGACCATAACGTGTCCGAAAAGCAGTTTTCGGTATATCTTCTTCTTTGACGCGTAATTGATGATAGCCCGATCTTAGGTCAATTTTTGAGTACACACATGATCCTTGCAGTTGATCAAATAAGTCATAAATTCTCGGTAGTGGATACCGATTCTTGATAGTTAACTTATTTAATTCACGATAATCTATACACATTCGGAAAGATCCGTCTTTCTTCTTGACGAATAAAATTGGAGCTCCCCACGGTGAAGTACTTGGTCGTATGAATCCACGATCCAGTAATTCTTTTAACTGACTCTGAAGTTCTTTTAACTCGGACGGTGCAAGTCTATATGGAGCACGGGCAACCGGTGCAGCTCCTGGTACAAGATCTATTTGAAATTCTACAAATCTAAATGGAGGTAATCCCGGCAACTCTTCCGGAAATACTTCAGGAAAATCTCTTGCCACAGGCACGTCATTGATGCACTTCTCTTTTTCTTTCTTTTCGACTTTATTAACATGTGCTAAGATAGCATAGCACCCTTTCTTCAAGCACTTTTGAGCTTTCAAATAACTAATGAGTTTTAGCTTTGAGTTACCCTTCTCTCCATAAATCATTACTGGCGTTTTATTCTTACGAGGAATGCGAATTGCCTTCTTGGTGCACACAACTTCAGCTCCTATTTTGGACATCCAGTCCATGCCGACTATTACATCAAAACTTCCTAATTCTACGGGTATCAAATCAATCTTAAATGTTTCTCCGGCTAAATTTATTTTACAATCACGGCAAATTTTATCGGCTTTAATTAGTTTACCATTAGCTAACTCAATCATGTACTTAGCATCTAGAGGTAATGATGAACAATTTAATTTAGCATGAAAGTCTCTACACACGTAACTTCTATCAGCACCAGTATCAAATATAATAGATGCAGATAAGTTATTAATGGTAAACGTACCCGTAACAAGCTCCGGGTCTTCACACGCCTCTCTAGCATTAATAACAAATGCTCTCCCTCGTGCAGGTCCGATATTCTTCTCTGGATTCGGGCACTGGCTCTTATAATGACCCTGTTTCCCACATCCATAACAAGTAACAGTAGCCAAAGCAGTTCTATTTGCATTAGTGGCAGGAGTCTTGGTACCATTTGTATTTGTAACGAGAGCCCTACAATCTTCAGCAAGATGACCCTTTCGATTACACTTGTTGCATACCACACTACAGTAACCAAAATGATGTTTGTGGCATCGGTTGCATAAAGGACTTTGTCCTTTGTAACCAAAGCTTAAACCACTACCCGCACCTTGCGTGATTTCTTGTTTCTTAAAAGATTGTTGTTGGTTACCTCGATCATAATTTCCATTCCACTTTCTTTTGTTACCTGATACCTTCACATCAGTATTGGATACTTTCTTATCCATGATGACCTGATCCATTAGCTCATTTGCCATGGTTATAGCTTCATGAATTGTCTTAGGTTTCGATGCTGTAACATTAGCCTTGACCTTTTTGGGCAAACCATCTTTGTACATTTCAATCTTTCGTTCTTCGGTTGGAACCAATTCAGGACATAGCAAAACTAATTCCATGAATCGCTGATTGTAGTTGGTGATTTCAGTACCAATAACCTTCAGACTTCGTAATTCATCTTCCAACTTCCTAACCTCGTTCCTTGGACAATATTCGTTGATTAACATTGTTTTGAATTCTTCCCATGGAGTATCATAAGCTACATCTCCTCCTACAGCCTTCACAAAATTTTTCCACCATGTGAGTGCACTATCTTGTAAAGTGCACGATGCATACTTGGTCATGTCCTTTTCAACACAACCACTGATTTTAAACACAGTCTCCATCTTTTCTATCCACCGGGTTAAACCGATCGGTCCTTCCGTTCCACTGAATGATGAGGGCTTGCAAGCTTGAAAAGTTTTGTAAGTGCACCCCACACGAGGATTTGGGTTAACTGCAGCACCTCTTGCAGCCTCGACCCATAACATTCTGTCGTTCACTCGCTGATTGATGAGTTCCTGGATTTCTTGTTCCGTCATTCGGTTCAATCGCGCCATAATCTTCTATAAGAATGAAAAGAAAATAATTATTCACATGGAATATTATAGATGTAGTGTATATTTACAGTACATTATAGCTTATTAATAATATGAACCAGGTATTATTATAAAAGCCTTTTCTTCTTATTAGCGTTTTATAATTATATCTAGGGTAGTACCTACCCGTTAATGTCCATACTTAATAGCTTAGTACAGAATCAATTACTACCATCTAAATAATACTTAACCATGGAAAATTATTGCATTTCACACTTCACTATTTTACATATGCTTATCTTACATCGAACATTAAGCAAACCACACTAATAATATTATACAAAACATTATATGATCCCATGGTTTAATAAAGCAGCGCATCGTTTGGTCTATTTTCTAAGACGTTTAGGTTCAATGAATCGCCTAACGCTTATCCTAGCAGTCTGCCTATATTTTGGCTGTGGGACTGAAGAACTGGATGCCGGGATAGAACGAATAGGAATAGCGGGAATAGGGGTGGTAGTGTCTAGTGGAGTTGGTGCCACATCATCCTTACTAAACTCGGGATTTGAATTTTCTAATTCATTAGCCTTTCGTTTCTTTCCTAGTTCGAACTTGTCTTTTGTAATTTCCTGTATTTCTTCCTCAGGTTCACTTTCCTCCTCGGGTTCACTTTCCTCCTCGGGTTCACTTTCCTCCTCGGGTTCACTTTCCGGGTTCTCTATAGTCGGTTCATCCGGAATTTGTGAGTCTTCCCCAAAGATATTATTTTCGTCATCGGATAGGTTAATGACTGGAACACCATCTGAAGATTCTGGTTCGGAGTCGCTGAATGTGATAACAAGTTTTGAGACCGACATCTATCACACAACAACTAACCCATTAGTACTACATAATATTTACATATAAATTTTAACCAACAATGATAAGCAATGGTTTTTAAATCAGACCCGGTCAAAGTCCAGACTTACTAATGTATCCTAACGACTTATCAGTTAGACACACTAATGCAAACCTGGTTCGCTAAGACCACCGCTCTGATACCACATGTCATAACCCGTCCTTAACCATAAGAACGAGTTAGATAACGTATGATTTCATTGCGAGGTATTGACCTCTATATGCGACATTTTTAAAAGAACAACTGCATTTATTTTACATTACAAACCATAACTCTTATATTAATACAAGCTTTAGACAATATAAAGATGATTATCGTTTAGCGATAATCTTAGACTTACAAACTTTACATGTGATGATAACAATACGATTTCTAGCATATTTTACATTACAATTCCTCGGATATGCAGTTTTATTTTTGACACAAATATGCATACTCAAGATCTTGCTTAAATTCAACATGTTGCAGCGGAAGCTTTTAGTTATCACCTGAGAATAGACATGCTTAAAACGTCAACATAAAGTTGGTGAGATATAGGTTTAATGCCGGCAGCGGTATAAATATAGACCACAAGATTTCATATGTAAATATTTTAATAAAAATATTCTAAGTGGTTGAGCACTTGGTAACCATACTTAACATTTAATCACGTCGCATATTCCCTTTATTATGAAATCTTACTACACCGTACCAAGTGTAGTCACGAAACGAAGTACTGTGCAACCGTTGAATACTGGTCGTCCAGTCCGGTTGGGGTTGTCAGGCCCGATAGATCTATCAACAGGATTCGCGTTTACAATACCGCTGTAAATAACAGTTACCAAGCTACAGGGAAGTATGCCAGTGGTACAACTCAACGTAGAATATATTTTTCAGTTACTTGTGTCCATAACGTAAAACATAAAATACATGTATTCTCATCCCGAAATATTTAGAGTTTAAAAGTGGGACTATATACTCACTTTTGCCTTGAAGATATATATATTTTTGACTTGGTCTCCAATTGATATCACGAACCTATCCATATATAATATATCAATACCTTTTCTTTTTAAACAAACGTCACATATATATACTTATAATACTTTTGATACTTTTAATAATTCCTTAGTCCGTAGTTAGCAGTCCGATGTTAGTAATTCAATTTTAATGGTTCATTTTTAGGTGTTTAATAAACCCCCAATGAAATAAATAAAAACCCCCATCGTATATGTATTGGTTGAGATTAATCTTGACCCACGGTACCGGTGTTGTCAAATGACGTGTTGCGTACATAAAGTACCGGTGTTGTCAAATGACGTGTTGCGTACAATCATGGGATCTTATGATTAATCTTCTCGTATTGTTTACGGGTGATCCTGAACCATATAAAATTAAATTATGAGTACATATATATAAAATATCATGTTATTTTAAAAAGATGTGATTTATTTAATTTTCTCCAATTATTTTCGTAGCTAAACTAGTCTTAGATATCCGATCTCGTTTTGGTCATAGTTTCTTCGTTACAACTCCGTTTTCGTTGGTTCAACTTGCCACTTCCTTGGATCGAGTCCCTCTTTAAGACTATGAACTGTAAATACCTTAGTTTGTATTTGAAATCACAGGTCATAGGTCAAACTTTAGTGAAACTTATGAAGTTAATCATTTTCCATCATGTAAACAACCTTAAATGATTATTTTTCTAAAAATACTTATACTTTGAGTTAAATCATGAAATTTTTATGTGTTAACATATTCATAAGAAATATCATTTTTCCAGAATATAAACCTCCAATTCAAAGTTCAAGATGGTTTTTAATTATCCAACCCAAAACAGCCCCCGGTTGCAATCCGACGTCGTAAAAACAGTTTTTAAGGTGTTCTTTGAAAAACCAAGTTATACCTTGTTAAATTAGCATATATTTAAGTTATATTACAGGTCTTGAAGTATTTTAAAAGTTAAGTTAGAAGGATCTATTTAGTTTGCAAACAAGTTTGAAAACATTCAAACTATATTCTTGTTGTTAAAATTTTATACCATAAAATAAGATAGCTATATATATATGAATCGAATAAGGTTATGAACAAAGTTACTACCTCAAGTTACTTGGACAAGATTGCTGTAAAAGAGGAGTAAGAACCTAGAACCAAAAGGGTGATGGAATTGAATGAAAGATTGGAAGTAAGTTTGTGTTCTTGGAAAGGATTCTTGAAGTGTTTTTGTAAGGGTTTTCTTATGGTGATTAAGGCTTGTTTCTATGGCTAGATCTTCATGGTTTCTTGCTGAATGGTTATGGAGTTTAAGGATTAAGAAAGAGTGTGTGTTTTAGCTAGAAAATGGAAGTTAAAATGAATCAAAATGAGGATATCCCCATGGTACTTAAAAACGTGAATGGGGAGGACAAGACAAGATTTTCAAGTTTGTTATTTTATGTAATTAGTCAACAAACTTCCAAATACCAATTACCTTATACATAAGGCATGAACAAGGGCTGGTTAGGTGGTGATTTGATGTGTATATACCAATAGTAAATATGTATAGAAGCTAGGTATGATACGGTACATATACCGTAGATATACGTATAGAAATCTTGTGAAAAATGGAATGAGAATTCAAATATAGCTATCTTTTGTGAATACACTTATATGGTTTTATGTATTTAAGTCCTTAAAAGTGATTAAATACATTACTTATACGATATATGTATAAACATTATATGTTATAAGTATTTATGTCAAATAACGTTACGTATGGTTATCGTTTTGAAAACTTAAGTTAGTAGTTTCAAAATATACTTATAACTTATTGTTATTAATACAAAATGAGATATTAAAACATCCTTAAATAATGTTAAATATGTATATATACATATATATACACAAACGTATAATTATCATATATTGTATAGTTCGTGATATCATCGGTCAAACTAGACGGTCAAACGTTGTGTAAAACTCATTTCAAAAACATAAGTCTCATCAATTTGGATTGCTTATCATGTTGGTAAGGTTTAATTTATGTAAATATTAATCTTATAAGTATAGAATGATCGAAAAAGTGCGGGTCATTACACTAAAGCATCCCATAGTCATGATGGGGTTTGTCAGGCCCAATAGATCTATCTTTAGGATTCGCGCCTACCGTACATAGACAAGTAGTTTAATGTTACCAAGCTAAGGGTATATTTCTGGTTTAAACCCACGTAGAATTAGTTTTAGCACTTGTGCCTATTTCGTAAAACATTTATAAAACAGCGCATGTATTCTCAGTCCCAAAAATGTAAAGAGTAAAAGGGAATCAAATGAACTCACCATACTGTATTTTGTAGTAAAAATGCATATGACGTCATTGAACAAAAATAGGGTTGGTCTCGGATTCACGAACCTATATTATATATATATATATATATATATATATATATATATATATATATATATATATATATATATATATATATATATATATATATATATATATATATATATATATATATATATATATATATATATATATATATATATTAACACAATATTTGGTAATCGAATGAATTTATATTATTAGTGATATACTTGTTATTTTAATAACTTATATGTTATATGTTTTAAATTTAGTGTTATGTACTAATTGTTAGTTGGTAAAATAATATTAATGTTTGTAATTAAAAAGTTGTAATCTCTTTATAATGTTAATAATAATGATATCAATAATGTCAATTTCCATAATAATAAATAAAAATGATAGTTTTATTAATAATGTTATTTTTAATAAAAATATAGTTTTAGTAAAAATGATAATTTTAACAATAATATTATTAAAATAAAAAGTTGTATTGTTTTTACAATAAAAATTATAGTTTTGATAATAACTCTTAATATTAATAATGCTTAATAATAATACTTGATAATAATTAATGTTAATAACAAAATAATATTATTGATAATAATAGTTATAATATTGATAGTAATAATAATAATAATAATAATAATAATAATAATAATAATAATAATAATAATAATAATAATAATAATAATAATAATAATAATAATAATAATAATAATAATAATAACATTATACCTAGATAGGGTTTTGGAAGTCCATTTAAGAAATAACTTGTTGGGCCAAAAAAAAACTGAACTTTAACTTAAGCCCAGTACAAGTATTCTGATATCTTCTATGTATATTCGACCCTTCTTTCTTTTTCTTTTTTTTATACCCCAGTCGATTCAATCGGTCTTATGAACACAATCTAAAAAATTAAATCGAGTCATAAGCTCGGATGAAATTGCTTCCTGGATCCGCGACTAAGAAGGTTTGTGAAGGAATTTCATATTAATATCATCAATCACTCTGATAGTGGCGACGGTGATGAAGAACATGAAAATTAAAACTGAAATTCAAAGTGTATCAGGTATGGATTTCTTCTTGATAAGTGTTTCGAATCTCCTATAGAACACTCGTGACTATAATTTTGTCCCAGGAACACCTCATAGTTCTTGAATCAAAAGGTTAACTGAAAATCCGTATTTGTTGACTTTAAATTCTGGAATTTAGATGTGTAATTTAGTTAGGGTTAATACCTTACGAGGCACAAAAAGCTACCAGGAATCGAACTAAATTATTAATTTGATTTAAATTGTTTGTTCTAGGGATCTCATCAATTTGTGGATTTAGCAAGTGTTAAAAATAGATCCTGATGGTGATGATGATATAGGAGAATAGATATCCCATGACTGATTTGTTTATGAAAGGTTTGAGTATTGTGTTTTCCCTTTACTAAACTATACACAGCTCCTATTCATGAAGAAAATTTTTGATGATGTTATGGGTTGGTTCATGATTTAACCTTTGAAATCGAAAGTGTTCTAGTTTGATGGTTTGCAGGTGTAGCATCAATGGTTGTAATTGAAAACAGAAATGTATTACAGTTGTAGGAAAAGGTTTTTGATTTGAACGGGAAGCAGGCACCTTGTAGCAGCTGCAGCTGTAGTAGTGATTGACCAGGAATGTAAACAAGCAATTGCAGCAGCAGTATTCTTTAGTTTAATGGTTGTGAAGGTTTTCGAATAGTAGCAGCAAATATTGCATAACAGCAGCTCGATCACAGTGTTTCTTGATGGTTGTGATTAAGAGTTGGTGATGGTTTGATGAAGATTAAATGGTGGTAATTGACCAAAGTAAATGGGTGTGAGGTTGTTCGATTATCAAAAACAAGGAAATGAAGGTGGTGATTTGTATTTGAGAAAAGTGGAAAAGATATCTGAATTGAATGAGTTTGTTAAATAAAAAAACACAAGTCAAGTCGTTTGATTTATTGTATATCGTAGTTGACAGCTTATTTTCCATATACATAAATTAAAAAACATTAATAGAAGTTGAATGTGATTGTAAACCACTTTTATTGGTATCTAGTTATCCTCTTATGACTTTGAATCAACTTGGAGACAGGGTTGATAATATAGAATAGTTTGATCGATACCTCTAACAGATTTGTACGAATTTCCCATTTTATATAATTAACTAATATTAATGATTAATAAATAATAATAATAATAATAATAACAATAATAATATTTGTATTAATAATAATATTAATATTACTATTAATCATAAAAATGATAATAAAGATATTAATAATAGAGTGTGTTATTTTCTTATATTTATAACTATAAAAATTCTAATGATATTAACAATATTATTAAAGAGATTAATAATTATAAATATTCGTAATAACTAAATTTATAATTTTACTGCTAATTATAATGATATAACGAATTAGATGTATCAATATCATATGTATGTTTATATATATTCATATGGTAGTAACTTAATTACTTTATTTATTATTTTACATTTTAATTCAAATGATTAAAGTGTATTTTATTAATTCAGGCTATTGTATATACACTTACATTTATATTTGTATGTATATACATTTATATTTATTTACACACAATAGTTCATGAATCGTCGGAAATAGTCAAAAGGTCAAATAATTACATGAGCACAGTTCAAAGTTTTTGAGACTTCAATATTACAGACTTTGCTTATCGTGTCGAATTCGTATGAAGATTTAGCTTAAATTTGGGTCAGAAATTTCTGGGTCGTCACATTTTATTACACAGGTTATGTGTAATATAAAAATGAAATCTTGTGGTCTATTAAAATTATGGAAATGAATGTTTATGATAAACTAATGAACTCACCAACCTTTTGGTTGACACTTGAAAGCATGTTTATTCTCAGGTATGAAAGAGATCTTCCGCTGTGCATTTGCTCATTTTAGAGATATTACTTGGAGTCATTCATGACATATTTCAAAAGACGTTGCATTCGAGTTGTTGAGTTCATTAAGATTATTATTAAGTCAATTATAGTTGGATATATTATGAGATGGTATGCATGATGTAGTGACCCAAACTTTTCCATGTTTATATATATTCATTGAGATTGATATTTACATGATTAAATGTTTCCAACATGTTAAGCAATCAAACTTGTTAAGACTTGATTAATTGAAATATATTTCATATAGACAATTGACCACCCAAGTTGACCGGTGATTCACGAACGTTAAAACTTGTAAAAACTATATGATGACATATATATGGATATATATATAGTTAACATGATACTATGATAAGTAAACATATCATTAAGTATATTAACAATGAACTACATATGTAAAAACAAGACTACTAACTTAATGATTTTTAAACGAGATATATATGTAACGATTATCGTTGTAAAGACATTTAATGTATATATATCATATTAAGAGATATTCATACATGATAATATCATGATAATATAATAATTTAAAATCTCATTTGATATTATAAACATTGGGTTAACAACATTTAACAAGATCGTTAACCTAAAGGTTTCAAAACAACACTTACATGTAACGACTAACGATGACTTAACTACTCAGTTAAAATGTATATACATGTAGTATTTTAATATGCATTTATACACTTTTGAAAGACTTCAATACACTTATCAAAATACTTCTACTTAACAAAAATGCTTACAATTACATCCTCGTTCAGTTTCATCAACAATTCTACTCGTATGCACCCGTATTCGTACTCGTACAATACACAGCTTTTAGACGTATGTACTATTGGTATATACACTCCAATGATCAGCTCTTAGCAGCCCATGTGAGTCACCTAACACATGTGGGAACCATCATTTGGCAACTAGCATGAAATATCTCATAAAATTACAAAAATATGAGTAATCATTCATGACTTATTTACATGAAAACAAAATTACATATCCTTTATATCTAATCCATACACCAACGACCAAAAACACCTACAAACACTTTCATTCTTCAATTTTCTTCATCTAATTGATCTCTCTCAACTTCTATCTTCAAGTTCTAAGTGTTCTTCATATATTCTACAAGTTCTAGTTACATAAAATCAAGAATACTTTCAAGTTTGCTAGCTCACTTCCAATCTTGTAAGGTGATCATCCAACCTCAAGAAATCTTTGTTTCTTACAGTAGGTTATCATTCTAATACAAGGTAATAATCATATTCAAACTTTGGTTCAATTTCTATAACTATAACAATCTTATTTCAAGTGATGATCTTACTTGAACTTGTTTTCGTGTCATGATTCTGCTTCAAGAACTTCGAGCCATCCAAGGATCCGTTGAAGCTAGATCCATTTTTCTCTTTTCCAGTAGGTTTATCCAAGGAACTTAAGGTAGTAATGATGTTCATAACATCATTCGATTCATACATATAAAGCTATCTTATTCGAAGGTTTAAACTTGTAATCACTAGAACATAGTTTAGTTAATTCTAAACTTGTTCGCAAACAAAAGTTAATCCTTCTAACTTGACTTTTAAAATCAACTAAACACATGTTCTATATCTATATGATATGCTAACTTAATGATTTAAAACCCGGAAACACGAAAAACACCGTAAAACCGGATTTACGCCGTCGTAGTAACACCGCGGGCTGTTTTGGGTTAGTTAATTAAAAACTATGATAAACTTTGATTTAAAAGTTGTTATTCTGAGAAAATGATTTTTATTATGAACATGAAACTATATCCAAAAATTATGGTTAAACTCAAAGTGAAAGTATGTTTTCTAAAATGGTCATCTAGACGTCGTTCTTTCGACTGAAATGACTACCTTTACAAAAATGACTTGTAACTTATTTTTCTGACAATAAACCTATACTTTTTCTGTTTAGATTCATAAAATAGAGTTCAATATGAAACCATAGCAATTTGATTCACTCAAAACGGATTTAAAATGAAGAAGTTATGGGTAAAACAAGATTGGATAATTTTTCTCATTTTAGCTACGTGAAAATTGGTAACAAATCTATTCCAACCATAACTTAATCAACTTGTATTGTATATTATGTAATCTTGAGATACCATAGACACGTATACAATGTTTCGACCTATCATGTCGACACATCTATATATATTTCAGAACAACCATAGACACTCTATATGTGAATGTTGGAGTTAGCTATACAGGGTTGAGGTTGATTCCAAAATATATATAGTTTGAGTTGTGATCAATACTGAGATACGTATACACTGGATCGTGGATTGATTCAAGATAATATTTATCGATTTATTTCTGTACATCTAACTGTGGACAACTAGTTGTAGGTTACTAACGAGGACAGCTGACTTAATAAACTTAAAACATCAAAATATATTAAAAGTGTTGTAAATATATTTTGAACATACTTTGATATATATGTATATATTGTTATAGGTTCGTGAATCAACCAGTGGCCAAGTCTTACTTCCCGACGAAGTAAAAATCTGTGAAAGTGAGTTATAGTCCCACTTTTAAAATCTAATATTTTTGGGATGAGAATACATGCAGGTTTTATAAATGATTTACAAAATAGACACAAGTACGTGAAACTACATTCTATGGTTGAATTATCGAAATCGAATATGCCCCTTTTTATTAAGTCTGGTAATCTAAGAATTAGGGAACAGACACCCTAATTGACGCGAATCCTAAAGATAGATCTATTGGGCCTAACAAACCCCATCCAAAGTACCGGATGCTTTAGTACTTCAAAATTTATATCATATCCGAAGGGTGTCCCGGAATGATGGGGATATTCTTATATATATGCATCTTGTTAATGTCGGTTACCAGGTGTTCACCATATGAATGATTTTTATCTCTATGTATGGGATGTGTATTGAAATATGAAATCTTGTGGTCTATTGTTACGATTTGATACATATAAGTTAAACCTATAACTCACCAACATTTTTGTTGACGTTTAAAGCATGTTTATTCTCAGGTGAATACTAAGAGCTTCCGCTGTTGCATACTAAAATAAGGACAAGATTTGGAGTCCATGTTTGTATGAAATTGTGTAAAAACTGCATTCAAGAAACTGATTTCGATGTAACATATTTGTATTGTAAACCATTATGTAATGGTCGTGTATAAACAGGATATTTTAGATTATCATTATTTGATAATCTACGTAAAGCTTTTAAACCTTTATTTATGAAATAAAGGTTATGGTTTGTTTTAAAAATGAATGCAGTCTTTGAAAAACGTCTCATATAGAGGTCAAAACCTCGCAACGAAATCAATTAATATGGAACGTTTTTAATCAATAAGAACGGGACATTTCAGTTGGTATCCGAGCGTTGGTCTTAGAGAACCAGAATTTTGCATTAGTGTGTCTTATCAAGTTTGTTAGGATGCATTAGTGAGTCTGGACTTCGACCGTGTTTACTTGAAAAATGATTGCTTAACAAATTTTGTTGGAAACTATATATTTTTAACATGTGAATATTATGTGATATATTAATCTCTTAACGCGTTTGATATTATGTGATAGATGTCTACCTCTAGAACAAGTCCCATTGACTCACCTAATAATAATGAAGAGTCAAATGTAAATTGGAATGATTCGTGGACTGATTCACAAGTTCCCGAAGAGGAACCGGAAGAAGAGTCGGAACCGGAAGAAGAATCGGAACCGGGAGAAGAATCGGAACCAGATGAAGAAATAGAACCGGTGGGGGAAATAATAAAACGGTTAAGTAAAAGAAAATCCTCAACCAACCGACCAAGGTTAATTATGGTCAATGGTGTTTCCGCCAAGGAAGCAAAATATTGGGAGGATTACCAATTCTCCGATGAATCGGATTCCGACGAGAATTCCGATGATGTTATAGAAATTACCCCAACTAAATTTAAAAAGGCAAAAGAAAATAATAAGGGAAAGGGCATAAAAATAGAGAAATCTAATTCCAACCCCGATGAACTTTATATGTATCGTCAACCCCCGAAGTCCTTAAGTTGTAACAATGACCCGGGAACCTCTAAACCACCAGGTTTTTCTAAACCAATGTGGATAACGACGGCTCGTATTAGGGGAACATCATATATCCCTAGAAACTTGGCAAAACGAACCAAAACTGAACAAGAAGAAACGAGCGAGTTGGAATAAGATAGTTATATTCGTGTGGTGTAATATATGTAATATAGTGTGCTTATCCTTTATGATATATGTAAAAAAATTGCTTGTATTAATAAGTATTTTTTTTATGAATCTAACTCTTGTCTATTTTACAGTATAAAAACACAAAATGGATAGACAACCCAATATTTTAAGAGACCTACCCGGAGACATGATTGATGAAATCTTGTCTAGAGTCGGTCAGAATTCTTCGGCATAACTATTTAAGGTGAGATCAGTTTGTAAGACATTCGAAGAACGTTCCAAGAATGCCTTGGTTTATAAAAGGCTTTCGTTCGGAAGATGGGGGATATCACATTGGGAAATCCATAAGTTACGATGTGTTTACTTTGACGCATATATTGCGGGGAACCCAAATGCTATTTTACGCAACGGGTTAAGAAATTATTTTGACTCAGTATATCCGAATATAGGACTTCGTGATTTAGAAAAAGCGGCTAACATGCAACATAAAGAAGCATGTTATGCTTACGGGTTAGTAATGTTCGCTTCTCACCAAAGTGAGAACAAGAACATCGGGCTACAACTATTAAACAAAACGTTCCCACAAGTGACGGAGTCGGTAATTGGGGTAAGAAATGAGGTTTTTAGGTTATTACGAGACTGTTGGTCATTACGTAACCCTCGTCCCTTTGATGACGTTACAACACGCTGTCTTATCAATGACCATAACGGTTATGTTCCACAAGACCAAGGATGGGAAGTAGTCCTAGTAAAACCAGAATGCATGACTTGTTTCTGGACGTATGAATTACGTGTCTTTATTGCCTTTGTTGAACGACTTGTGTACTAGCTAGAATTATCTTCACAACTATCTTGTATCAAAGTTATTTTGTGCTATATTTCATGCTTTATGTAAAATAAGCGGTATTGTAAGTTTGTAAAATATTGTATAAAAGTTTGAACGCGAAATATTATTACAATTATTTTTTCATATAGAATTGTAGTAGTTGAATTGTATATTAGCTACTAAGTATGAACTTAACGGGTAGGTACTACCCGAATTTAAACTTATAAAATGCTAATATGAAGAAAAAGCTTTTATAAATGAGTTCATATTATGCTACGAAATACTATTAACTACTCTTAATATTCTGTATGATTAACTTGTTCCATTTGACTATTTTGAAGGAAATGGCACCGACTACTCGACACACCGTGAATATGAATGAAGAGGAATTCCGTACTTTTCTAGCTTCAAACATAGCCGCAGTACAGGCTGCGCTACATACCAACAATAACCTTAGATCTAGCAGTACAGGAAATCGTGTAGGATGCACCTACAAAGAATTCACTGCCTGCAAACCTTTGGAATTTGATGGAACCGAAGGACCGATCGGATTGAAACGGTGGACCGAGAAGGTCGAATCGGTGTTTGCCATAAGTAAGTGTACTGAAGAGGACAAAGTGAAGTACGCTACGCATACCTTCACAGGTACTGTGTTAACATGGTGGAATACCTATCTAGAGCAAGTGGGACAAGATGATGCTTACGCACTACCGTGGTCAGCATTCAAGCACTTGATGAACGAGATGTACCGTCCCAGAACCGAGTTCAATAAGCTCAAGACAGAACTTAGAGGGTTACGAACCCAAGGATTTGATATTACCACGTACGAAAGACGATTCACAAAATTGTGCCTATTGTGTCCGGGAGCGTTCGAAGATGAGGAAGAAAAGATCGACGCGTTTGTGAAAGGATTACCGGAAAGAATCCATGAAGATATAAGTTCACACGAGCCCGCTTCCATACAACAGGCATGTAGAATGGCTCACAAACTAGTGAACCAGATTGAGGAAAGAATTAAAGAACAGACGGCTGAAGAGGCCAATGTGAAGCAAGTCAAAAGAAAGTGGGAGGAAAACGGTGATAAGAATCACCAATACAACAACAACAGCAATTACAACAATAATCGCAACAATTATCCCAACAATCGCAACATCAATCGCAACTACAACAAACGGCCCAACAACAACAACAACAACAACAACAACAATAACAACTACAACAATAATAACCGCAACAACAACAATCAGAAGCAGCTATGCCAAAGGTGTGAAAAGTATCACTCGGGGTTCTGCACCAAATTTTGCAACAAGTGTAAAAGAAATGGTCATAGCGCGGCGAAGTGTGAGGTCTACGGACCAGGGGTTAATAGAACGAAAGGAACAAATGGTGTCGGAACGAGTAATGGCGGAGCAAGTAGTGTCGGAGCAAGTTATGCCAATGTAGTTTATTATAAATGTGGAAAACCGGGCCACATTATTAGAAATTGCCCGAACCAGGAGAACACGAATGGACAAGGCCGCGGAAGAGTTTTCAATATTAATGCGGCAGAGGCACAGGAAGACCCGGAGCTTGTTACGGGTACGTTTATTATTGACAATAAATCTGCTTACGTTTTATTTGATTCGGGTGCGGATAGAAGCTATATGATTAGAGATTTTTGTGCTAAATTAAGTTGTCTATTGACGCCTTTGGATAGTAAATTTTTACTCGAATTAGCAAATGGTAAATTAATTTCAGCAGATAATATATGTCGGAATCGAGAAATTAAACTGGTTAGCAAAACATTTAAGATTGATTTGATACCAGTAGAGTTAGGGAGTTTTGATGTGATAATCGGTATGGACTGGTTGAAAGAAGTGAAAGCAGAGATCGTTTGTTACAAAAATGCAATTCGCATTATACGAGAAAAGGGAAAACCCTTAATGGTGTACGGAGAAAAGGGCAACACGAAGCTACATATTATTAGTAATTTGAAGGCACAAAAACTAATAAGAAAAGGTTTCTATGATGTTCTAGCACACGTCGAGAAAGTACAAACTGAAGAAAAGAGCATCAATGATGTTCCCATTGCAAAAGAATTTCCCGATGTATTTCCGAAAGAATTACCGGGATTACCCCCACATCGATCCGTTGAATTTCAAATAGATCTTGTACCAGGAGCTGCACCAATAGCTCGTGCTCCTTACAGACTCGCACCCAGCGAGATGAAAGAACTGCAAAGCCAGTTACAAGAAATTTTAGAGCGTAGTTTCATTCGACCAAGCACATCACCGTGGGGAGCTCCTGTTTTGTTTGTCAAGAAGAAAGATGGTACATTCAGGTTGTGTATCGACTACCGAGAGTTGAACAAACTTACCATCAAGAACCGCTACCCACTACCGAGAATCGACGACTTATTTGATCAACTACAAGGCTCGTCTGTTTATTCAAAGATTGACTTACGTTCCGGGTATCATCAAATGCGGGTGAAAGAAGATGATATTCCAAAGACTGCTTTCAGAACACGTTACGGTCATTACGAGTTTATGGTCATGCCTTTTGGTTTAACTAATGCACCAGCTGTGTTCATGGACCTTATGAACCGAGTGTGTGGACCATACCTTGACAAGTTTGTCATTGTTTTCATTGATGACATACTTATTTACTCAAAGAATGACCAAGAACACGGTGAACATTTGAGAAAGGTGTTAGAAGTATTGAGGAAGGAAGAATTGTACGCTAAGTTTTCAAAGTGTGCATTTTGGTTGGAAGAAGTTCAATTCCTCGGTCACATAGTGAACAAAGAAGGTATTAAAGTGGATCCGGCAAAGATAGAAACTGTTGAAAAGTGGGAAACCCCGAAAACTCCGAAACACATACGCCAGTTTTTAGGACTAGCTGGTTACTACAGAAGGTTCATCTAAGACTTTTCCAGAATAGCAAAACCCTTGACTGCATTAACGCATAAAGGGAAGAAATTTGAATGGAATGATGAACAAGAGAAAGCGTTTCAGTTATTAAAGAAAAAGCTAACTACGGCACCTATATTGTCATTGCCTGAAGGGAATGATGATTTTGTGATTTATTGTGACGCATCAAAGCAAGGTCTCGGTTGTCTATTAATGCAACGAACGAAGGTAATTGCTTATGCGTCTAGACAATTGAAGATTCATGAACAAAATTATACGACGCATGATTTGAAATTAGGCGCGGTTGTTTTTGCATTAAAGACTTGGAGGCACTACTTATATGGGGTCAAAAGTATTATATATACCGACCACAAAAGTCTTCAACACATATTTAATTAGAAACAACTGAATATGAGGCAGCGTAGGTGGATTGAATTATTGAATGATTACGACTTTGAGATTCGTTACCACCCGGGGAAGGCAAATGTGGTAGCCGATGCCTTGAGCAGGAAGGACAGAGAACCCATTCGAGTAAAATCTATGAATATAATGATTCATAATAACCTTACTACTCAAATAAAGGAGGCGCAACAAGGAGTTTTAAAAGAGGGAAATTTAAAGGATGAAATACCCAAAGGATCGGAGAAGCATCTTAATATTCGGGAAGACGGAACCCGGTATAGGGCTGAAAGGATTTGGGTACCAAAATTTGGAGATATGAGAGAAATGGTACTTAGAGAAGCTCATAAAACCAGATACTCAATACATCCTGGAACGGGGAAGATGTACAAGGATCTCAAGAAACATTTTTGGTGGCCGGGTATGAAAGCCGATGTTGCTAAATACGTAGGAGAATGTTTGACGTGTTCTAAGGTCAAAGCTGAGCATCAGAAACCATCAAGTCTACTTCAACAACCCGAAATCCCGGAATGGAAATGGGAAAACATTACCATGGATTTCATCACTAAATTGCCAAGGACTGCAAGTGGTTTTGATACTATTTGGGTAATAGTTGATCATCTCACCAAATCAGCACACTTCCTGCCAATAAGAGAAGATGACAAGATGGAGAAGTTAGCATGACTGTATTTGAAGGAAGTCATCTCCAGACATGGAATACCAATCTCTATTATCTCTGATAGGGATGGCAGATTTATTTCAAGATTCTGGCAGACATTACAGCAAGCATTAGGAACTCGTCTAGACATGAGTACTGCCTATCATCCACAAACTGATGGACAGAGTGAAAGGATGATACAAACGCTTGAAGACATGCTACGAGCATGTGTTATTGATTTCGGAAATAGTTGGGATCGACATCTACCGTTAGCAGAATTTTCCTACAACAACAGCTACCATTCAGGCATTGAGATGGCGCCGTTTGAAGCACTTTATGGTAGAAAGTGCAGGTCTCCGATTTGTTGGAGTGAAGTGGGGGATAGACAGATTACGGGTCCGGAGATTATACAAGAAACTACCGAGAAGATCATCCAAATTCAACAACGGTTGAAAACCGCCCAAAGTCGACAAAAGAGCTACGCTGACATTAAAAGAAAAGATATAGAATTTGAAATTGGAGAGATGGTCATGCTTAAAGTTGCACCTTGGAAAGGCGTTGTTCGATTTGGTAAACGAGGGAAATTAAATCCAAGGTATATTGGACCATTCAAGATTATTGATCGTGTGGGACCAGTAGCTTACCGACTTGAGTTACCTCAACAACTCGCGGCTGTACATAACACTTTCCACGTCTCGAATTTGAAGAAATGTTTTACTAAAGAAGATCTCACTATTCCGTTAGATGAAATCCAAATCAACGAAAAACTTCAATTCATCGAAGAACCCGTCGAAATAATGGATCGTGAGGTTAAAAGACTTAAGCAAAACAAGATACCAATTGTTAAGGTTCGATGGAACGCTCGTAGAGGACCCGAGTTCACCTGGGAGCGTGAAGATCAGATGAAGAAGAAATACCCGCATCTATTTCTAGAAGATTCGTCAACACTTTCAACAGCTTAAAATTTCGGGACGAAATTTATTTAACGGGTAGGTACTGTAGTGACCCGAACTTTTCCATGTTTATATATATTCATTGAGATTGATATTTACATGATTAAATGTTTCCAACATGTTAAGCAATCAAACTTGTTAAGACTTGATTAATTGAAATATATTTCATATAGACAATTGACCACCCAAGTTGACCGGTGATTCACGAACGTTAAAACTTGTAAAAACTATATGATGACATATATATGGATATATATATAGTTAACATGATACTATGATAAGTAAACATATCATTAAGTATATTAACAATGAACTACATATGTAAAAACAAGACTACTAACTTAATGATTTTTAAACGAGATATATATGTAACGATTATCGTTGTAAAGACATTTAATGTATATATATCATATTAAGAGATATTCATACATGATAATATCATGATAATATAATAATTTAAAATCTCATTTGATATTATAAACATTGGGTTAACAACATTTAACAAGATCGTTAACCTAAAGGTTTCAAAAGAACACTTACATGTAACGACTAACGATGACTTAACGACTCAGTTAAAATGTATATACATGTAGTATTTTAATATGTATTTATACACTTTTGAAAGACTTCAATACACTTATCAAAATACTTCTACTTAACAAAAATGCTTACAATTACATCCTCGTTCAGTTTCATCAACAATTCTACTCGTATGCACCCGTATTCGTACTCGTACAATACATAGCTTTTAGATGTATGTACTATTGGTATATACACTCCAATGATCAGCTCTTAGCAGCCCATTTGAGTCACCTAACACATGTGGGAACCATCATTTGGCAACTAGCATGAAATATCTCATAAAATTACAAAAATATGAGTAATCATTCATGACTTATTTACATGAAAACAAAATTACATATCCTTTATATCTAATCCATACACCAACGACCAAAAACACCTACAAACACTTTCATTCTTCAATTTTCTTCATCTAATTGATCTCTCTCAACTTCTATCTTCAAGTTCTAAGTGTTCTTCATATATTCTACAAGTTCTAGTTACATAAAATCAAGAATACTTTCAAGTTTGCTAGCTCACTTCCAATCTTGTAAGGTGATCATCCAACCTCAAGAAATCTTTATTTCTTACAGTAGGTTATCATTCTAATACAAGGTAATAATCATATTCAAACTTTGGTTCAATTTCTATAACTATAACAATCTTATTTCAAGTGATGATCTTACTTGAACTTGTTTTCGTGTCATGATTCTGCTTCAAGAACTTCGAGCCATCCAAGGATCCGTTGAAGCTAGATCCATTTTTCTCTTTTCCAGTAGGTTTATCCAAGGAACTTAAGGTAGTAATGATGTTCATAACATCATTTGATTCATACATATAAAGCTATCTTATTCGAAGGTTTAAACTTGTAATCACTAGAACATAGTTTAGTTAATTCTAAACTTGTTCGCAAACAAAAGTTAATCCTTCTAACTTGACTTTTAAAATCAACTAAACACATGTTCTATATCTATATGATATGCTAACTTAATGATTTAAAACCTGGAAACACGAAAAACACCGTAAAACCGGATTTACGCCGTCGTAGTAACACCGCGGGCTGTTTTGGGTTAGTTAATTAAAAACTATGATAAACTTTGATTTAAAAGTTGTTATTCTGAGAAAATGATTTTTATTATGAACATGAAACTATATCCAAAAATTATGGTTAAACTCAAAGTGAAAGTATGTTTTCTAAAATGGTCATCTAGACGTCGTTCTTTCGACTGAAATGACTACCTTTACAAAAACGACTTGTAACTTATTTTTCCGACTATAAACCTATACTTTTTCTGTTTAGATTCATAAAATAGAGTTCAATATGAAACCATAGCAATTTGATTCACTCAAAACGGATTTAAAATGAAGAAGTTATGGGTAAAACAAGATTGGATAATTTTTCTCATTTTAGCTACGTGAAAATTGGTAACAAATCTATTCCAACCATAACTTAATCAACTTGTATTGTATATTATGTAATCTTGAGATACCATAGACACGTATACAATGTTTCGACCTATCATGTCGACACATCTATATATATTTCGGAACAACCATAGACACTCTATATGTGAATGTTGGAGTTAGCTATACAGGGTTGAGGTTGATTCCAAAATATATATAGTTTGAGTTATGATCAATACTGAGATACGTATACACTGGATCGTGGATTGATTCAAGATAATATTTATCGATTTATTTCTGTACATCTAACTGTGGACAACTAGTTGTAGGTTACTAACGAGGATAGCTGACTTAATAAACTTAAAACATCAAAATATATTAAAAGTGTTGTAAATATATTTTGAACATACTTTGATATATATGTATATATTGTTATAGGTTCGTGAATCAACCAGTGGCCAAGTCTTACTTCCCGACGAAGTAAAAATCTGTGAAAGTGAGTTATAGTCCCACTTTTAAAATCTAATATTTTTGGGATGAGAATACATGCAGGTTTTATAAATGATTTACAAAATAGACACAAGTACGTGAAACTACATTCTATGGTTGAATTATCGAAATCGAATATGCCCCTTTTTATTAAGTCTGGTATTCTAAGAATTAGGGAACAGACACCCTAATTGACGCGAATCCTAAAGATAGATCTATTGGGCCTAACAAACCCCATCCAAAGTACCGGATGCTTTAGTACTTCGAAATTTATATCATATCCGAAGGGTGTCCCGGAATGATGGGGATATTCTTATATATATGCATCTTGTTAATGTCGGTTACCAGGTGTTCACCATATGAATGATTTTTATCTCTATGTATGGGATGTGTATTGAAATATGAAATCTTGTGGTCTATTGTTACGATTTGATACATATAAGTTAAACCTATAACTCACCAACATTTTTGTTGACGTTTAAAGCATGTTTATTCTCAGGTGAATACTAAGAGCTTCCGCTGTTGCATACTAAAATAAGGACAAGATTTGGAGTCCATGTTTGTATGAAATTGTGTAAAAACTGCATTCAAAAAACTGATTTCGATGTAACATATTTGTATTGTAAACCATTATGTAATGGTCGTGTGTAAACAGGATATTTTAGATTATCATTATTTGATAATCTACGTAAAGCTTTTAAACCTTTATTTATGAAATAAAGGTTATGGTTTGTTTTAAAAATGAATGCAGTCTTTGAAAAACGTCTCATATAGAGGTCAAAACCTCGCAACGAAATCAATTAATATGGAACGTTTTTAATCAATAAGAACGGGACATTTCACATGACGTCAACTTTCGATGTAATGAAAGTTTGTCTTTTAAAAACGAGTACAATGTTTGTAAAATGTATCATATAGAGGTCAAATACCTCGCGATGTAACCATATGTTATTGTATTCATCCTTATGGATTAGGACGGGTCGCTTCACTTACATACGTGTCATTGATGATGAAACATCGGTTGGATGTGATCATACAATGTTAAGTAAAGAAAACTTGTAATCAAGTATTCTATAGAAATGACAAAATCGCCAAAAGGCACTCAACGTGAAGAATCGGACAAAAAATTCAATATTCCAAGCTGCACGTTCGAACCACAGCATACAGCAGAATCAACCGCAGTTAATATTCACGGATTAACCTACGGTCAACCGCAGATCGACCGCACGTGTTATGACGAGTTTTTTTAATCTATTTCTTGACTTCATTCCTGATTCTATTCAAAATCGTTTTTCTTTCCCTCTCCCCCACAGCCCAAGATCTCCAATCGCACACCGACAAATTTGCTCCTTCTCATCCTTAATCTTCACTCTCAGTAAGATTAATCTATGAATTCCCTTCATTCAATTGTTTTGGTATGATGAAATCTTCAAACGTTGCTTGAAGAAACCCTAATTTGAAAATTCTACTCAAATTAATGCTATTAATCAATAGTGTTCATGAAAACTTCTTTGGTGTTTTTCATTAAATATGGAACAACTTCCAATTAATGATACCTCTTTGCTTACAATGACCAAATACAATCATAATTAATTGTGATTGAAAATTCTTGGATATTCCCCAAAATGATGAAAAGTAATGAGTTTATGCACCTCATAGCAATGAGTTCCTCTAAACCATTTCTATTCTCCATCTCTAAGCATCACTCAAATCTGAAAGTGTCTATCGTTTCCAATTAAATCTCTAATGACATGAAGAAAACATCTTGTAATGACTCAAGACTCATACAAGAAGAATGTGAAGTATTCTTCTATGACTATTCTACTACTCAAAAGGAGTTTGTTAAAGTAGTATGGGGGTCATTTCTCATACTTGAAACTCATGCCTTTCCCTCACTTGTCAAAGAATTCTACTCAAACTTTGAATTCACCCCTAATCGTATAGTGAAATTTAAAATGTTTGATCAAGAATATCTCTTGACACTTAAACAATTCGAGAAGATTCTTAAAGCACCTTCTAGAGGTATGGAATTCTATACTAACCAAAATCGTATACAACTCCTACCTCGCTTCATTCCTCGAAGGGAACTTACTTCTCTCTTTCTCAATCCAAATCTCAAACTAAGAACACTTTGTCAAGAGGGCCTTCTTAACAGTGACGTTTGGATTGAATATGAGACATGGAAGGCAATCATTTGCCACAACATCTTCTTTCACAAAGATGATGATGACCACATATCCGTGACTGAACTATGACTTATGTGGTGTCTAAAGCAGTTAATACTTGTCAACATCTCGTCCTAATGGCTTCCCGAATGAATGATTTAAAGCAAGATCCATCACAACCACTTCGCTATGGGGAACGTCTCACAAGCATCTTCAAGTATCTTGATCTACTTGTCAACTACTCTTCTTCGTGTGGTACTCCTAGTAATCCACACAAGGCGATGTCCTCGACAACCTGAAATCATGCAAATGAAGCACATGGCGTGTGCCATGGTCATGATTTCTTGCTATCTCATATGGGATACTTTGCACGATGTTTTCTTATGTTGTTTTGAATAAGAGAATTTGCTCACTATGTGCTTTTCTATTTGTTCCCACCATGTTTGGTGCTTGAGTGTGCACTTTTCTCTAGGAATGAATAAAAATTGTGTGTTTTTATGTGTTGTGGTTGATATTTACCACCGTGTACGGTTCAAAGGGGAGCATTTGTCTTAGGGCGAGCTTAGTTCCCAGGGAAGCTAACCTTTTTGCTTCGACAAAAGGGGAAGGAAGTTGGATAAGTGATGTTAACACTTGTGCGTATTTATAGATAAATTTCCACCATCACTTATGTGTTTGTCATCATCAAAATGGGGGAGAATGTTGTGGGAGAATGTGGGTTAATGTGGATTTATGCTTAATGAAAATACTAATCATAACCCATAACACTAAGTGTTTTGATGATGACATATGCACGTAACTAAAGGTGATGGTAGACATCTTGAAATAAATATACAAGCTTACTAATCCACACTTACTCTAGCAAAAGATCAAAACCAAATAAAGCTTTAAATGAAAACGTAAGCTACACGGTTAAGACTGTAGTGACCCGAACTTTTCCATGTTTATATATATATATTAAATGAAATTGTTATTTACATGATTAAGTGTTTTCAACATGTTAAGCAATCAAACTTGTTAAGACTTGATTAATTGAAATAGGTTTCTTATAGACAATTGACCACCCAAGTTGACCGGTGATTCACGAACGTTAAAACTTGTAAAAACTATACGATGACATATATATGGTTATATATATATAGTTAAAATGATTTTATTATAAGTATGTATCTCATTAGGTATTTTAACAATGAGTTATATACATAAAAATGAGACTATTAAATTAAGAAACTCGAAAACGATATATATAACGATTATCGTTATAACAACGTCTTACTAGGTACATATGAATCATATTAAGATATTGATACACTTGGTTAATTATGTTAAATGATAAGTAAATATATTATTAAGTGTATTAACAATGAAATACATATGTAAAAATAAGACTACTAACTTAATGATTTCGAAACGAGACATATATGTAACGATTATCGTTGTAACGACATTTAACTGTATATATATCATACTAAGATATATTATATATCATAATATAATGATAATATAACAATTTAACATCTAATTTGTTATAATAAACAATGGGTTAACAACATTTAACAAGATCGTTAACCTAAAGGTTTCAAAACAACATTTACATGTAACGACTAACGATGACTTAACGACTCAGTTAAAATGTATATACATGTAGTGTTTTAATATGTATTCATACACTTTTTAAAGACTTCAATACACTTATCAAAATACTTCTACTTAACAAAAATGCTTACAATTACATCCTCGTTCAGTTTCATCAACAATTCTACTCGTATGCACCCGTATTCGTACTCGTACAATACACAGCTTTTAGATGTATGTACTATTGGTATATATACTCGAATGATCAGCTCTTAGCAGCCCATGTGAGTCACCTAACATATGTGGGAACCATCATTTGGGAACTAGCATGAAATATCTCATAAAATTACAAAAATATGAGTAATCATTCATGACTTATTTACATGAAAACAAAATTACATATCCTTTATATCTAATCCATACACCAACGACCAAAAACACCTAAAAACACTTTCATTCTTCAATTTTCTTCATCTAATTGATCTCTCTCAATTCTATCTTCAAGTTCTAAGTGTTCTTCATAAATTCCAAAAGTTCTAGTTTCATAAAATCAAGAATACTTCCAAGATTGCAAGTTTACTTCCAAGTTTTCTAAATCCATTCCAAGTAATCATCCAAGATCAAGAAACCTTTGTTACTTACAGTAGTTTATCTTTCTAATACAAGGTAATAATCATATTCAAACTTTAATTCAATTTCTATAACTATAACAATCTTATTTCGAGTGAAAATCTTACTTGAAATTGTTTTCGTGTCATGATTCTGCTTCAAGAACTTTCAAGCCATCCAAGGATGCTTTGAAGCTAGATCTATTTTTCTCATTTCCAGTAGGTTTATCCAAGGAACTTGAGGTAGTAATGATGTTCATAACATCATTCTATTCATACATATAAAGCTATCTTATTCGAAGGTTTAAATTTGTAATCACTAGAACATAGTTTAGTTAATTCTAAACTTGTTCGAAAATAAAAGTTAATCCTTCTAACTTGACTTTTAAAATCAACTAAACACATGTTCTATATCTATATGATATGCTAACTTAATTATTTAAAACCTGGAAACACAAAAAACACCGTAAAACCGGATTTACGCTTTCGTAGTAACACCGCGGGCTGTTTTGGGTTAGTTAATTAAAAACTATGATAAAATTTGATTTAAAAGTTGTTATTCTGGAAAAATTATTTTTATTATGAACATGAAACTATATTTAAAAATTATGGTTAAACTCAAAGTGGAAGTATGTTTTCTAAAATGGTCATCTAGACGTCGTTCTTTCGACTGAAATGACTACCTTTACAAAAACGACTTGTAACTTATATTTCTGACTATAAACCTATACTTTTTCTGTTTAGATTCATAAAATAGAGTTCAATATGAAACCATAGCAATTTGATTCACTCAAAACGGATTTAAAATGAAGAAGTTATGGGTAAAACAAGATTGTATAATTTTTCTCATTTTAGCTACGTGAAAATTGGTAACAAATCTATTCCAACCATAACTTAATCAACTTGTATTGTATATTATGTAATCTTGAGATACCATAGACACGTATACAATGATTCGACCTATCATGTCGACACATCTATATATATTTCGGAACAACCATAGACACTCTATATGTGAATGTTGGAGTTAGCTATACAGGGTTGATGTTGATTCCAAAATATATATAGTTTGAGTTGTGATCAATACTGAGATACGTATACAATGGGTCGTGGATTGATTCAAGATAACATTTATCGATTTATTTCTGTACATCTAACTGTGGACAACTAGTTGTAGGTTACTAACGAGGACAGCTGACTTAATAAACTTAAAACATCAAAATATATTAAAAGTGTTGTAAATATATTTTGAACATACTTTGATATATATGTATATATTGTTATAGGTTCGTGAATCAACCAGTGGCCAAGTCTTACTTCCCGACGAAGTAAAAATCTGTGAAAGTGAGTTATAGTCCCACTTTTAAAATCTAATATTTTTGGGATGAGAATACTGCAGGTTTTATAAATGATTTACAAAATAGACACAAGTACGTGAAACTACATTCTATGGTTGAATTATCGAAATCGAATATGCCCCTTTTATTAAGTCTGGTAATCTAAGAATTAGGGAACAGACACCCTAATTGACGCGAATCCTAAAGATAGATCTATTGGGCCTAACAAACCCCATCCAAAGTACCGGATGCTGTAGTACTTCGAAATTTATATCATATCCGAAGGGTGTCCCGAAATGATGGGGATATTCTTATATATGCATCTTGTTAATGTCGGTTACCAGGTGTTCACCATATGAATGATTTTTATCTCTATGTATGGGATGTGTATTGAAATATGAAATCTTGTGGTCTATTATTATGATTTGATATATATAGGTTAAACCTATAACTCACCAACATTTTTGTTGACATTTTAAGCATGTTTATTCTCAAGTGATTATTCAGAGCTTCCGCTGTCGCATACTTAAAT
Source organism: Rutidosis leptorrhynchoides (assembly GCF_046630445.1). Classification (NCBI taxonomy): domain Eukaryota; kingdom Viridiplantae; phylum Streptophyta; class Magnoliopsida; order Asterales; family Asteraceae; genus Rutidosis; species Rutidosis leptorrhynchoides. Next base: position 689,512,099 of record NC_092334.1, read on the forward strand.
AAGGACGAGATTTGGAGTCCATGCTTGTATGATATTGTGTAAAAACTGCATTCAAGAAACTTATTTTGTTGTAACATATTTGTATTGTAAACAATTACGTAATGGTCGTGTGTAAACAGGATATTTTAGATTATCATTATTTGATAATCTACGTAAAGCTTTCTAAACCTTTATTGATGAAATAAAGTTTATGGTTTGTTTTAAAAATGAATGCAGTCTTTGAAAAACGTCTCATATAGAGGTCAAAACCTAGCAACGAAATCAATTAATATGGAACGTTTTTAATCAATAAGAACGGGACATTTCAAAGACCACGGTCGAACGTATGTCTGAATGTGGAACCTTGCATCCAGAATTGTGTAATTAGGGTTGCATGGTCGACTCCACGATTGACCGTGGATCGACCGCAATATCTCACTGTCCGAATTTTAATTGAAAAATGTTTGACCACTTCGAGGCATCTATAATTTATATTTTATGAAACCTGTTCAAACATGCTTAGAATAGTTGCCTCCTTCATACCCAAAGGAGTTTTAGTCACTAGAACACTAATCTTGGTTAATCACGCCTAATGACACTTTAATGATGATTAAGCCTTGATTATGGATAACACATAAGTGTTACAGAAAAAAATGTACATCTAAAATGTATCTAGACATATTTAGGATGGTCACAAAGTCTCAACCAAGAGTTACTCTTTCCTTGTACATGTGTTGGACATTAATGTATACTTATACATTAATCTTGCAAATGTCACTTTGCAAGTAAAACTTACATAGCCATAGTTTAATGCTATGTTATCACTATATGTTTAGTTCTAGATTATTTAGTGATCTCTTGCTAGTCATTACATGAATATTACTTGACTACTTGCTATTAATACTTGTGTATTATTTGACTATGTGCCAAGTGTTAAGTGCTAATTGCTAAGTAGTTAATTAATATGTATAGGTGTCAACCTTGTCTTTCTATATGTTACAACTTGGGATTTCACCAACTAGTATTTGGACTACTTCAATATATGCTTGTGCTACTTGGATAATACTTAAAATGTCATAATCTAGTATTAAAAGACAATGAATTATTAACACACATAAGTTTTCTTAAGTCTAAAATTAAGTTTAAACTTGATTTATGATGTCTTGCACATGCTTAATTTTTATTACTTGCTTAAATTGTCAAGACATCATTAATACACTTAATTAATTACAAACAAGTTCAAATTTGAATACTAGCATGCTTTGTGATTAAAGTGGGTTTGTGTCATCAATGACATGTTGACCAACCAATAAAGATTTAGCAAATGTGTTAATTACAAATAAAGGATTAGGACAAAACTGAGATTGCCTCAAATGATTATCATGACTTGTATCCAAGAATGTTACACTTTCCACTTTGAGCATGACAAGTCACTATCAAGGCAATACATCCAAGGTAAATGGATATTTAATGCATATAGTACTTGAATAGGACGTTGGGCATCTTTTGCAGGTTTTAAATGAAGTAAAGAGTCCAAAGATTGATGTCCAAAACTGATTCAAAAAAGGCTATAAAACGAATAAGTATTTTGGACTGGACAGCGTGTGGTCGACCCACGTTCGACCGTGGTCCATGCCGCAGGGACGACTGATTTGTTTATCTCTCCATATAAATAGAAAGGCTTGAATAACTTTAAAGACTTGGACCTCTTGCATGCTGCTGCTCAAAATCATCAGAGAATCACAAGAACATAACACTTCTACATATGTTTGTGATTAGCAAGAGAAGTTCTATACTCTCATAGATTATAGAAGGGGTTTTGTAAACTTACTTTCAAATTCCTATCTTTGTGATTTTACATAGTGTTGTAATAATCCTTAGAATTGTCTTAGGATTGTCATCACTAGAAAAGGGTGAGTCTTTATACTTTGTAATTAGAAGCATATGCTATCTTAGCTATCATCTTCCTTAAATGGAACTTGGGAGTTGATTAATGTCATTGGAGATTAATACTTGTCCAAGGTGAAACAAGTTGATTTAAGTTGGAGGTAATCTTTCAAAGGGATAGAAGGATTAAGTTTGTTGTCTAAGGAGAAGTACAAGGCTTGTAAATGGGATCTTCACCGGATTTGTAGAAAGGTGCTTAGTGAATCAAAAATCCCAATTAGTGAATCGGGAGTGGATTAAGGTGGATTAGTTAACATCTACCCGAACCACTATAAATCCTTGTGTTTATGTTGTTTACTTTACATTCCACATTATTACAAACATAAACACATCAAACATTAGTTTGAGTTGATTAAAGTGATTAAGGATTGTTCAAATCTTGTTGATCATCGAAAATGTTTTAAAAATCGTATTAAGTATCTATCCGCCTCCTTCTAGTTACTTACAGGACCAACTTCTAGTTTACAATAATATTTACGGGATGTTGAAAAGGGATATTTCAAACTAAAAACATTTTCTAGGGTTTCAAAACATTGTTCTCATTTCATTTGTTAAGTGCCTCTATACGAATCTTCCTATTTACATTGCGATTCGTTGGTTGCATGACTTATTGCTAATTAATATGTTACTGTTTCCACATGATGCCACAAACGAGCGCACCTGATATTCCAACAATGACTGGTGGCAGAGGGATGACATGTTGGATTGGGTGCTCAAAAAGCCAGCTATAGCTACCTTATATTAGTTAATTTCAGCTTAGAATTTCATTGTAAATTACGTTTACGACTTTTTTTGTAGATACTTTAAAGTTATATATATATATATATATATATATATATATATATATATATATATATATATATATATGTATATATATATATATATATATTGTAGTATATTTAATTTGTTATATATGGTGCATTTTGGTATTTGGTGGGTATTATTTGAAATATTTGAGATTTTAGCGGGTATCATTTGAAATATTTGAGATTTTAACCAGGGTTAACATTTACCGGGAACATGTCTAATTGATATCGGTTGATAACGGGAACACGTCTAATTTATCAATTAGACGTGTTATTTTAATCAATTAGACGTGTTCCGAGAACACGTCTAATTGACAAAAAAGGAGGAACACTTTTAATTGAATTAATTAGACCGGTTCAAGGAACCGCACTAATTGGCATTCTCATATAGTGTTGTGCCATCTAGACTTGTTAAATAACACGTATAAATGGTCTTTTCCACACGTCTAACTGAGTCGATATGTAGTAGTGTAATCTTAATGTTTGTAAAAAAAATTCCCTTCCGCCATAGATTTCACTTCCCTCTAAATCCTCTCTCTTTATCTCTCTCTCTCTCTCCATATATATATATATATATATATATATATATATATATATATATATATATATATATATATATATATATATATATATATATATATATATATATGTGTGTGTGTGTGTGTGTGTGTGTGTGTGTGTGCGCGCGCGCGCGTGCGTGTGTGAGATATATACGTGTATATATATGTGTGTGTGTTATTTTTTTATTATTAATATTTTTTAAAAAAATTACTACTTATTGACCGGAGGTTCACTCAAAAGCAATCGCTATATCCGTCGTATAAAGAGATGGATGTCTTTCTCTACTTTTGAGAGTGTTTCGCTCTAGGTGGAAAAATGAATTCTCTTTTATTCTCGGTTAAGGGAAGAATTATTTACATCGCACCTCCCTCATATACCACTCATGTGGTACTGAGTATTGTTGTTGTTGTTGTTGTGTGTGTATATATATATATATATATATATATATATATATATATATATATATATATATATATATATATATATATATATATATATATATATATATATATATATATATATGTTGGAAAATTTGGTTGGAATGTATGTTCCACCAATTTTTTTGGACACAAATTAATATATAATAAAGTGATTTATATATTAACTACTATGTAGTGGGTTCTGTAGCCACTAATGAGATCTTTAAAAAATGAACTAAAGCGTGTCCAAAACGGGTTAATGGTGAATGAGATATCGCGTCTCAAAGTTGTTAGTTTAAGTGCAAAGTAAGAAATGATTTGATTTATCAATCAAAGATTTTTGTAAATCTTCTCTTAGATTTTGTCAATCTTTTCTTTTCTTATTAAGATCCTAAAAGAGGCGAACTAGTAAAGGTTCAAGATTGAACTAGGTTCATGTCGGGAGCTTGTTGATCGAGACAAATCAAAGAAGTTCAAGTCGGGAATCGACCGAACAAAATTGAAGACTAGCTCGTGATTGACTAGTCAACGGAAGACTCCTCAACGATGTATTGGGCAAGTTGAATTGTGAAAATCTCACTATTCAACTTGAGAGGGAGTGTCATAAAATAAAGTAAAACAAATAATAACCAAAAAGGGAATGTTGACTACTTGGATCAAAAAGATTCCTTTCATCATTTAAATTCATGGTAACTCACAAGCAAGAATAAAACTTCAACGTATACAAAGCTTCAAACGGTCATCTTTCAACATCGACATGCCATAAACATTAAAGTGGTTTCAAAAGTGTTGTGGAACCTAACTCTAAACAGAATTAGTTGTTGTATATATGTATAAATAGACTTCATTTGTAATTATATGCAACTATTCAAAATGTAACCCTTAAAGTTTATACTCCGTCTTTTACTTCATAATCAATTTTACTTCATAATCATTTCTGTAATATTCAGTCAGTATCAATAATCAACCAAATATTCCACATAACAATTGTTAACATTACCTGCTATTTTACGGCTAAACAACACCAACAAAACAGCTTTTATAGCTGATGTTGTTAGCAGCTAACATTACTGCTTCTATTTTCCTGTTTTCATTCGACAACAACGAATTCACTGCTCGATTGCTGCTGTACCGATTTCCTTCTGTTGAGCAGTCACGAAAAGGTTGAAAAGATGAAGTGATGCTTCAACTTTTGCTTCTTTAATCTGGATCAACTACCCTCAATCATTACCATCGAAATTTTTACTTATTTTGCTCCCCACTTGCCAATATTTTCGTTAGTGGGATTATATGGGAATAATATAATAATGGAAAGTGCTAATAATCTAGACATATGATATAGTAACCGACCCCATTATTGACATGATCCAAGTAACATACACGTTATATTTTTCTTTTGATGGACTATGGTGGGTCTATGTGGATATTAAAGTCAAGAGTGATATTGATAATTGATAGTGAATGATCATGATGTACAGTGAAGACGATGATGATACTACGGTGTTGATACAACGACGATTCATTGATTATCGATGATAAAGACAACCTTCTGTTGGCCGTTTGATCAAACACCTATGTGAACACTTTGTTTCCTGTTACATGTCCTAGATACTCCAATTACGAATTGAGAACATACCACAAATTACTAATTGAATCACTAGTTGGGCTTGGTTTTGTCACTTGGACTAAATAATTAAATAGTTGGGCCTCTGATCATTTAGACTGTTAATGGGCCAAGAAACCCATTCGGTAATTCAACTCTAGCTTATGTATTGTTTTTCGAACGAACCCAATAACCGAAGGAAATTGAGAACATAAAATGAAGATGAAGAAATCTGAACCGAAACAAAACAAGTTATATATATATATATATATATATATATATATATATATATATATATATATATATATATATATATATATATATATATATATATATATTGGATTCGTATAATGAGAATGGAGTAATGGTTTAGGGATGTTATCGGGTTAGCGGGAGGTCGCGGGTTCAAACCCGGGCTTGGGCATTTTTTTAGAACTACATCTTTGAGGTAGTTTACTTATTACTTATTATTATTATTATTATTATTATTATTATTATTATTATTATTATTATTATTATTATTATTATTATTATCATTATTATTATTATTATTATTATTATTATTATTATCATTATTATTATTATCATTATTATTATTATTAAGATTACTAAAATCATTATTTTCAATATTAACATATAATTATTATTATTATTATTATTATTATTATTATTATTATTATTAAATAATTGTATTAGTATTATTATTAAAAATTATTATCATTATAATTAATAATAATAATATTATTATTATTATTATTATTATTATTATTATTATTATTATCATTTTTATTATTACAAGAATTATTATTATTATTATTATTATTATTATTAATAGTATTGTTTTTATAACAAATTATTGATTTTTGTTATAATACCAATTACAAATAGATACATATATATTTTTATATAACTATATATATGAATAGTGATTATTTTACAAAATAACCATATATATAATATAACTGAAGATATAAAACATAAATAAAGTATATATATATATATTTATATAACTACAACACTTAATATACATAAATATTATATAGAAGGAATTATGTGATTTTATGTGTTAATATATATATTTGTTATAGGTTCGTGAATCTGAGGCCAACCCTGCATTGTTCAATTCCGTCGTATGCATATTTTTACTTCAAAATATTGTATTGTGACTTTCATTTGCTCCCTTTTTAATTGCTTTTGCAATATATATTTTTGGGCTGAGAATACATGCGCTGCTTTTATGTTTGACGAAATATATTCTACGTTGAGTTGTACCACTTTGCATATCTTCCCTAATAGTTTGGTAACTAATATTTACATGTTGGAAGAACATGTAAGCGCGAATCCTATTGATAGATCTATCGGGTTTGACCATCCCAATCGGGCTAGTCGCTCTAGTATCGTAAACGGTTGCATAGTACTTCGTTTTTAGTACACTTGGTACAGTGCAGGGAGATTTCATAATAAAGGTAATATGCCACATTAATTGTTAAGTATGGTTACCGAAGCGCTCAACAACTTATAGAATACTATTATACACTTGCAAGTGTACATATATTTATAAACGGAATCTTGTGGTCTATTAATATATTGAAATGATTGTTATGATAAACCTATGAACTCACCAACCTTTTGGTTGACACTTTTAAGCATGTTTATTCTCAGGTACGAATTAAGTCTTCCGCTGTGCATTTGCTCATTTTAAAGATATTACATGGAGTCGTTCAAGACATATAGAGGTTTGTACCTCGCAATGGAACTAGTTGTTGAAGACTTCGTTCAGGTGGATTAGGACGGGTCATCACACGAGCACCGTAAACTTGCACCTAGATAAGATTTTTGGTACAGGGTATCATCTCTCAGCTCATACATGGGCACTTTAACCCTGATCTTGTAAGCCTCTTTTTCGTCTTGTGGTAGGATCATGTTCTGTGGAATTCAATTATGTTAGTCATCCAATTGCTTTCTTCTTCTTCAACCGACGCGGTTAGGGGTTCTTGTTTGGTAGACTTTGTAAACATATGTTCAACTAGCACCTTCTTCTCCAAATGATTGAAAGTGAGCGCTGCTAATTTGTTTTGGCTCCTTGGTATCTGCTGTATCTTGAAGTCATCGAATGTGTCAGCTATGGAGTGTACCAATCCAAAATATTGTTTCATAGACCCATCATTGGTGTCGAAGGTTCCGTTATTTTGGTTAGTTACTAACTGGGAATCAACATAAGCTTGCAGTTTTCGTACTCCTATTTCTTTTGCTGGTCTCATTCCTGCTAGCAGCGCCTCATATTCAGCTTCATTATTGGATATTTTGATATTGAACCTATGCGTGTAGGTGTGTTCTTCTTTTTGCGGGCTTGTCAGTAGTAGGTGTGTTCTTCATGATTGGTTACTTTGAGATTGAACCTATTTGAGTACAATTACTCTGTATGAGTAAAAATTTCAACGAATGTGAAATTAGAATCAAATGTAGCAAGTTAGGAGGAGTCAAACTCAGTTCTAAAGGTCAAAACCGATGAAATTGTCAAAATTGAGGGTCACGGAGGCCTAATTTCAACAAATAAAATTTTTAAAACCGCTTATGGCAGTTTCTCAACCAGAAGGTATAACACCCCACCAAATTTTCATCTGACGGCGCGTTAATCCAGGTCCCACATTTAACAGTTACGCCCTCTATATGAGACGTTTAAAGCAATCGCATTTAATTTTATTAAAAAAATTTAACTTTCAAAAGCACAAGTCAAAATCCCAAAATAGAAACACTGTTGTGATCGTAACCACAAGCCAACAGTATTTAAACAGTATAAAAGTTTTAAATGCGAAAGTAAATAATGTTCATTAAATCAAATGCTGACTCCACGGCCAGACATGCAGCAAACACAGCAGAAGCCTACCTCTTAAGGACCTGAGAATAAAAACACGCAAAAACAGGTCAACAAATAATGTTGGTGAATCAACAGGTTTAAAAGTATAACAGTATCTGAAAAGCAGTTATCAGAAAATAGTTTAATTTCCTTGACCACGAAATTTTACAAGTACAACACAAAGTCGTAAAACGTTTGCATAATTTGAGCACCTGAATAGTAGCAATGACCCGAGTATAGAAGCCACTATACCCGCCTTACCTCGTAAAATATTATACACTTTTTCAAATGTATTTAATGTTCAAAGTAAATGCACCACAGTTTTTATAGTGGGTGAGGTTGTCAACCTAACGGATCCGTCCATCTAAATTGTGCTTACACCGATGGTATTAAAAGTATTCAAGCTAGAGGCTTTTTGAACAAACTCAATATGCATATATAGTACTCATGTCAATACAAAAGTATTTGAAAATGTAAGTATAAAAACGTGTATTCTCATCCCTGAAAACTTGTAAAAAGTGGGACTTTAGACTCACCTTTGAATAAAGCTCGGATTGAAAAGTGGACAATTAACTTGTACGGTTTATAGCCGAGTAATGCAACCTAAGTATACGTATTTAGGTTGGGCAATATATGTATCTTAAATAAGTGTGGTTTCATAGTGTACGTTGTCTTATTGTTCGACTCGATGCGTTTTAAGTAAAAGTCAACTATATCATGCAAGTCAAACAAAGTCAACCGAAGTCAAACTGAAAGTCAAACTTGGACAATGTGGTCAACTAAAGTCAACATCAGTAGGTTCATATCAAATATTGGTCAACATGTCAAACCTAAGTCAAACAATATGTTTTAGGTCATGAATGATCATTTTCACAATTTCAGTTTATCGTTATGCACAAAGTTCATGAACACGTAGCATACTTAGCACATTATCTCATAGTACAAAATTCAAGTAAACATGAAAAACTCCAGATCATAAATATACTTAAAATTGATTCCAAAACGTCTGGCCAGGGACTCATACAACAATTAAAAGTCAGGAATCAGAAGGGATACATTTGGGGTTTGCCAAGTCAGTTTCTGACCGCGCACTGATTTCATTTTGGCTATAACCGGAGTTAGGAATATGAAATTGATACAAGACCAGTGGCCATAGTTCAAGGACAAGTCAAAGTAATACATATAAAAATCTAGCAACTTTTTTTTAGCCAATTTGTACAGTTTATTCGTGCAAGTTGAACATTCAGTTTTCAGCTCAAATCAGAATCCACATAAAGTATGGCTCTATTGTGCCCAATGCATAAGGTTTCAGAGATTGACATAAACTAACAATAAGTCGCATATCATGTTAAGTTTCATTTTCCAGAAGCATACATGCTCAATCAATAAACACAATCCATAGAGTATAAAACAGTGAGCAATATGCAGATTCGATTCTCATTTAGCTAGTCACATTCGCACGCGATTATCCGAAGATCTAGGTACAATTAGCCTATGATATCCCATGAAAAGTGAAGTACTTTTTGTCTAAATTTCAAATATGCAAAACTTTAATCACAGAAGTTAACACATTTTATCATGCAAGGTTATTTTCATGCAAGTGCTGTATAAAACTACTTTTACACCAATTCAAACATATCTCGGGCTATACATAAGCAATCGACATGATATCCCAGTCTAAATTGAGTGTTTTTAAATTATCTTTCCAATGGTATAAGTTTCACATGCCAATTCGTTGTCTAACAATTCCAGATTTCTGATCAAGAAACAAAAACACAACGATAATTCAAATTGACATAACTTAATCATACGGAAACGAAATCAAGCGAATCCAAAGCCTAAACTCAATAGTTTTTCGCAAGGAATCTGATTATAACATAATAATTAACATTTGAAAAACTTAATTTTTCTGATCATGCATAAAAAAAATTCATTTTTAAACCCTTGCGCATCAAACAATCAAAATAACGATAACGATTAACACGTACGCGTATAGACTTGAGCAATTGACAACATAACTATGAAACTCTTATAAAAATCAGATTTTTAAGAATTAAGGTTCATGTAATTATACCTTAGATCACAAAATCGTTTATACCAATGGATAGAGAAGGAGGAAATGAACGCGATTCGTGTAGAACACTTTTGCTAATTTTGAAAGATGAAGGTGTGGTAGTGATGGTGATGGTTGACGATCAAGAGGGAGGGAGAAGAGATCGACTGCAGTTTTTCTTGTGAGGGTTATGCCAAAATTAGGTTTACCTTCTAATTTATATCAAGTCCTAAATCCACAATTAACACATAAGGCCCTAAAGTTACAAAAATTAAAATAAAAGTGGTGAGGGGAGTGGGGTCGGCCGAACATGGCCCATGGGGTATTCCCGGGCTCGTGTTTTGCAATTTCGTGTAATCGTGGTCCGTTTTAAGTGTCGTTTAGTCGTACCGAAGGCCCGGAACGCTAACCCGATCGTTAAACGCAACCAATGGCTTAATTTATTAAAAACCCAATAAATTAAATATTTTAAAAAGTTAATAATTAATAAAATTAATTATTAAAATAAACCCGAGCGTTTCGTTGCTCAAAAAGCTATTATGAAAATCGTATCGTTTTTAACGTATTTCAATATCCGAAATATTTATTTGAATTAATATCAACCCATATTAATTATTGTAACCCTCCGAAGAACAAGTATGCATTTATTACACATAAACACATAAAAGTTAAATAATCTCCGTTAAATAAACTAACGGAAGGTTAACGGAAGTAACGGAAATATCAGGGTTGTTACAGAAGGTCTCGAAAAATACATAATTTTAAAAAAACTGTGATTGAAACAGAGCTAAGAATAAAAAAAAGACATTTTCAAGTTCAATGGTAGCGACCTTTGGACGATCATTCATATTCAACTTACATTTTATTTTAGGTACACACTGCCTATTAAAACAATTTTTGCGACTACACCGGGAGGCAGCTAGGCTTCCATCTTCTCTAATGAAGCGTATGACTACCCTGTGAGTCAGCTAGGTGGCCAGACACCGCTTGCAGAAGTCGACTGCCATATACGGCTGTGAACTGTCCTATAAGGCAGTCACTTCTGATTTTTATAATTTTTTCTTATTGATTGGAAATATTTGAGTATAGTTACTCTGTATGAGTAAAAATTTCAACGAATGTGAAATTAGAATCAAATGTAGGAAGTTAGGAGGAGTCAAACTCATTTCTAATGCTCAAAACCGATGAAATTGTCAAAATTGAGAGTCACGGAGGCCTAATTTCGACAAATAAAATTTTCGAAACCGCCTATGGCAGTTTCTCGATTAGAAGGTCTTGAAAAATACATAATTAAAAAAAAATGATGATTGAAACAGAGCTAAGAATCAAAAAAATATGACATTTTCAATTTCAATGGTAGCGACATTTGGACGATCATTCATATTCAACTTACATTTTATTTTAGGTACACACTGCCTATTAAAATAATTTTTGTGACTACACCGGGAGTCAGCTAGCCTTCTGCGCTCGACGCACCATCAGTATATAATTCCCATGGTTTTGGTGCGGGCGCTGGGGGTGCTCTAGGTCAAGTATGACCGGCATATCCACGGCTACTTCTGCCAAGTAATCTGCTAGAATCTGCCCTTTTACTGTGCTTCTGGCACAATAGTTGAACTCATGTTCTCTTAGTTCAATTGCCCATTTGGTTAATCTTCCGGATATTTCGGGTTTGTAATGTAACTGGCGAATAGGCTGATATATCAATACCGTGATTGGGTTCGCTTGAAAGTACCGTCGCATTCTCCTGGCCGTGATGACTAGCACGTATACGAGTTTTTCGATGGGAAGGTAATTTAGTTCGCTTCCTGAAAGAGCCTTGTTGACAAAGTATATTGGCATTTTTGCGTTACTGTGCTCGGCCAATAAGACTGAGCTTACTGCTTCTTGTGAAATTTCTAGGTATAGTATCAGAGTCTCCCTGGTGATGGGCGCTGTTAAGGTTGGCAGGTTCTTGAGGAGTACTTTCATTTCTTGGAATGCTTTCTCCGCTTCTTCCGTCCATTTAAAGTCATACTTCTTGACGCAATCTTTTAATGTGCGGAAGAAATGAAGTGATCGTTCAAAGGCTTTCGATAAAAATTGTGTTAAGGCCTTGAGCATTCTTTTGAGGCTTTGGACCTGTTTCTTATTCTTTGGAGAGGGCATTCTTTCAATTGCTTCTATCTTCTTGGGATTCGCCTTAATCCCTCTTGGGGTTACTATGTGACCTAGAAAACTTCCCTCTTCTTTGCCAAAGCTACATTTAGTTGGTTTAAGTTTCATGTTGATGCTTCATAGTTACTGAAAGTTTCGAGAATGCCCGCCAGTAATTGTTCTTCAGTATTGATTTTTATGACTAAGTCGTCTACATAGGCCTCCAAATTTCTTCCAATTTGTTTCGCGAAAGTAGTATCAATAGTGCGCTGGTAGGTGGTGCCTGCGTTCTTTAGCCCGAAGGGCATCTTGGTATAGCATTATATACCTCGATCTGTGTGGAATTCCATATTCTCTTCGTCTTCTTGTGCCATTTGAATTTGGTGGTAGCCTTTAAAGGCATACAATAAGCACTTGAATCTGAAACATGCAAGTGACTCGACCTTCCAATCAATTTCGGGTAGAGGATAGTTGTCCTTTGGGCATGTTTTGTTATTGTCAGTGAAGTCTACACAAAGACACTAGGATCCATCTGCTTTAGCAACCAACACGGGGTTTGAGACCCAAGTCTGGTAGGCAACCTTTCTAGGAGATTGGCTTTAAAAAGTTTATTGACTTCCCCGCGTAGCCACTTGCTTCTTTCTGGGGCCATTGGCTGCTTCTTCTACTTAACATGCGTTAAATCAATGCTAGCGTCGAGATAGTCTTGATCTATTTCATGGGGGACACCTATCATATCGGCGTCACACCAACAGAATACATCTAATTTGTCCATCAAGATACTTCGAAGTTGATCGTTGGTTTCTTGGGTCAGACTTGCCCCTACCTTAACTTTTTGATCCGGATAATATGAGTTTATCATAAGGTAGCGGGCCTTCCCTTCGCCTTCTTCTTGCGCTTCTTCTTTAACTGTGACTGACATGAACAGGGATTCCAAGGGTTTTGATGCGAGCGTCGTGACACCCGGCGCGGTTGGAAATTTTACTAAGCCATGTATGGTTGAGGTTATCGCCCCAAATTTCTGAATTGAGGTTCTACCTAATAAAGCGTTGTATCTGGAATGTGATCGAACGACGCAGAATTCGACTCTTTCGGAGCGCTTTTTGAGGTTGTTTACATCGTCTCTCAATTCTAGTTTTAACTCTAGGGTTCCTATTGGCCAAGCTGATTCTCCCTAAGAACCCTGAGAGCACCGTAGTAGGTGTAACACCCCGTTTTCCCCGTCTATGATATGTAGGTGTGTCGTATATGTACGACTAGTGTATGAAGGATTCGAGGCGTATTCGTGTGTTAAAGTTCTTGTACACGAGAAAATGATCAGACCGCATTAAATGTCGCGGCACGAGGATTGGGGCCGCGGCGCGGCGTTCTGGGCGGACTGGTACCAGGTTTTTGTAATTTTAAATGAGGTTCAAGGGCATTTTGGTCATTTCGCATGTGAGCCAGATTTGAGATCTTAATCTCATCCATTCATTTCATTTCTTCATTTCTTTTTTCTTTTCTTTCCTATTTTCCTCTCAAACTTCAAAACCCCATTTGATTCAAAGTGAGATTTGGAAAGGAAGAAGCGGGTTTTGATCGAAGGCGTAAGAGACAAGTTTGTTCTACTCGTTCTTAGCTACAAGGTGATACTAGCGGTAAGCACTAACTCTGAATTTCATTTTCGTGTTCTTCATCTAAATTTAGGGTTTTGATTGTGAGTTCATAAAGGAAATCCCACTAGTTGTTAATGGAAGATAATAACTAGGATTCGGGTTTATTAGTGATGAAGGCGGGTTTTAGGTTGATTGATGATTTATCCTTGTTTAGGGCTTTAAATTGAGTGTAATCACTATGATTAGTGATTATGGAAGTGTTGGAACTCATTTTTGGTATGTTTGGTTGACTAATTTTGAAATGGGTCAAAATTAGGGTTTTGTTGTCAAATTGGGTAAGATAAGTGTTTAACACTTAAGTTTGGGTTTAATTGACGTATTAGGACCATTTTCACTCGTGTTAGTGATTATTGGTTAGTTTGGGCGCGGTTTGTGCTTGGAAGTGCAATTGGTCGAAATTGCACTAAGTGTCGATTTGAGTTGGTTTGTAAATCCACTCTAAGTGTGTTACTTGTATTGTGATATTGGAATAGGTACATTCCATTGGCGAGTTGTGGATTGTTCGGTTGCATTCATCAAGGCGACAAGGTGAGTGTTAATATCCTATGTGCATATGTATGTGTAGGATGGGTGCGGTCGGGTGAAGTGATTCTCGGATATAGAGCTTATTTCATATATAGGTGGATTTGATGGACTTGTGTATGGGTCCAATTGGCACGGTTGTGCGTTTTGGTTGACCACCTTTGGCGAGGTGCACATTTTGTGTGTAAGATATCACATGGTCTTGTGATGTGGATAATCCCGATGGTGTGGGATTTGGTATTTGAAATGCGGTTGAGTAACCCCGATGATGTGGATTTGCATAATCCTGATGACGTGGGTTAGTTGTGAGAAGTGAGTCACGTGTGGATACGGATTCACGATGACGCGTGTAGTTTGGTCATCTTATTGAGGTAGTGATCTCGTGTGGTTGCGGATTACTAAGGCTCGTGTAGTTCGGCCAACCTCGATGTTGTTGTGTGATTGAAGATAGTAGTCTCGTGTGGATGCGGATTTACTAAGGCTCGTGTAGTTCGGCCAATCTTCATTTTGGTAATTGGTAATCGGTTTTGCTATTGGGTTAAGGGGTTAACCTTGGACGTTTATACATTGTTTTATATATTGTTGTGTTGTTGTGTTGTAGCTAACCCTCCGGGTGTAGCTTATTGGCGTAGTTCATATCGTCGTTGGTGAACTTATATTTGTTGTTATTTTAGCTTGTTGCTTAGTGATCGTACGGTATGCTTAGCTTAGCTTGCCTTTATGCTTGGATGCTCCGTTATGCGTTATTTGAGTACTTGTGTGGCGTGTCCATTTTATGCATATATATGTATGTAGTATATTCTCACTCACTAAGCGTTAGCTTACCTTCTCGTTATTTACATTTTCATAGATTTGCATGGAGGCGGTGGCTCAGGTAAGCGAGGGTACTAGTGGACTTGCGTAGATTGCTTTAGAAGACGTGATTTTGTATTGATTAGGATTGGGTAGCGTATCCCCAATCACCATGCTCGGTTTTGTTGGAAATTAAAATAGTCAGGTCGTGTTTGCCCGTTAGGATATTTAAACTATGTAATAAATGTTTTAAAAGTTTATTGAACTTAGTATTGTGTTAAAGATGCTTTTGAAACATAAATGGGACCTAAATATTAATGTATTAAAGAAAAAAATTTACGGGCCGGTTTAAATATGAAATGTCCCGTTCATATCGATTTATAAACGTTCCATATTAATTGATTTCGTTGCGAGGTTTTGACCTCTATATGAGACGTTTTTCAAAGACTGCATTCGATTTTAAAACAAAGCATAACCTTTATTTTATCGATAAAGGTTTAAAAATATTACGACGATTATCAAATAATGATAATCTAAAATATAGCGTTTTCACACGATTATTACATAATGGTTTACAATAATATTACACATCAATTTAAGTCTTCGAATGCAGTTTTTAAACAATATTATACAAGCATGCTGACTCCAACTCTTGTCCATAAATTAGCATGCAACAACGGAAGCTCTTAATAATCACCTGAGAATAAACATGCTTTAAACGTCAACAAAAATGTCGGTGAGTTATAGGTTTAACCTATATATTTATCAAATCGTAATAATAGACCAAAAGATTTCATATTTCCATTTCTCATAAACAACATGCAATCTGCATAAAAATCATTCATATGATGAACACCTGGTAACCGACCTTAACAGGATGCATATAGAATATCCCCATCATTTCGGGACTCTCATCGGACATGATAAATCAAAGTACTAAAGCATCCGTAACTCAGATGAGGTTTGTTGGGCTAAATAGATCTATCTTTAGGATTCGCGTCAGTTGGTGGCAATTATAATAAACACCAATTCTTAGGCTACCAAGCTAAAAAGGGGCATATTCGGTTCGATAATTCAACATAGAATGTAATTTTGATCACTTGTGTCTATTTTGTAAAACATTTATAAAACTGCATGTATTCTCATCCCAAAAATAATAGATTTTAAAAGTGGGACTATAACTCACTTTCACAGATTTTTCCTTCGTTGGAAATAAGACTTGGCCACTGGCCGATTCACGAACCTATAACAAATATGTACATATATATCAAAGTATGATTTAAATATATTCACAACATTTTTTGTTACGTTTTTATGATTTAAGTTATTAAGTTAGCAGTCCTCGTTAGTAACCTACAACTAGTTGTCCACAGTTAGATGTACTGAAATAAATCAATATATATTATCTCGAATCAATCCACGACCCAGTGTATACAAGTCTCAGGCTAGATCACAACTCAAATTATATATATTATTTTGGAATCAACCTCAACCATGTATAGCTAACTCAAACATTACTGCATATAGAGTGTCTATGGTTGTTCCGAAATATATATAGATGGGTCGATATGATATGTCAAAACATTGTATACGTGTCTATGGTATCCCAAGGTTACATAATACATGTATAATATAATATAAGTTAGCTAGGATATGATTAATATGGATTTGTTATAAAATTTTCGTAGCTACAACAAGTAAAATTTTCCAATTTTGTTTTACCCATAACATCTTCGTTTTAAATCCGTTTTGAGTGATTCAAGTTGCTATGGCTTCATATTGAACTTAAGTTTATGAATCTAAACAGAAAAAGTATAAGTTTATAGTCTGAAATACAGGTTACAAGTCAATATTATAAGAGGTTAACACATTTTATCATACAAGGTTATTTTCATGCAAGTGTTGTATAAAACTACTTTTACACTAATTCAAGCATATACCAGGCTATACATAAGCAAACGACATGATATCCTAGTCTAAATTGAGTGTTTTTAAATTATCTTTCCAGTGGTATAAGTTTCACATGCCAATTCATTGTCTAACAATTCCAGATTTCTGATCAAACAACAAAAACACAACGATAATTCAAATTGACATAACTTAATCATACGGAAACGAAATCAAGCGAATCCAAAGCCTAAAATCAATAGTTTTTCTCAAGGAATTTGATTATAACATAATAATTAACATTTGAAAAACTTAATGTTTCTGATCATGCATAAACAAATTCGTTTTTAAACCCCAGCGCATCAAACAATCAAAATAACGCTAACGATTAACACGTACGGGTATAGAATTAAGCAATTGACAACATAACTATGAAACTCTTATAAAAATAAGATTTTTAAGAATTAGGGTTCATGTAATTATACCTTAGATCACAAAATCGTTTATACCAGTGGATAGAGAACGAGGAGATGAACGCGATTCGTGTAGAACACTTTTGCTAATTTTAAAAGATGAAGGTGTGGTGGTGATGGTGATGGTCGACGATCAAGAGGGAGGGAGAAGAGATCACTGCAATTTTTCTTGTAAGGGTTATGCCAAAATTAGGTTTACTTTCTAATTTATATCAAGCCCTAAATCCACAATTAACACATAAGTCCCTAAAGTTACAAAAATTAAAATAAAAGGGGTGAGGGGAGTGGGGTCGGCCGAACATGGCCTATGGTGTAGTGACCCGAACTTTTCCATGTTTATATATTTTAATTGAGATTGATATTTACATGACTAAATGTTTCCAACGTGTTAAGCAATCAAACTTGTTAAGACTTGATTAAATGAAATAAGTTTCATATAGACAATTGATCACCCAAGTTGACCGGCGATTCACGAACGTTACAAAATTGTAAAAACTACATGTTGTGGTATATATGGACATACATATATGGTTGACATAATATTATGATGAGTAAGTATCTCACTAAATATATTAACAATGTGTGATATACATAAGAAATGAGATTAATAAGTTAAGAAACTCGAAATGATATATATGACGATTATCGTTATGATAACGTCTACTAAATACATATGTATCATATTAAGATATTGATACACTATATTTAAGATGATAAAATGATATTTAAATATATCATTAAGTGTGTTAACAATGAACTACATATGTAAAAACAAGACTACTAACTCAAGAATTACGAAACGAGACTTATATGTAACGATTATCGTTGTAACGATATTTTAATGTATATATCATATTAAGAGATATTCAAACATCATAATATCATGATAATATAATAATTTAACATCTCATTTGATATAATAAACATTGGGTTAACAACATTAATTGAGATCGTTAACTTAAAGGTATCAAAACAACACTTACATGTAACGACTAACGAAGACTTAACGAATCCATTAGAATGTATATACATGTTGTGTTTTGGTATGTATTCTTAAACTTTTGAAAGACTTCAAGAGACATATCAAAGTACTTCTACTTAATAAAAATGCTTACAATTACATCCTCGTTCGGTTTCATCAATAATTCTACTCGTATGCACCCGTATTCGTACTCGTACAATACACAGCTTTTAGATATATGTACTATTGGTATATACACTCCAATGATCAGCTCTTAGCAGCCCATGTGAGTCACTTAACACATGTGGGAACCATCATTTGGCAACTAGCATGAAATATCTCATAAAATTACAAAAATATTAGTAATCATTCATGACTTATTTACATGAAAACAAAATTACATATCCTTTATATATAATCCATATACCAACGACCAAAAACACCTACAAAAACTTTCATTCTTCAATTTTCTTTATCTAATTGATCTCTCTCAAGTTCCATCTTCAAGTTCTAAGTGTTCTTCATAAATTCCATAAGTATAGTTTCATAAAAATCAAGAATACTACCAAGTTTGCAAGTTTACTTCCAAGCTTTCTAATCCATTCCAAGTAATCATCTAAGATCAAGGAACCTTTGTTATTTACAGTAGGTTATCTTTCTAATTCAAGGTAATATTCATATTCAAACTTTGATTCAATTTCTACAACTATAACAATCTTATTTCGAGTGAAAATCTTACTTGAACTGTTTTCGTGTCATGATTCTGCTTCAAGAACTTTCAAGCCATCCAAGGATCCATTGAAGCTAGATCCATTTTTCTCATTTCCAGTAGTTTTATCCAGAAAACTTGAGGTAGTAATGATGTTCATAACATCATTCGATTCATACATATAAAGCTATCTTATTCGAAGGTTTAAACTTGTAATCACTAGAACATAGTTTAGTTGATTCTAAACTTGTTCGCAAACAAAAGTTAATCCTTCTAACTTGACTTTTAAAATCAACTAAACACATGTTCTATATCTATATGATTTGCTAACTTAATGATTTAAAACCTGGAAACACGATGAACACCATAAAATCGGATATACGCCGTCGTAGTGAAACCGGGGGCTGTTTTGGTTTGGATAATTAAAAACTATGATAAACTTTGATTTAAAAGTTGTTATTCTGGGAAAATAATTTTTCATATGAACATGAAACTATATCCAAAAATCTTGGTTAAACTCAAAGTGAAAGTATGTTTTTCAAAATGGTCATCAAGATGTCGTTCTTTCGACGGAAATGACTACCTCTTTAGTAATTGACATGTAACTTAAATTTCTGACTATAAACCTATACTTTTTCTATTTAGATTCTTAAATTAGAGTTCAATATGAAACCATAGAAATTTGATTCACGCAAAACGGATTTAAAATGAAGAAGTTATGGGTAAAACAAGATTGGATATTTTTGATCTTTTTAGCTACGGGAAATGTTTAACAAACATCAATACAAATCATATCCTAGCTAACTTATATTGTATTATACATGTATTCTAATATATTATGTAATCTTGGGATACCATAGACACGTATGCAAATGTTTTGACATATCATATCGACCCATGTATATATGTTATTTGGAACAACCATAGACACTCAATATGCAGTAATGTTGGAGTTAGCTATAGAGGGTTGAGGTTGATTCCAAAAATATATATATACTTTGAGTTGTGTTTTAGCCTGAGACATGTATACACTGGGTCGTGGATTGATTCAAGATAATATATATCGATTTATTTCTGTACATCTAACTGTGGACAACTAGTTGTAGGTTACTAACGAGGACAGCTGACTTAATACACTCAAATCTTTAAAACATAATAAAAATGGTTGTAATTATATTTTGATCATACTTTGATATATATGTACATATTTGTATCGGTTCGTGAATCGATCCATGGCCAAGTCTTATTTCCGAGGAAGGAAATATCTGTGAAAGTGAGTTATAGTCCCACTTTTAAAATCTAATATTTTTGGGATGAGAATACATGAAGGTTTTATAAATGATTTACAAAATAGACACAAGTACGTGAAACTACATTCTATGATTGAATTATCGAAATCGAATATGCCCCTTTTTATTAAGTCTGGTAATCTAAGAATTAGGGAACAGACACCCTAATTGACGCGAATCCTAAAGATAGATCTATTGGGCCTAACAAACCCCATCCAAAGTACCGGATGCTTTAGTACTTCGAAATTTATATCATATCCGAAGGGTGTCCCGGAATGATGGGGATATTCTTATATATACATCTTGTTAATGTCGGTTACCAGGTGTTCGCCATATGAATGATTTTTTTCTCCATGTATGGGATGTGTATTGAAATATGAAATCTTGTGGTCTATTGTTACGATTTGATATATATAGGTTAAACCTATAACTCACCAACATTTTTGTTGACGTTTAAAGCATGTTTATTCTCAAGTGAATATTAAGAGCTTCCGCTGTTGCATACTAAAATAAGGACAAGATTTGGAGTCCATGTTTGTATGATATTGTGTAAAAACTGCATTCAAGAAACATATGTCGATGTAATATATTTCTATTGTAAACCACTATGTAATGGTCGTGTGTAAACAGTATATTTTAGATTATCATTATTTGATAATCTACGTAATGTTTTTTAAAACCTTTATTGATAAAATAAAGGTTATGGTTGTTTTAAAAATGAATACAGTCTTTGAAAAACGTCTCATATAGAGGTCAAAATCTCGCAACAAAATCAATTAATATGGAACGTTTATAATCAATATGAACGGGAAATTTCATATGGGGTATTCCCGGGCTCGTGTTTTGCAATTCCATGTAACCGTGGTCCGTTTTAAGTGTCGTTTAGTCGTACCGAAGGCCCGGAACGCTTACCCGATCGTTAAACGCAACCAATCGCTTAATTTATTAAAAACCCAATAAATTAAATATTTTAAAAAGTTAATAATTAATAAAATTAATTATTAAAATAAACCCGAGCGTTTCGTTGCTCAAAAAGCTATTATCAAAATCGTATCGTTTTTATCGTATTTCATTATCCGAAATATTTATTTGAATTAATATCAACCCATATTAATTATTGTAACCCTCCGAAGATAAAGTATGCATTTATTACACATAAACAGATAAAAGTTAAATAATCGCCGTTAAATAAACTAACGGAAGGTTAACGGAAGTAACGGAAAAATCAAGGTTGTTACATTACCCACCTGTTATTGAAAATTTTGTCCCGAAATTTTAGTGATCATCCGCTGAAGTAGTTTCCTCGGGAAACAATTGCGGATACTTCAGCCTCATCTGGTCTTCACGCTCCCACGTGAACTCTGGTCCTCTTCTCGCGTTCCACCGAACTTTAACGATAGGAATTCTGTAGTGACCCGAACTTTTTCATGTTTATATATATTAAATGAAATTGATTTTTACATGATTAAGTGTTTCCAACATGTTAAGCAATCAAACTTGTTAAGACTTGATTAATTGAAATAGGTTTCATATAGATAATTGACTACCCAAGTTGACCGGTGATTCACGAACGTTAAAACTTGTTAAAACTATATGATGTCATATATATGGATATATATATAGTTAACATGATATTATGATAAGTAAACATATCATTAAGTATATTAACAATGAACTACATATGTAAAAACAAGACTACTAACTTAAGGATTTCGAAACGAGGCATCTATGTAACGATTATCGTTGTAACGACATTTAAATGTATATATATCATATTAAGATATATTAATACATCATAATATCACGATAATGTAATAATTTAACATCTCTTTAGATATAATAAACAATGGGTTAACAACATTTAACAAGATCGTTAACCTAAAGGTTTCAAAACAACACTTACATGTAACGACTAACGATGACTTAACGACTCAGTTAAAATGTATATACATGTAGTGTTTTAATATGTATTCATACACTTTTGAAAGACTTCAAGACACTTATCAAAGTACTTCTACTTAACAAAAATGCTTACAATTACATCCTCATTCATTTTCATCAACAATTCTACTCGTATGCACTCGTATTTGTACTCGTACAATACACAGCTTCTAAATGTATTTACTATTGGTATATACACTCCAATGATCAGCTCTTAGCAGCCCATGTGAGTCACCTAACCATGTGGGAACCATAATTTAACATCTAGCATGAAATATCTCACAAAATTACAAACGAATGGAGCGTATATGGAGAGGCTAAGTTCACGTAAATGAGGGAGCTCACAAACACTTTCACTTTGCAATTTTCTTGAATCAAATTACTCTCTCTCAAGTGTTCTTCCTTTGTTCTAAATGTTCTTCATCATCTTCAACAAAATCTAGCTCAATCTAGTTCATAAATCCATACATAAACCAAGTTATAAAATAACTACTCAAGAACACACCAACAACACTTCCAAGTTTCCTAGTTTACTTCCAATCTTGCAAATCCCCTTTGAGTGATCATCCAACCTCAATAAATCTTTCTTATTTATAGTAAGATATCTTTCTAATATAAGGTAATACTCATATTCAAACGTTGATTCAATTTCTATAACTTTAACAATCTTACTTCGAGTGGAAATCTTACTTGAACTTGTTTTCGTATCATGATTTTGCTTCAAGAACTTTCAAGCCATCCAAGGATCCTTTGAAGCTAGATCTATTTTTCTCATTTCCAGTAGGTTTATCCACAAAACTTGAGGTATTAATGATGTTCATAACATCATTCGATTCATATATATAAAACTACCTTATTCGAAGGTTTAAACTTGTAATCACTATAATATAGTTTAGTTAATTCTAAACTTGTTCGCAAACAAAAGTTAATCCTTCTAACTTGACTTTTAAAATAAACTAAACACATGTTCTATATCTATATGCTATGCTAACTTATTGATTTAAAACCTAAAAACACGAAAAACACCGTAAAACCGGATATACGCCGTCGTAGTAACACCGCGGGCTGTTTTGGGTTAGTTAATTAAAAACTATGATAAACTTTGATTTAAAAGTTGTTCTTCTGGGAAAATGATTTTTCTTATGAACATGAAACTATATCCAAAAATCATGGTTAAACTCAAAGTGAAATATGTTTTCCAAAATGGTCATCTAGACGTCGTTCTTTCGACTGAAATGACTACCTTTACAAAAACGACTTGTAATCTGTATTTTTGACTATAAACTTATACTTTTTCTGTTTAGATTCATAAACTTAAGTTCAATATGAAACCATAGCAACTTGAATCACTCAAAACGGATTTAAAACGAAGAAGTTATGGGTAAAACAAGATTGGATAATTTTTCTTGTTGTAGCTACGTGAAAATTGGTAACAAATCTATGTTAATCATATCCTAGCTAACTCATATTGTATTATACATGTATTCTAATATATTATGTAATCTTGGGATACCATAGACACGAATACAATGTTTTGACATATCATATCGACCCATCTATATATATATTTCGGAACAACCATATACACTCTATATGCAGTAATGTTGGAGTTAGCTATACAGGGTTGAGGTTGATTCCAAAATATTATATATACTTTGAGTTGTGATCTAGCCTGAGGCTTGTATACATGAGGTCGTGGATTGATTCGAGATAATATATATTGCTTTATTTTCTATACATCTAACTGTGGACAACTAGTTGTAGGTTACTAATGAGGACAGCTGACTTAATATACTTAAAACAAGCAAAACGTATTAAAAATGTTGTAAATATATTTTGAACATACTTTGATATATATGTACATATTTGTTATAGGTTCGTGAATCGACCAGTGGCCAAGTCTTACTTTCTGACGAAGTAAAAATCTGTGAAAGTGAGTTATAGTCCCACTTTTAAAATCTAATATTTTGGGATGAGAATACATGTAGTTTTATAAATATTTTACAAAATAGACACAAGTAAATGAAACTACATTCTATGACTGGATTATTAAATCGAATATGCCCCTTTTTAGTCTGGTAATCTAAGAATTATGGAACAGACACCCTAATTGACGCGAATCCTAAAGATAGATCTATTGGGCCCAACGAGCTCCATCCAAAGTACCGGATGCTTTAGTACATCGAATTCATCATGTCCGAAGGGAGTCTCGGAATGATAGGGGATATTCTACATGCATCTTGTTAAGCTCGGTTACCGGGTGTTCACCATATGAATGATTTTTATCTCTATGTATGGGATGTATATTGAAATATGAAATCTTGTGGTCTATTATTACGATTTGATAAATATATAGGTTAAACCTATAACTCACCAACATTTTTTATTGACGTTTAAAGCATGTTTATTCTCAGGTGATTATTAAGAGCTTTCGCTGTTCATGCTAGAATATGGACAAGATTTGGTGTCAGCATGCTTGTATAATATTGTTTAAAACTACATTCGAGATTTACTTTGTTGTAACATATTAATATTGTAAACCAATATGTATTGGTAGTATGTAAGTGTGATATTTTAGATTATCATTTCTGGATAATCTAGGTAGTGACTTTTTAACCTTGTCGATAAAATAAAGGTTATGGTTCATTTTAAAACGAATGTAGTCTTTGAAAAACGTCTCATATAGAGGTCAAAATCTCGTAACGAAATCAATTAATATGGAAAGTTTATAATCAATATGAACGGGACATTTCAGTTGGTATCCGAGCGTTGGTCTTAGAGAACCAGAATTTTTACATTAGTGTGTCTTATCGAGTTTGTTAGGATGCATTAGTGAGTCTGGACTTCGACCGTATTTTTCTTCAAAAATGATTGCTTAACATTTTTTGTTGGAAACTATATATTATTAACATGTAAATATTATGTGATATATTAATCTCTTAACGTGTTTGATATTGTGTGATAGATGTCTACCTCTAGTACAAATTCCATCGACTCACCTAATAATAATGAAGAGTCGAATATACTTTGGGAAGATTCACAAATTCCCGAAGAGGAACCGAAAGAGGAGGAACTGGAAGAGGAGGAACCGGAAGAAGAGGAACCGGAAGAGGAGGAACCAGAAGATGAAGAACCGAAATAAGAAGAGGTTCCGGAGAAAGAAATATTGATACCTACAGTAATTCGTTTAAATAAAAGAAAATCCTCAACCAACGGACCAAAGTCAAAAATGGTCAATGGTGTTTCCGTCAAGGAAGCAAAATATTGGGAAGATTACCAATTTTCCAATGAATCTGATCCCGATGAGGATTCCGATGGTGTTATAGAAATTACCTCGACCCAATTTAATAAAGCAAAAGAAAATAATAAGGGAAAAGGTATAAAAATAGAGAAACCTGATTCCAACCCTGATGAACTTTATATGTATCGGCAACGTTCGTATTTCCTAAAATGTAACAATAACCCGGGAACCTCTAAACCACCAGGTTTTTCTAAACCATTGTGGAAAACGACGGCTCGTATTAAAGGAACACCATATATCCCTAGAAAATTAGGAAAACGAACCAAGTCCGAAGAAGAAGAAACCAGTGATTCAGATTAGAGGTCTGTAATCTTGTTGTGTATTATATGTATTGTAGTGTGCTTGTACTTTTATGTTCTATGTAAAAATTGCTTGTATTGTTTGTTAATTATTTTTTTACGAATCTAATCCTACTATATTTTACAGTATAAAAACAAAATGGACGTTAAGGGTAGACAACCGAATATTTTAGAAGACCTACCAGGAGATATGATTGATGAAATCTTGTCTAGAGTCGGGCAGAATTCATCAGCACAATTAGTTACGGAAAAATTAGTTTGTCAAACTTTTAAAAGACATTCCAGGCATGCCTTAGTATACAAAAGGCTTTCCTTTGAAAGATGGGGTATATCACATTGGGGAGACTTTAGGTTACGCCAAGTTTTCTTTAAGGCATTTAGTGCGGGAAACCCAGATGCAATTTTACGCTACGGGTTACGAACCTATTTTGACTCAACATATCCTAACATAGGACTCCGTTCTTTAGAAAGAGCTTCTAACATGCAACATAAAGAAGCATGTTATGTTTACGGGTTAATAATGTTCGCTTCTCATCAAATTGAGAAAGAGAACATTGGGTTGCAACTTTTAAATAAAACATTCTCACAGGTGACGGACTTAGTAGTTGGGGTAAGAAACAAGGTTTTTAGATTGCTACGAGGCTGTTGGGCATTACGAAACCCTCGTCCTTTTGACGACATGACAACATGCTGCCTAGCCAATGGTCATAACGGTTACTTTCCACAAGATCAAGGATGGGAAGTCGTCTTAGTAAAACCTGAATGAATGACTTGTTTCTGGACTTATGAATTACGTGTCTTTATTTCTTTTGCTGAACAACTTGCGTATTAACTAGAATTGCCTTTATAGCTACTGAGTAGCAAAGTTATTATGTGCTATGTTTCATCCTATATGTATAATAGCGGTATTGTAAGTTTGTAAAATATTGTATAAAATTTGAACGCGAAATTTTATTATAATCAGTTTTTTCATATAGAATTGTAGTAGTTGAATTGTATATTAGCTACTAAGTATGAACTTAACGGGTAGGTACTACCCGAATTAAAACTATAAAACGCTAATATGAAGAAAAGCTTTTATAAATGAGGTCATACTATGCTACGAAATACTATTAACTACTCTTAAAATTCTATATGATTAACTTAATTCTTTTGGGCTATTTTTGAAGGAAATGGCACCGACGACTCGTCAGAATTTGAACATGAGCGAGGAAGACTTCCGTGTTTTCCTTGCAGCAAACATAGCTGCAGCATAGGCTGCGATGCAAAATAATAATAACTCTGGATCCAGCAGTGGAACTAATTTCACAAGAAATCGTGTAGGATGCTCCTACAAAGAATTCACTGCCTGCAAACCTTTGGAATTTGATGGAACCGAAGGACCAATTGGATTGAAACGGTGGACCGAGATTGCCGAATCGGTATTTTCCATAAGTAAGTGTACTGAAGAGGACAAAGTTAAGTACGCTACGCATACCTTCACAGTTACTGCGTTAACGTGGTGGAACACCTATCTTGAACAGGTAGGACAAAATGCTGCTTACGTACTACCGTGGTCGACATTCAAGCAATTGATGAACGAGCAGTACCGTCCTAGAAACGAAGTCAATAAGCTCAAGGTAGAACTTAGAGAGTTATGAACACAAGGATTCGACATTACCACATATGAACGACGATTCACAGAGTTGTGCCTATTGTGCCCGGGAGTGTTCGAAGATGAAGAAGAGAAGATCGACGCGTTTGTAAAAGGGTTACCAGTAAGGATTCAAGAAGATGTGAGTTCACACGAGCCCGCTTCTATACAGAAATCAAGTCGAATGGCTCATAAACTCATAAATCAGATTGAGGGGAGAATTAAAGAACAGGCGGCCGAAGAAGCCAACACGAAACAACTCAGGAGATAGTGGGAGGAAAACGATGACAAGAGTCACCAGTACAACAACAATAACAATTACAACCACAACCGTAACAACAATCGCAATAATAACCGCAATCCTAATAATAACTACAACAAATGTCCCAAAAACAACAACAACTACAACAACCATTTCAACAACAATAACAATCCCAACAACAACCTCAATAACAACAAACAACAGAAACAACCATACTTTAGGTGTGCAGAGTACCATCTGAATGCGTTTTGCACAGCAGTTTGCACCAAGTGTAAGAGAAGTGGTCATGGCGCGGAAAAATGTGAGGTTTACAGACCAAAGAAAAACAAAAATAAAGAAACAAATAAGGTCGGAACAAATAATGCCGACGTAGTTTATTATAAATGTGGAAAACCGGGCCACATTATTAGAAATTGCCCAAACCAAGGGAATACTAATGGGAAAGGCTGCGGAAGAGTTTTCAATATTAATGCGGCAGAAGCGCAAGAAGACCCGGAGCTTGTTACGGGTACGTTTCTTATTGACAATACATCTGCTTATGTTTTATTTGATTCGGGTGCGGATAGAATCTATATGACTAGAGATTTTTGTGCTAAATTAAGTTGTCCACTGACACCTTTGGATAATAAATTTTTACTCGAATTAGCAAACGGTAAATTAATTACAGCAGATAATATATGTCGAAATCGAGAAATTAAGCTGGTTAGTGAAACATTTAAGATTGATTTGATACCAGTAGAGTTAGGAAGTTTTGATGTGATAATTGGCATAGACTGGTTGAAAAAGGTGAGAGCAGAGATTGTATGTTACAAAAATGCAATTCGCATTGTACGGAAAAAAGGAAAACCCTTAATGGTGTACGGAGAAAAGAATAACGCGAAATTAAATTTTATTAGTAGTATGAAGGCGCAAAAACTATTAAGAAAAGGTTGTTACGTCATTCTACCACACATCGAGGAAGTTAAACCTGAAGAAAAGAACATCAGTGATGTTTCCGTCGCAAAAGAATTTCCCGATGTATTTCCGAAAGAATTACCGGGATTACCCCCACATCGATCCGTTGAATTTCAAATAGAACTTGTACCAGAAGCTACACCAATAGCTCGTGCTCCAAAAAGACTCGCACCCAGCAAAATGAAAGAATTACAAAGTTAGTTGCAAGACCTTTTAGAGCGTGGTTTCATTCGACCAAGCACATCACCATGGAGAACTCCTGTTTTGTTTGTCAAGAAGAAGGATGGTACATTTAGGTTGTGTATCGACTACCGAGAGTTGAAGAAACTTACCATCAAGAACCGCTACCCACTATCGAGAATCGACGACTTATTTGATCAACTACAAGGCTCATCGGTTTATTCGAAGATTGATTTACGTTGTGGGTATCATCAAATGCGGGTGAAGGAGGATGATATTCCAAAGACTGCTTTTAGGACGTGTTACGATCGTTACGAGTTTATGGTTATGCCGTTTGGGTTGACTAACGCACCAGCTGTGTTCATGGACCTCATGAACCGAGTGTGTGGACCATACCTTGACAAGTTTTTCATTATTTTCATCGATGACGTACTTATTTACTCAAAGAACAACCAGGAGCACGAAGGACATTCGAGAAAAGTGCTAGAGTTGTTAAGGAGAGAAAAACTGTACGCTAAGTTTTCAAAGTGTGCATTTTGGTTGGAAGAAGTTCAATTCCTCGGTCATATAGTGAACAAAGAAGGTATTCAGGTGGATCCAGCAAAGATTGAAACCGTTGAAAAGTGGGAAACCCCAAAAACTCCGAATCATATACGCCAATTTTTAGGATTAGCTGGTTACTACAGAAGGTTCATCCAAGATTTTTCCAGAATAGCAAAACCCTTGACTGCATTAACGCATAAAGGGAGGAAATTTGAATGCAAGGATGAACAGTAGAAAGCATTTCAATTGTTATATTTTCACTACCTGAAGGGAATGAAGATTTTGTAATATATTGTGACGCCTCAAAGCAAGGTCTCGGTTGTGTATTAATGCAACGAATGAAGGTAATTGCTTATGTGTCTAGACAATTGAAGATTCGCGAGCAGAATTATACAACGCATGATTTGGAATTAGGCGCGGTTGTTTTTGCATTAAAGACTTGGAGGCACTACTTATATGGGGTCAAAAGTATTATATATACCGACCACAAAAGTCTTCAACACATATTTAATCAGAAACAACTGAACATGAGGCAGCGCAGGTGGATTGAATTGTTGAATGATTACGACTTTGAGATTCGTTACCACCCGAGGAAGGCAAATGTGGTAGCCGACCCTTTGAGCAGAAAGGACAGAGAACCTATTCGAGTAAAGGCTATGAATATAATGATTGATATTGCTTTAAACATACATATTATTCGATGCAATATCATTTATATTTCATAGGTTTTTACTGTTTACTAAGACATTCAAATGTATAAATCACGAGAAAACGACAAAAGATAATACGAGCTCGAAGTTTGAAGAAAAGACGATAAACGATGGATTTAAACCAAATATATGTCGAGATAACATTACCCGAATACAAGTTCAAGATGAGCAAAGAATAAAAGTTCAAATGAAAAGTTCCAAATCGATAAACGTCAATGCGGGATCAAAAGAGAACAAAACATAAAATAAAAACAAAGAAAACTGTCGGCTGTTCTTACGCGAATCGTGTGGCAACCTACGCGAAACGCGTAGTATTTAACTCTTACGCGGATCGTGTGGACTACTACGCAAAACGCGTAGTATCCAGTCCAGATCCAGATTCAACAGCAAATGGGACGGTTACTTTTCTGTTTTAATATTCATTCTTTTTCAAGTGGTACAGCAAGGATACACTTTTGACCTACTATCAACATGTTAAATATGGAGGACTAGACACATTCATTGAAAGGAGAGAAGGAATTACTATACACATATACAAAATTTATTATTCTAGTTACTTTGTATTTTGAAGTACTTTGTATAATTTAGTTATGTACCAATTTAATTCTCAAGTCAAGATTAGGATAGTTTCAAATATTAAGGGTGTATTGTTCGTGATTAAGGGTGTTATTGTACGCGTGAAAGGGTGTTGTTATTGTAATTTTCTACCGTTTGAAGTTAATGAAAGTGAAGAATTTTTAGTAAGTATATCCTGTTAAAATTATCGTTATTATTATGTTTGCATATTTATGTTTTTATGTTTACCCTAGTATAATGAGTAGCTAAATACACTTAGTGTTTGCTTAGATGTAGAGCCCCTAGTGAAATGGATTGTTATCATTTGTAAAAATTAAAATGTAACTTTAGTATTTTTAATATTGAGCCTAATTAAAAGAACCATTATTATGTATTTGGATATTTAACCCTTGTCACTTAATTTGTTAGATTAAAATAACGAAAGTTATTTTTATTTATATAAATTAAGCTTCAACATTTAAAAAAAGGTGATCT
This sequence comes from Rutidosis leptorrhynchoides, assembly GCF_046630445.1. NCBI lineage: Eukaryota > Viridiplantae > Streptophyta > Magnoliopsida > Asterales > Asteraceae > Rutidosis > Rutidosis leptorrhynchoides. Next base: position 689,543,621 of record NC_092334.1, read on the forward strand.
AGATGAACTTATAACTAATTTACTAACACTAAATTAAAAGTAAGGTTCGGTGGTTTGGGTAATATCACTAGTCATATAATAGTGAAATTGTAAAAAGGGAACCGTTATGATTTGGATTTTGGCGAAGGTCAAAACTGAGTTGGGTCTCAATTTAAATACTTAAGGACTAGTAACTATCTAAATATAATCCAATGAAAATTAGATATAATTTAGTTAGTCAAAACTTATTATTTATTCGAAAGGAAAATATAAGTTTTATACTAAACATTTTAATACGAGCTTAAACTTAAAACAATCCATGGACCTAGAGGAGACACATTTAAGTAAACACTTCCTTTTATTTTGTTAATTATTATTATTATTATTTACATTTATTTTATTCAGTAAGTAAAACTATTAAAAAATATTTACATCAAAATACTCGAATTTGTACCAGAACTGTTTTGTCACATCGATTATAACATACGCGGATCGCGTACAACTCTACACGATATGCGTACGATTTAAAACATACACGAAACGCGTATTATACTACGCGAAACGCGTAAGTATAAATACGGGAACAGTACGAAATTAGGTTAAAATCTAGGGTTTTGAATATATTATTATTATATTTAAGTTATTAATTTATATTTAGTATTAATTATTATAACACATGTTTTAATCTCACTATTTAGTGTTAATTAATATAATTATTAATTATTAATTAGTTTATAATTAGTTAATTATTGTAATTCCTTTTAATTTAATTAAAACATGTCTTTTAGTTAATTTAAGTTAATTTGTAATTTTATTTTATTGTTTAAAACAAATTCCTAATCATTTAGTTTTATTAAAAATTATTGTTTTATTTATTATCATTTAGTATTAAAATTGTTTTATCACAATTAGAATAATTTCATTTAGTTCATTTTTAAGTTAGTAATTATAAATCTCGTAATTTTGTAATTTTAGTTATGAAGTAAATTAGTTAAGTCTCGTTTCCATTATTGTTATTTTATAAATTCCTAATCCAAAACCCCCTTTAAATAAGTTTGACTTCAAAGACTATTAAAAACCATTAAACACTCCATCTCCCTGTGGAACGAACCGGATTTACCTACAAACTAAACTACGCAGATAGGACTAGTTGCCTATATGTGTGAAATCAACCTAAAATCATTAAAATACCACATATACAATAAATCAATTCGTGTAACAAAATAACTCAAATCCGTTCATAAATAAAGGTACTGTTTCTGCACATCAACTTTTTGGCGCCGCTGCCGGGGATTTGGCAGTTAAATAAATAGATAATTTTTCTGATTCGTAGTAGTAGTTGGATTTGTACGTGGACCGGGTTGTTGGATCACCAATTTTATTGGTCAATAGTAGGATCCTGCCCCTCTGCTGCATCTTTTGGCTATTCAAAACGTGGGCAAAATCAGAAGGAAAATCTGTTTGTTTAAAGGTTTTTATCATTGTTTTTATGTTATTCAATCCTCTCGAGGAAATTCATTTCCAAGAAAGTTCAAAGTTTATGAATAAATCCTTTAGTTCTTTGTACAATTTCCCAATTGTATGATCCGTTCAGAAAATCCTAAACTCGTTAAACTTAATCTGGAACCGCAAAGAATTAATAAAGGACAAAAACAACAAAAAGAAACAGGAAGTACTAGTAATTTTAAAACACAGAAAAACACTAAAAAAGAAACAAGTAAGTGACACTAGAAAAGCTTTTGGTGTTATGATCTCATAATAGAAATTAATGCATGAACTTACGTTCCTCCAATACTGAATTAACTTCTCCATATCCTGAACCCGAAAGAGAATTTCACGAATGCTTAAGAGCTCAACAAGTAGAATCTCTCGCTGAGGACTTAGAATCACTTTCATTAAATTCTAACTCTGAACCAGATATTCAACAAATCATAGAACCAAATATGGCTGTTACAAATCAAACGATGGAAGCATTAATGAAGGTGACAATAACAGGTCAAGGCCACGCAATCATCCAACCTACGATGACTGACGGCTTTGAAATAAAAGGTCAATTCCTTCACATGGTGACTAATACATGCCAATTCGGTGGAGCTCCAAATGAGGATGCTAACGAGCATCTTCGTAAGTTTGTAAGCATTTGCAAACTATTCAAAATCAAAGATGTCACCGATGAAGTTGCATGTTTAAAAATCTTTCCATGGTCCTTAAAGGATGATGCAAGAGATTGGCTAGACTCATTACCAGAAGGTTATATTGAAGACTGGAATGATATGATGGATATGTTTTTGTCAGAATTCTTTCCTGCTTCAAAAGCAGCAAAATTACAAAGTGATATAAACCACTTTATGCAAAAGCCTAATGAAACTCTTTATGAAGCTTGGACCCGATTCAACAAAATGCTTAGGGTATGTCCTCAACACGGGTTGAATACATTCCAAAAGGTCCAAATATTCTATAAAGGAGTCAATGTGGCAACTAGAAAAGATATAGATGTTGCAGCCGGAGGTTCGATCATGAAGAAAACACCTGAAGACGCTCACACAATCATTGCCGATATAGCAGCCCATTCCCATAATTGGCATCAAGAGATGGAATTCTCTAGATCGTCAAAGGTTGCTAGTATCGAAAGTAATGATGAAATTGCTTCTTTAAAAGTCCAAATAGCAAATCAAGCAAGGCAAATTGAGAAGGTAACCAAAGAAATGCACGCTATCAGAGTAGGGTGTGAACTGTGACAAGGTCCCCATCTTACTAGAGATTGTGATCAAAGTACAATGGAAGTGCAAGCAAATTTCTTAGGTTACTTGCGAAAAGGTGAAATGAATTTCAATGATTTTCCAGCAATAGAAGCAAACAACCGAAAATATCCTCCTATAAACAGCTATCAAATAGGAGGACCTTCAGGTTCAAATAATAATAACTATCAAGGAGGAAATCCAGGTTACCAAAATAACCGGAATTTCCCAAATCAAAATCAAAGAAATGCACCACCAGGTTACAATCACTTAAATAACCGAAATCAACCTCAACGAATTTATCAAAATATTTTCCAACACAATCAACCACAACCACAAGCACTCATACAACCACAACCCGAGAAGAAATCCGGTTTAGAAGATCTCTTGAGAGATTTTATGGTTAAGCACGAGCAAAATGCAGAGCTCCAAACTCAGCAAATTCGAAATCAACAAGCCACAATTCAGAATTTAGAAAGAGATGTTGGAGGGATCTCACAGTTACTATCAGAGAGACCACCAGGTACTCTCCCCTCAAATACTCAAGTGAATCCCAACAACAACCAAACAAGAAATGAGCATGTAAATGCTATAACTACTAGAAGTGGTTTAACTATTAACCCGGAGATCTAAAGTCCCCGGAAGTTCCTTTATCTCCTTCTATTTTACAAGTACCGATTGATAAAAATGAGCAAGTTGACAACGAACAAGAAAAAGATGATCCACCAGAGGTCATATCGAAGAAAAGTGAAGAACCACCAGTAAAGGTGTATAAGGAACCTATTCCATACCCAAAAGCATTGAAGAAAGATAGACTCGCGAGTCAATATCAGAAATTTGCGGACATGATCAAGCAAATTAGCATTAACATGCCACTCGCAGAGGTTCTTAGGGATATGCCCAATTACGGGAAGTTTTTGAAAGATCTCATATCTTCGAAGGGTAAATACCACGACGTTTCTGCCACATTCCTCCATGAGGAGTGTTCGGCCATCTTGAAGAAACAAAATGTACCTCCAAAATTGGGAGACCCGGGTAGTTTTATCATTCCATGTATGATGGGTGATTCGGTAGTGTACGATGCACTAGCCGACCTAGGTGCAAGTGTTAACCTAATGCCTTACTCGTTATATTTAAAACTTGACTTAGGAGACTTAAAACCAACCCGGATGGGTATTCGATTAGCAAACCAATCATTTGATACTCCCATAGGTATAGCCGAGGATATTCTTGTAAAAGTTGGCTCACTTATCTTTCCCGTCGACTTTGTTATTCTAGAAATGAAAGAGGACACAAAAGTTCCTATCATTTTAGGACGTCCTTTCCTTAACACTGCAGATGCTATCATTAATGTCCAAAAAGAACAATTGAGTCTAGGTGTGGGAAACGAGAGAATAATTTGTCACATTGACAAAGTCATGAAAAGACCCACTTCCACCGATGACTCTTGTTTTCAAATTGATGTTATAGATCTTTGAGTCGAGAATGAATTGCAAGAGCTACTGGAAATTGATATCCCGGGATTAGCCCCAGTAAGTGAGAATGAATACTTCAATATTGATAAAGATTTTGATGAGTTGATGAAGGTGGTCACGGATGACGAGACCATCAAAGAAGAAATTCCCAAGGAAGAGGAATCGTTTGAGGAAATCAAGAATGAAGATAGATTCCGTATAAAGAATTCCTTGGAAGAACCACCTGTACTAGAGCTTAAAGAGCTACCCAAACACTTGGAGTATGCTTATCTCGAAGGTACATCTCAATTACCGGTAATTATTGCTTCACATCTTTCGGTAACGAGAAGGATAGGTTAATCTCTGTTTTAAAAACCCATAAAGAGGCTATAGCCTGGAAAACAACCGACATTCCAGGGATAAACCCGTCTTATTGTACACATAAAATTCTCCTTGAGAATGACTTCAAACCAGTAGTACAAAGACAACGCAGGCTAAATCCCAACATGAAAGAGGTTGTTAAAAAGGAGGTAGTCAATCTTCTTGACGCCGGGTTAATCTATCCCATCTCCGATAGTCCTTGGGTTATTCCAGTACATGTAGTACCCAAAAAGGGGGGTACAACCGTTATTCTAAATGAAAAGGACGAACTCGTTCCAACTAGAACGGTTACCAGCTGGAGAGTATGTATTGATTACAGACGTCTCAATGATGCCACAAGAAAGGATCATTTTTCGTTACCTTTTATTGATCAAATGATTGAACGATTAGCGGGGAAAGAATATTATTGCTTTCTAGATGGTTTCTCCGATTACTTCCAAATTCCGATTGATCCCAACGACCAAGAAAAGACCACATTCACTTGTCCTTTTGGTACCTTTGCCTATCGCCGCATGCCGTTTGGTTTATGCAATGCACCCGGAACCTTTCAAAGGTGCATGATGGCAATTTTTGATGATATGGTAGAGGATTGTATGGAAGTCTTCATGGATGACTTTTCCGTGTTTGGAGATTCCTTTGAATCGTGTCTTTTTAACCTTGAACGTATGCTTATCCGATGTGAGAAAGCAAATTTGGTCCTAAATTGGGAAAAATGCCACTTCATGGTAAAGGAGGGCATTGTACTTGGTCACAAAATATCTCGTGCGGGAATAGAGGTAGATAAAGCTAAAATTGAAGTTATATCTAAGCTACCTAAACCGTCGAATGTTAAGGCCATTAGAAGCTTTCTTGGTCACGCGGGATTCTATAGGCGATTTATCAAAGATTTTTCTAAAATCGCCCGTCCATTGACCAAGCTTCTTGAAAAGGATGCTCCATTTGACTTTGATTCTAATTGCGAAAATGCATTCTCGATTCTAAAGTCAAAACTCACACAAGCTCCCATTATCGTATCTCCGGATTGGAGTATGCCATTTGAGCTAATGTGTGACGCAAGCGACTATGCCTTAGGTGCTGTCTTAGGACAACGACCCGATAATCATTTTCTTCCAATTTATTATGCAAGCAAAACGCTAACGGGGGCTCAAATTAATTATACCACCACGGAAAAGGAGCTCCTAGCGGTTGTTTATGCGTTTGATAAATTTTGGTCATATTTGGTGTTGTCCAAGACCATTGTTTACACGGACCATTCGGCACTTAGGTACTTATTCTCGAAACTAGATGCAAAGCATCGTCTCATACGTTGGGTTCTTTTACTTCGAGAATTTGACATTGAGATACGTGACAAGAAAGGAGCCGAGAATCTAGCTGCCGACCATTTATCCCGACTTGAAAATCCTGAATTAGATAAACTCGATGATACAATCATCAAGGACACATTTCCGAACGAATCTCTAATGAGGGTTGACAAGGAATCTGAAATCCCATGGTTTGCTCATTTTGCAAACTATCTTGCTTCAGGCATTCTTCAAAAAGGACTTTCTTACCAACAAAAGAAGAAATTCTTTGCGGATTTGAAATCCTATTTCTGGGAACACCCCGACCTATTTCGTGTTGGTGCAGATCAAATAATTCACCGTTGTGTGTACGGACAAGAGGCTCAACAAATTCTTGAGCATTGCCATCAAGGGCCCACCGGCGGTCATTTCGGACCAAACCACACTGCAAGAAAAATCCTTGACTCGGGCTTTTATTGGCCCACGATCTTTAAAGATGCCCATAATTTCGTTCGGACTTGTAATGCATGCCAACGAACGGGTAACATCACAAAAAAGGATGAGATGCCTCAAACCGGCATCCAAGTTTGTGAAATCTTTGATATTTGGAGAATCGATTTCATGGGACCATTTCCAAGTTCCCATAAATGCAAGTACATCCTAGTAGCCGTTGACTATGTATCCAAGTGGGCTGAAGCAAAAGCTTTGCCTACAAATGATGCTAGGGTGGTGGTGAACTTCTTGAAAAATCTCTTCTCACGCTTTGGAATCCCAAAGGCGCTCATATCCGACCGAGGAACACATTTTGCCAACAACCTTCTTGAAAAGGTGTTGAAGAAGTATGGCGTAACTCATCGTTTCTCTACTCCGTACCACTCGCAAACAAGTGGTCAAGTGGAGAACACGAATCGTACCTTGAAACGCATACTTGAGAAAACGGTTAATAACAACCCTAAGATTTGGCAACGCAAGTTAGACGACGCGTTGTGGGCTTTTAGGACTACGTATAAAACACCAATCGGTACCACACCCTTTAGACTTGTATATGGTAAAGCACGTCATCTACCTGTCGAAGTTGAACACAAGGCATATTGGGCTCTGAGAGTGTGTAATACTGACCTTGTGCAAGCCGGAGAAAATCGTTTCTTACAACTTCACGAACTAGATGAATTAAGATTACAAGCATATGAAAATTTTAAAACATACAAAGATAAAACTAAAAAATGGCACGATGCACGATTAAAAAAGAAAGAATTTGAACAAGGGGACAAAGTATTAGTATTCCAATCACGTTTTAAGTTTTCACCTGGGAAACTTAGATCCCGATGGACTGGACCATATATAATAAAACAAGTTTTTCCATCTGGATATGCAGAATTATATAGCAAAGACGGTGGAACTTTCAAAGTGAACGGTCATCGACTCAAATTATACTTTGAAGGAATCAATACTACGGAAAGAGACGAGATCACATTCTACCCTAAGGACAAGTAAATTCAGGGTAACTTTAAGGTTTTAAACTCCATTCTCGATTTTTATTTTTATCTTTAAGAGTGGGGTTAGATTGGTCTTTCCCTAGCAGACCCTAAAGAACTAGTCTTCTCCCTCCATTCTACCTTTTTATTTTCTTCTTTTCGTTTTTATTTATTGTTTATTTTCAAGATGCGCAATCAATATGTCTACAACCACTTCTTTTTAATGTGCGATAAAATTTTACCGAGAGATGTGGTGTTAGATATAAAAAGAAGATGCGATCAGGCGAGTAAAGAAATAAGGCAAGAACTTAACGAGAAAAATTATGCCAAAGGAAAATCAAAATCAGCTAAGAAACGTCGAGCGCGTCATTTGGGCAAATGTGTAAAATGTGGAAAACAAGCTCATTATGGAAATTGTCCAAAGAACCAGACAGACTCTAATTTCGAGTACGTAACCTTATGCCGAGAAGGACCTTTTAAATGTTCAAAGGAAAACCTCTTAAACCAACGAGGTTACGCCTACGAAGCCATGGGGGGTGAAATGATGCGACTACACTACGAGGCGAGTCAACGCGGTTTCACAATCAAGTCTTTTTCTCGCCAATTGTGTTTTTGTGCATTTTTGTGTATTTTTGTATTTTTGAATTTTTGTGTGTTTATGTTTTGGTGTGTTTTAGTTTGTATTTGTTTGCTGTGATGTTATTAAAAAGGGTCTACCGTTTAAAATTGATAAACCTTGAGTTTAACCTGTTTTCATTGAAAACGATAATGCTAAGTGTAATAACTGAATTGTCGTTCTTCAAATTGCACGAAATTTATTGTTGAATTCATAATATATCTTTTATATGGTAAACCACCAAAAACAGAAGAAAAATCAAAACTACTAAAATTACACTTTTTTTATCAATAACTGTAAAAATATATAACTTATAAACCTTTGTCGTGGGTAATGATAGGTGTAACAACCGAGATTGTCTCTACCTAGTTGATAGGTTGGAGTGTTTTATTTTCAAGTTGTTTTTGAAAAATATTAAAACGTTAACTTTTGAAGTATTAAATTATAAATTGAAATTGAAAATTTATAAACGGATAAAAACTAGGTGTAACAACCGAAATTTCCGTTACATCAAATATGAATTTAAAATTGATATTTTGAAATTTTAAGTACTTATAAAGTTGGAAAAAAAAAAGGGGGACAGAAAACTTACGCGAATCGTGGGGATATCCACACGAAACGCGTATAATCAAAAGCCACGCGAAACGCGTAAGACTACGCGAAACACGTAGGTTCAAAAATCAGTCCAGATAATCTGTCGAATTCTGCTTCTCCTTCCCATTATTATTATTGTTTTTGCTGCTGTGAAGACGAGAAGAACACCCGAATTCTACCAAAATCACACCCAAAACTCAATTAAACACTCTCAATCTCATCCAATTCATCTACCTTTCAACATGCCGAGATTGGTAAGGGTCCTCAACCCATTTTACCACTTGTTCTTCAAATTTTTCATTAATTATTTATATAGCTTTAATCCGAATTTTATGCTTGTTATTGATAAATTTAGCTTAATTATTGATATGGCTATGTTGTAAGCATGAATATAAACCCGATTAGCATAAAAATTTGATGTTTAATTGACTAATGAAAAATTAGGGTTTATACAAATTGAGGAGCTGCTATAAATTGTGTTATTTTGGTTACAATTAGATGTTTTTTAGTTGTGTTGATAGTAGTTAGAACCCTTGAACATAAGTTTGATTGTTTGATTTTGTGATTTTATTTTTAGTGTAAATTTGATATTTTTTTTGTAATTGTCATGAATCAAGTATGTATTGTGATGATGATTAGAAGCTAGATTATACACAATGTGATTGAATTGGATTATATATACTTAGCTCATTGCGTATTTCCATTTGTGATTCACATTTTTGTTTTTGAAACTTGATTTTTGATTAGGAATTTTTGATTTATTTTTGTTTGTTTTTATTTGTTGTTAAGATATTGATTCATGTGGTGTTGAAACAAGCTTGTATGTCAAGAATAAATTCGTTGCTAACATTAACATACCCAATTGGGACGGCTCTCTTGTTTTAAAATGTTATGCAGGGATTATTCAGAATGAGAGCTGTTAACCAACAGCAAGGGGAAGAACAAGTAACCCCAGAAATGGAACAACAACTATAGAATCTACATCCAAACCTGAGATTTCCTGATGATGTACCTAACCGATTACAAAAGGTTAAGGACTTACTTTCTCTGGTCACTAGAAACATCTCTCCAGTATACGTTGTGGACTGGGCTCCTTTAGGACCACCAGTCAATTTAGATTTGCAAATAAAGGGAATTTTAAACCAAAGTTTTACAAATGAATTTGGAATGACTTTGGTTTTTAATGATTTTGAGAGATTGTTTAGTTTAAATAGCCCTGTATACAGAGAATGGTGTTTAGAATTCTACTCTACCGTTAGAATAAGTTTACACCCAGAAAATATCGATGATATTAATTTTCTACAATTTAGGCTGGGTGGGGTAGATAGAGCAATGTCCCTAAGTGACGTGACTACCGCATTAGGGATTTACACCGTAGACGAGATGATAGCTCCCGGTTTTAGGGAATATATTTTTACAGGGGCTAGATATACAGGTAACTATGATTCTGGTTTAGTCTGGCGATCTTTCACTAATAGAAACACATATGAGCCAGGCCAGGAATCTTATCTAAAGATCACTGATGTTCGCTTCAGAATAATTCATAAGTTTATAGCGAACACAATAAACCAAAGGTCATTTACTAATACAGATAAAATTAATTATATTGACCTTTGGTACTTGGATGCGATCAGAGATAGGGATACATTTATTAGTATACCCTATATAGTTGCTTACTTTTTGGCCCATGTTGGTAAGGGTGCTCGAGGGACGAGTGACATGTCGGGGGGCCACTATATCACGTGTCTAGGAAGCTGGTTCGGACTCGACCCGAATGAATCAGAACCTCCAATCCAACCGGTAAATCAAGCTGTTAGAACTTTAGGATTGGACGTGTATAGGACAGCTAAGGCCATACAAGTGAGGGTGGGGTAATTAGTTTGAGACGGCAAGAAGTAGTCGCTCACGCTCCTATGGAGGAAGATGAGGAACCCGCTAGGGAAACTAGGAGGAGACGAAGACAGCCAGATGAGGCTAGTACGTCTAATGTAGGTGTTTCTGATTTCGATATGCTCCAAAATTCGTTTAATTCATTGAGTTTAGATTTAAGGAACTCGTATGATAATTGGGGACGGAGATCAGAAGAACAGTACACTAGTTTGTCTAGGCAAATAGGGGATATTAGGCATACCCAACTGGCCCAGGATACTATGTTAGAAAATATCCGCTACGATCAGAGGGGCCAGGGAGCACAGTTAGAGTGGGCGCATCATCAGGCTTATTTATACGCAGCTAACCCACAACAATACGCTCCCTCAGCTTTTCCATCATACCCCCAGTGGCAAGAACACGGTGACCCTCTACCTCCACCTTATGATCCCAACGCTGCCCTTGCCGCGAGTCAGGAAGCCTATAGGCGTTTTTACGAGGAACAACGCCTAAATGAACAACGGCAACAACAGGAGCGAGAACAGGAAGATCAGGGAGGCCCTGCGTGGTCATTTTTCTAGTTTTTCTTTTTATTTTTAGAATTATTTATTTTGTATTTGTTTGTATAAAATGATTTTTATGGTGTGTTAATTTATTCTTATCGTTAATTATCTTTACAAAAACTCTAGTGTGGGGTTAAATTTTTGTACTACTAAAGTACAACCCCATCTCGTTTGTGATTGACATATTTGTTGACAGGTACTTATGATGATGAGATTCGACATAGCGAAACACGAAAGTATTATTGTGATAAAACGGATTGGATATGTTCATACGATAAGCATTTTACAATATCCAATTACTTAACAAAGGAAGTTCTATATACTGTACACTTTTTGTCCTCTCAAATTTATACATTTTAATCTGATTTTATGTAATGAGGGCATTACATAATCTTAAGTGTGGGGTAGGGAATATATAAATTCTCGAGAACTTATAACTTGGTGGTTTTTATGAAAAATTTTACATTTTTTTAAAACAAATATAACTAATCAATTTTTAAGGTAATTACGAGCAATTAAAGATTAGGTGTCAAAAACCGAAATTATTGTCTCCATACATTAAAAATACATAAGTTTATCTGATTGAAATATATAAAAGAAAACCAAGTATAACAGAATTTAAAAACTCTATATGTTTAGAACTATTTATCACATGTTTCTATGAAGTATTGCAGATATCATCGCTTTGGAATGTATAAACCTGAACATCTCGTAAAGGAAGTAAAGTCTTCCAAAATGACACACTTGCTAACTTATGTTAGAAGATGTAGTCCAGAACAGCTGTAGGTTGACGAAAAATCTTGAAAAGTCATCTCTATCATTGGCTGGAAATCCACCTCACCTCAGCATCAAACAGGGTTTTTGGTGGTCAAACTTATCCTAACCATGAGATGGATCTGTCTCGTACAATGGGGGGGCACATTGCAACTTAGCTTTTAAGACTAATGAATCTAATCCCCAGATGGATGATCTCCGTAAAGATCAACCGCTTCTATGTTTGACCGCGGTCAACATACATATGCCATAACAAATTGAGGTGTGCAAACTCATGGTTCACCGATGATATTTGGACACGATATAATTTTATTCTAAAACTTATGCTATTTTATGAATTATATTGTGTAAAACCATTTTTAGGACATTCGGTTTCAAGTTCCATGATACTTCAATTATGGGGGCGAATAGCTTGCTAATCGCCGACTGAGACTACGGTTTTCAGTTACCCTCAACCGGAATTTGAGGTTAAAACCGGAAAACGTGTCTAGTGTAAAAACTAGCATGACATTTTATAAAATCATAAAACGTTTTCACAAGGTCCAGTTTTCCCTAAGGATCCAAATTTTTAAACCTTAATCACGAGTTTCAACTTTGTTTTTGTTGTCAGAATTTCGTTTCGTGTGGTGTGCGTGTGATTCAATAAAAATTGTGTAGTGTTTCTGACTTATTCCATATAGCGTGTGTTTCATTTCGTGTAGCGTGTGTTGTGTGATTTAATGATCGATAAGGAAAAATATGTAATGTTCCGATTCTTTTTAGAAGATGTAATTGCTTGAGGACAAGCAACGTTCAAGTGTGGGGTATTTTGATATTGCTTTAAACATACATATTATTCGATGCAATATCATTTATATTTCATAGGTTTTTACTGTTTACTAAGACATTCAAATGTATAAATCACGAGAAAATGACAAAAGATAATACGAGCTCGAAGTTTGAAGAAAAGACGATAAACGATGGATTTAAACCAAATATATGTCGAGATAACATTACCCGAATACAAGTTCAAGATGAGCAAAGAATAAAAGTTCAAATGAAAAGTTCCAAATCGATAAACGTCAACGCGGGATCAAAAGAGAACAAAACATAAAATAAAAACAAAGAAAACTGTCGGCTGTTCTTACGCGAATCGTGTGGCAACCTACGCGAAACGCGTAGTATTTAACTCTTACGCGGATCGTGTGGACTACTACGCAAAACGCGTAGTATCCAGTCCAGATCCAGATTCAACAGCAAATGGGACGGTTACTTTTCTGTTTTAATATTCATTCTTTTTCAAGTGGTACAGCAAGGATACACTTTTGACCTACTATCAACATGTTAAATACGGAGGACTAGACACATTCATTGAAAGGAGAGAAGGAATTACTATACACATATACAAAATTTATTATTCTAGTTACTTTGTATTTTGAAGTACTTTGTATAATTTAGTTCTGTACCAATTTAATTCTCAAGTCAAGATTAGGATAGTTTCAAATATTAAGGGTGTATTGTTCGTGATTAAGGGTGTTATTGTACGCGTGAAAGGGTGTTGTTATTGTAATTTTCTTCCGTTTGAAGTTAATGAAAGTGAAGAATTTTTAGTAAGTATATCCTGTTAAAATTATCGTTATTATTATGTTTGCATATTTATGTTTTTATGTTTACCCTAGTATAATGAGTAGCTAAATACCCTTAGTGTTTGCTTAGATGTAGAGCCCCTAGTGAAATGGATTGTTATCATTTGTAAAAATTAAAATGTAACTTTAGTATTTTTAATATTGAGCCTAATTAAAAGAACCATTATTATGTATTTGGATATTTAACCCTTGTCACTTAATTTGTTAGATTAAAATAACGAAAGTTATTTTTATTTATATAAATTAAGCTTCAACATTTAAAAAAAGGTGATCTAGACGAACTTATAACTAATTTACTAACACTAAATTAAAAGTAAGGTTCGGTGGTTTGGGTAATATCACTAGTCATATAATAGTGAAATTGTAAAAAGGGAAACCGTTATGATTTGGGTTTTGGCGAAGGTCAAAACTGGGTTGGGTCTCAATTTAAATACTTAAGGACTAGTAACTATCTAAATATAATCCAATGAAAATTAGATTTAATTTAGTTAGTCAAAACTTATTATTTATTCGAAAGGAAAATATAAGTTTTATACTAAACATTTTAATACGAGATTAAACTTAAAACAATCCATGGACCTAGAGGTGACACATTTAAGTAAACACTTCCTTTTATTTTGTTAATTATTATTATTATTATTTACGTTTATTTTATTCAGTAAGTAAAACTATTAAAAAATATTTACATCAAAATACTCGAATTTGTACCAGAACTGTTTTGTCACATCGATTATAACATACGCGGATCGCGTACAACTCTACACGATACGCGTACGATTTAAAACATACACAAAACGCGTATTATACTATGCGAAACGCGTAAGTATAAATACGGGAACAGTACGAAATTAGGTTAAAATCTAGGGTTTTGAATATATTATTATTATATTTAAGTTATTAATTTATATTTAGTATAAATTATTATAACACATGTTTTAATCTCACTATTTAGTGTTAATTAATATAATTTATAATTAGTAATTAGTTTATAATTAGTTAATTATTGTAATTCCTTTTAATTTAATTAAAACATGTCTTTTAGTTAATTTAAGTTAATTTGTAATTTTATTTTATTGTTTAAAAAAAATTCCTAATCATTTAGTTTTATTAAAAATTATTGTTTTATTTATTATCATTTAGTATTAAAATTGTTTTATCACAATTAGAATAATTTCATTTAGTTCATTTTTAAGTTAGTAATTATAAATCTCGTAATTTTGTAATTTTAATTATGAAGTAAATTAGTTAAGTCTCGTTCCCATTATTGTTATTTTATAAATTCCTAATCCAAAACCCCCTTTAAATAAGTTTGACTTCAAAGACTATTAAAACCCATTAAACACTCCATCTCCCTGTGGAACGAACCGGATTTACCTACAAACTAAACTACGCGGATAGGACTAGTTGCCTATATGTGTGAAATCAACCTAAAATCATTAAAATACCACATAAACAATAAATCAATTCGTGTAACAAAATAACTCAAATCCATTCATAAATAAAGGTACTGTTTCAGCACATCAATGATTCACAATAACATTACTACTCAAATAAAAGAGGCGCAACAAGGAGTTTAAAAGAAGAAAATTTAAAGGATGAAATACCCAAAGGATCGGAGAAGCATCTTAATATTCGGGAAGACGGAACCCGGTATAGGGCTGAAAGAATTTGGGTACCAAAATTTGGAAATTTGAGAGAAATGGTACTTAGAGAAGCTCATAAAACCAGATACTCAATACATCCTGGAACGGGGAAGATGTACAAGGATCTCAAGAAACATTTTTGGTGGCCGGTTATGAAAGTCGATGTTGCTAAATATGTAAGAGAATGCTTGACATGTTCTAAGGTCAAAGCTGAGCATCAGAAACCATCAGGTCTACTTCAACAACCCAAAATCTCGGAATGGAAATGGAAAAACATTACCATGGATTTCATCACTAAATTTCCAAGGACTGCAAGTGGTTTTGATATATTTGGGTAATAGTTGATCGTCTCACCAAATCAGCACACTTCCTGCCAATAAGAGAAGATGACAATATGGAGAAGTTAGCACGACTGTATTTGAAGGAAGTTGTCTCCAGACATGAAATACCAATCTCTATTATCTCTGATAGGGATGACGGATTTATTTCAAGATTCTGGCAGATATTACAGCAAGCATTAGGAACTCGTCTAGACATGAGTATTGCCTATCATCCACAAACTGATGGGCAGAGCGAAAATACAATACAAATGCTTGAAGACATGCTACGAGCATGTGTTATTGATTTCGGAAAGAGTTGGGATCGACATCTACCATTAGCAGAATTTTCCTACAACAACAGCTACCATTCAAGCATTGAGATGGCACCGTTTGAAGCACTTTATGGTAGAAAGTGCAGGTCTCCTATTTGTTGGAGTGAAGTGGGGGATAGACAGATTACGGGTCCGGAGATAATACAAGAAACTACCGAGAAGATCACCTAAATTCAATAACGGTTGAAAACTGCCCAAAGTCGACAAAAGAGCTACGCTGACATTAAAAGAAAAGATATAGAATTTGAAATTGGAGATATGGTCATGCTTAAAGTTGCACCTTGGAAAGGCATTGTTCGATTTGGTAAACGAGGGAAATTAAATCCAAGGTATATTAGACCATTCAAGATTATTGATCATGTCGGACCAGTAGCTTACCGACTTGAGTTACCTCAATAACTCGTGGCTGTACATAAAACTTTCCACGTCTCGAATTTGAAGAAATGTTTTGCTAAAGAAGATCTCACTATTCCTTTATATGAAATCCAAATCAACGAAAAACTTCAATTCATCGAATAACCCGTCGAAATAATGGATCGTGAGGTTAAAAGACTTAAGCAAAACAAGATACCAATTGTTAAGGTTTGATGGAATGCTCGTAGAGGACCCGAGTTCACCTGGGAACGAGAAGATCAGATGAAGTAGAAATACCCGCACTTATTTCCAGAAGATACGTCAACACCTCCAACTGCTTAAAATTTCGGGATGAAATTTATTTAACGGGTAGGTACTTTAGTGACCCGAACTTTTACATGTTTATATATATTAAATGAAATTGATTTTTACATGATTAAGTGTTTCCAACATGTTAAGCAATCAAACTTGTTAAGACTTGATTAATTAAAATATGTTTCATATAGACAATTGACCACCCAAGTTGACCGGTGATTCACGAACGTTAAAACTTGTAAAAACTATATGATGTCATATATATGGATATATATATATATAGTTAACATGATATTATCATAAGTAAACATATCATTAAGTATATTAACAATGAATTACATATGTAAAAACAAGACTACTAACTTAAGGATTTCGAAACGAGGCATATATGTAACGATTATCGTTGTAACGACATTTAAATGTATATATATCATATAAAGTATATTAATACATCATAATATCATGATAATGTAATAATTTAACATCTCTTTAGATATAATAAACAATGGGTTAACAACATTTAACAAGATCGTTAACCTAAAGGTTTCAAAACAACACTTACATGTAACGACTAACGATGACTTAACGACTCAGTTAAAATGTATATACATGTAGTGTTTTAATATGTATTCATACACTTTTGAAAGACTTCAAGACACTTATCAAAGTACTTCTACTTAACAAAAATGCTTACAATTACATCCTCATTCATTTTCATCAACAATTCTACTCGTATGCACTCGTATTTGTACTCGTACAATACACAGCTTCTAAATGTATTTTCTATTGGTATATACACTCCAATGATCAGCTCTTAGCAGCCCATGTGTGTCACATAACCATTTGGGAACCATCATTTAACATCTAGCATGAAATATCTCACAAAATTACAAACTAATGGAGCCTATATGGAGAGGCTAAGTTCACGTGAATGAGGGAGTTCACAAACACTTTCACTTTGCAATTTTCTTGAATCAAATTACTCTCTCTCAAGTGTTCTTCCTTTTTTCTAAGTGTTCTTCATCATCTTCAACAAAATCTAGCTCAATTTAGTTCATAAATCCATACATAAACCAAGTTATAAAACAACTACTCAAGAACACACCAACAACACTTCCAGGTTTGCTAGCTTACTTCCAATCTTGCAAATCCACTTTGAGTGATCATCCAACCTCAAGAAATCTTTCTTATTTATAGTAAGATATCTTTCTAATATAAGGTAATACTCATATTCAAACTTTGATTCAATTTTTATAACTTTAACAATCTTACTTCGAGTGGAAATCTTACTTGAACTTGTTTTCGTGTCTTGATTTTGCTTCAAGAATCTTCAAGCCATCCAAGGATCCTTTGAAGCTAGATCTATTTTTCTCATTTCCAGTAGCTTTATCCATAAAACCTGAGGTAGTAATGATGTTCATAATATCATTCGATTCATACATATAAAACTACCTTATTCGAAGGTTTAAACTTGTAATCACTAGAACGTAGTTTAGTTAATTCTAAACTTGTTCGCAAACAAAAGTTAATCCTTATAACTGGACTTTTAAAATAAACTAAACACATGTTCTATATCTATATGATATGCTAACTTAATGATTTAAAACCTGAAAACACGAAAAACACCGTAAAACCGGATATTCGCCGTCGTAGTAACACCGCGGTCTGTTTTGGGTTAGTTAATTAAAAACTATGATAAACTTTGATTTAAAAGTTGTTCTTCTGGGAAAATGATTTTTCTTATAAACATGAAACTATATCCAAAAATCATGGTTAAACTCAAAGTGGAAATATGTTTTCCAAAATGGTCATCTAGACGTCGTTCTTTCGACTGAAATGACTACCTTTACAAAAACGACTTGTAATCTGTATTTCTGACTATAAACTTATACTTTTTCTGTTTAGATTCATAAACTTAAGTTCAATATGAAACCATAGCAACTTGAATCACTCAAAACGGATTTAAAACGAAGAAGTTATGGGTAAAACAAGATTGAATAATTTTTCTTGTTGTAGCTACGTTAAAATTGGTAACAAATCAATATTAATCATATCCTAGCTAACTCATATTGTATTATACATGTATTCTAATATATTATGTAATCTTGGGATACCATAGACATGAATACAATGTTTTGACATATCATATCGACCCATCTATATATATATTTCTGAACAACCATATACACTCTATATGCAGAAATGTTGGAGTTAGCTATACAGGGTTGAGGTTGATTCCAAAATATTATATATACTTTGAGTTGTGATCTAGCCTGAGTCTTGTATACATGAGGTCGTGGATTGATTCGAGATAATATATATTGCTTTATTTTCTGTACATCTAACTGTGGACAACTAGTTGTAGGTTACTAATGAGGACAGCTGACTTAATATACTTAAAACAAGCAAAACGTATTAAAAATGTTGTAAATATATTTTGAACATACTTTGATAGAAATGTACATATTTGTTATAGGTTCGTGAATCGACCAGTAGCCAAGTCTTACTTCCCGACGAAGTAAAAATCTGTGAAAGTGAGTTATAGTCTCACTTTTAAAATCTAATATGGCTGGATTATTAAACCGAATATGCCCATTTTTAGTTAGAATACATGCAGTTTTATAAATGTTTTACAAAATAGACACAAGTAAATGAAACTACATTCTATGCCCGGATTATTAAACCGAATATGCCCATTTTTAGTCTGGTAATATAAGAATTAGGGAACAGACACCCTAATTGACGCGAATCCTAAAGATATATCTATTGGGCCCAACGAGCCCCACCTAAAGTACCGGATGCTTTAGTACTTCGAATTCATCATGTCCAAAGGGAGTCCCGAAATTATAGGGGATATTCTATATGCATCTTGCTAAGGTCGGTTACCAAATGTTCACCATATAAATGATTTTTATCTCTATGTATGGGATGTATATTGAAATATGAAATCTTGTGGTCTATTATTACGATTTGATAAATATATAGGTTAAACCTATAACTCACCAACATTTTTTGTTGGCGTTTAAAGCATGTTTATTCTCAGGTGATTATTAAGAGCTTCCGCTATTGCATGCTAAAATATGGACAAGATTTGGGGTCAGCATGCTTGTATAATATTGTTTAAAACTGCAGTCGAGATTTACTTTGTTGTAACATATTAATATTGTAAATCAATATGTATTGGTAGTGTGTAAGTGTGATATTTTAGATTATCATTTCTAGATAATCTAGGTGGTGACTTTTTAACCTTGTCGATAAAATAAAGGTTATGGTTTGTTTTAAAAACGAACGCATTCTTTGAAAAACGTCTCATATAGAGGTCAAAACCTCGCAACGAAATCAATTAATATGGAACGTTTATAATCAATATGAACGGGACATTTCAAATTCTGCTTTGCTTCTACTGTTTGAGCTCACGGCCCAAGATTTCAGCAGGTTCCTCAATGAAATGAAGTTTGTCGTCGATACATAGTTCCTCTAAAGGAATAATCAAATTATCATTGCCTAGGCACTTCTTTAGATTGGATACATGGAAAACGTTATGATAACCACTTGCAGTCCTTGGCAATTTAGTAATGAAATCCATGGTAATGTTTTCCCATTTCCATTCCGGGATTTCGAGTTGTTGAAGTAGACCTGATGGTTCTGATGCTCAGCTTTGACCTTAGAACACGTCAAACATTCTCCTACGTATTTAGCAACATCGACTTTCATACCCGGCCACCAAAAATGTTTCTTGAGATCCTTGTACATCTTCCCCGTTCCAGGATGTATTGAGTATCTGGTTTTATGAGCTTCTCTAAGTACCATTTCTCTCATATCTCCAAATTTTGGTACCCAAATCCTTTCAGCCCTATACCGGGTTCTGTCTTCCCGAATATTAAGATGCTTCTCCGATCCTTTGGGTATTTCATCCTTTAAATTTCCCTCTTTTAAAACTCCTTGTTGCGCCTCCTTTATTTGAGTAGTAAGGTTATTGTGAATCATTATATTCATAGATTTTTCTCGAATGGGTTCTCTGTCCTACCTGCTCAAGGTGTCGGCTACCACATTTGCCTTCCCCGGGTGGTAACGAATCTCAAAGTCGTAATCATTCAACAATTCAATCCACCTGCGTTGTCTCATTTTCAGTTGCTTCTGATTAAATATATGTTGGAGACTTTTGTGCTCGGTATATATAATACTTTTGACCCTATATAAATAATTCCTCCAAGTCTTTAATGCAAAAACAACAGCACCCAATTTCAAATCGTGAGTTGTATAATTTTGCTCGTGAATCTTCAATTGTCTAGACGCATAAGCAATCACCTTCATTCGTTGCATTAATACACAACCGAGACCTTGCTTTGATGCGTCACAATAAATCACAAAATCATCATTTCCTTCAGGCAATGACAATATAGGTGCCGTAGTTAGCTTTTTCTTCAATAACTGAAACGCCTTCTCTTGTTCATCCTTCTATTCAAATTTCTTCCCTTTATGCGTTAGTGCAGTCAAGGGTTTTGCTATTTTAGAGAAATCTTGGATGAATCTTCTGTAGTAACCAGCCAATCCTAAAAATTGACGTATATGCTTCGGAGTTTTTGGGGTTTCCCACTTTTCAACGATTTCGATCTTTGCCGGGTCTACCTGGATACCTTCTTTGTTCACTATGTGACCGAGGAATTGAACTTCTTCCAACCAAAATGCACACTTTGAAAACTTAGCGTACAGTTTTTCTTTCCTCAATACTTCTAGCACTTTTCTCAAATGTTCTTTGTGCTCTTGATCATTCTTTGAGTAAATAAGTATGTCATCGATGAAAACAACGACAAACTTGTCAAGATATGGCCCACACACTCGGTTCATAAGGTCCATGAACACAGCTGGTGCGTTAGTCAATCCAAACGGCATAACCATAAACTAGTAATGACCATAACGCGTCCTAAAAGCAGTTTTTGGAATATCAACCTCCTTTACTCGCATTTGATGATATCCAGAACGTAAATCGATTTTCGAATAAACCGACGAGCCTTGTAGTTGATCAAATAAGTCGTCAATTCTCGGCAGTGGATAACGGTTTTTGATGGTAAGTTTATTCAACTCTCTGTAGTCAATACACAACCTAAATGTACCATCCTTCTTCTTGACAAACAAAACAGGAGCTCCCCATGGTGATGTGCTTGGTCGAATGAAACCACGTTCTAATAGTTCTTGCAGTTGGCTTTACAGTTCTTTCATCTCGCTGGGTGCGAGTCTGTAAGGATCACGAGCTATTGGTGCAGCTCCTGGTACAAGATCTATTTGAAATTCAACAGATCGATGTGGAGGTAGTCCCGGTAATTCTTTCAGAAATACATCGGGAAATTCTTTTGTGACGGGAACATCATTGATGCTCTTTTCTTCAGTTTGTACTTTCTCGACGTGTGCTAGAACAGCATAGCAACCTTTTTTTATTAGTTTTTGTGCCTTCAAATTACTAATAAGATGTAGCTTCGTGTTGCCCTTTTCTCTGTACACCATTAAAGGTTCTCCTTCTTCTCGTACAATGCGAATTGCATTTTTGTAACATACGATCTATGCTTTCATCTCCTTCAGCCAGTCCATGCCCACTATTACATCAAAACTCCCTAACTCTACTGGTATCAAATCAATCTTAAATATTTCGCTACCCAGTTTAATTTCTCGATTCCGGCATATATAATCTCCTGAAATTAATTTACCGTTTGCTAATTCAAGTAAAAATTTACTATCCAATGACGTCAATGGACAACTTAATTTAGCATAAAAATCTCTACTCATATAGCTTCTATCTGCACCCGAATCAAATAAAACGTAAGCAGATTTATTGTCAATAATAAACGTACCCATAACAAGCTCTGGGTCTTCCTGTGCCTCTGCCGCATTAATATTGAAAACTCTTCCGCGGCCTTGTCCATTCGTGTTCTCCTGGTTCGGGCAATTTCTAATAATATGGCCCGGTTTTCCACATTTATAACAAACTACATTGGCATAACTTGCTCCGACACTACTTGCTCCACCATTACTCGTTCCGACACCATTTGTTCCTTTCGTTCTGTTAACCCCTGGTCCATAGACCTCACACTTCGCCGCGCTATGACCATTTCTTTTACACTTGTTGCAAAATTTGGTGCAGAACCCCGAGTGATACTTTTCACACCTTTGGCATAGCTGCTTCTGATTGTTGTTGTTGTTACGGTTGTTATTGTTGTTGGGATGATTGTTGTAGTTGTTGTTGTTGTTGTTGTTGTTTTGCCGTTTGTTGTAGTTGCGATTGATGTTGCGATTGTTGGGATAGCTGTTGTTGTTTTGGTGACTCTTATTACCATTTTCCTCCCACTTTCTTTTGACTAGCTTCACGTTGGCCTCTTTGGCTGCCTGTTCTTTAATTCTTCCCTCAATCTGGTTCACTAGTTTGTGAGCCATTCTACATGCATTTTGTATGGAGGCAGGCTCGTGTGAACTTATATCTTCTTGGATTCTCTCCGGTAACCCTTTCACAAATGCGTCAATCTTCTCTTTCTCATCTTCGAACGCTCTCGGACACAATAGGCACAATTCTGTGAATCGTCTTTCGTACAAAGTAATATCAAATCCCTGTGTTCGTAACCCTCTAAGTTCTGACTTGAGCTTATTGACCTCGGTTCTGGGACGGTACTTCTCGTTCATCAAGTGCTTGAATGCTGACCACGGTAGCGCGTAAGCAGCATCTTGTCCCACTTGCTCTAGATAGGTATTCCACCATGTTAACGCAATACCTGTGAAGGTATGCGTAGCGTACTTCACTTTGTCTCCTTCAGCACACTTACTTATGGCAAACACCGATTCAACTTTCTCGGTCCACCGTTTCAATCCGATTGGTCCTTCGGTTCCATCAAATTCTGAAGGTTTGCAGGCAGTGAATTCCTTGTAGGAGCATCCTACACGATTTCTTACGCCGTTAGCTGTATTGCTAGATTCAGAGTTATTGTTGGTATGTAGCGCGGCCTGTACTGTGGCTATGTTTGAAGCAAGAAAGGCACGAAATTCCTCTTCGCTCATATTCAAGGTGTGTCGAGTAGTCGGTGCCATTTCCTTCAAAATAGTCAAATGAAACAATTTAATCATACAGAATATTAAGAGTAGTCAATAGTATCTCGTAGCATAATATGAACTCATTTATAAAAGCTTTTTCTTCATATTAGCGTTTTATAAGTTTAGATTCGGGTACTACCTATCCGTTAAGTTCATACTTAGTAGCTAATATACAATTCAACTACTACAATTCCATATGAAAAACTGATTATAATAATATATCACATACAAATATTCTTCAAACTTACAACTTCGCTATATTACATATAACATGAAATATAGTACACTATGATACAGGACAGTTTTGAAGATAAATCTAGTTAATACGCAAGTTGTTCAGCAAAGAAAATAAAGACACGTAATTCATAAGTCCAGAAACAAGTCATGCATTCTGGTTTTACTAAGACGACTTCCCATCCTTGATCTTGTGGAAAATAACCGTTATGACCATTGGCTAGGCAGCATGTTGTAATGTCGTCAAAAGGACGAGGGTTTCGTAATGTCCAACAGCCCCGTAATAATCTAAAAACCTTGTTTCTCACCCCAACTACTGAATCCGTCACTTGTGGAAAAGTTTTATTTAAAAGCTGCAATCCGATGTTCTTTTTCTCACTTTGGTAAGAAGCGAACATCACTAACCCGTAAGCATAACATGCTTCTTTATGTTTCATGTTAGAAGCTCTTTCTAATTCACGAAATCCTATGTTGGGATATGTTGAGTCAAAATAGGTTCTTAACCCGTAGCGTAAAATTGCATTTGGGTTCCCCGCATTTAACGCTTTAAAGAAAACACGGCGTAACTTAAAGTCTCCACAATGTGATATACCCCACCTATCAAAGGAAAGCCTTTTATAAACTAAGGCATTTCTGTAAAGTCTTTCAAATGTTTGACAAGTTAATTTCGCCATAACTAAATGTGCTGATGAATTCTGACCGACTCTAGACATGATTTCCTCAATCATATCCTCTGGTAGGTCTTCTAAAATATTCGGTTGTCTACCCTTAACGTCCATTTTGTTTTTATACTGTAAAATAGACAAGGATTAGATTCGTAAAAACAAACAATACAAGCAATTTTTACATAGAACATAAAAGTACAAGCACACTATAATATATTTATTACACAACATGCTCACACCCCTCTAATCTGGATCACTGGTTTCTTCTTCTTCGGACTTGGTTCTTTTTCCTAATCTTATAGGGATATCTGATGTTCCTCTAATACGAGTCATTGTTTTCCACATTGGTTTAGAAAAACCTGGTAGTTTAGAGGTTCCCGGGTTATTGTCACGATATTGAAAATACGGGTGTTGATGGTACATATAAAGTTCATCGGGGTCGGAATCAGATTTCTCTATTTTGATGCCTTTTCTCTTATTATTTTCTTTTGCCTCATTAAATTGGGTCGGGGTAATTTCTATAACATCATCGGAATCCTCATCAGGATCCGATTCATCGGAAAATTGGTAATTTTCCCAATATTTTGCTTCCTTAGCGGAAATACCATTGACCATTATTAACTTTGGTCCATTGGTTGAGGATTTTCTTTTATTTGACCGGTTTTCTGTGGTTCCTACTATTCCCCCTCCGGAACCTCTTCTTCTTCCGGTTCCTCTTCTTCTGGTTCCTCTTCTTCCGGTTCCTCTTCTTCCGATTCCGTTTCCTCTTCTTCCGGTTCTTCGGGAACTTGTGAATCTTGCCAATATATATTCGACTCTTCGTTATTATTAGGTGAGTCAATGGGATTTGTGCTAGACGTAGACATCTATCACATAATATCAAACATGTTAAGAGATTAATATATCACATAATATTTACATGTTAATAATATATAGTTTCCAACAAAAATGTTAAGCAATCATTTCTAAAGAAAACACGATCGAAGTCCAGACTCACTAATGCATCCTAACAAACTCGATAAGACACACTAATGCATATTTTCTGGTTCTCTAAGACCAACGCTCGGATACCAACTGAAATGTCCCGTTCATATTGATTATAAACATTCCATATTAATTGATTTCGTTGCGAGGTTTTGACCTCTATATGAGACGTTTTTCAAAGACTGCATTCATTTTTAAAACAACCATAACCTTTATTTTATCAATAAAGGTTTTAAAAATATTACGTAGATTATCAAATAATGATAATCTAAAATATACTGTTTACACACGACCATTACATAATGGTTTACAATAGAAATATATTACATCGACATATGTTTCTTGAATGCAGTTTTTACACAATATCATACAAACATGGACTCCAAATCTTGTCCTTATTTTAGTATGCAACAGTGAAAGCTCTTAGTATTCACCTGAGAATAAACATGCTTTAAACGTCAACAAAAATGTTGGTGAGTTATAGGTTTAACCTATATATATCAAATCGTAACAATAGACCACAAGATTTCATATTTCAATACACATCCCATACATAGAGATAAAAATCGTTCATATGGTGAACACCTGGTAACCGACATTAACAAGAAGCATATTTAAGAATATCCCCATCATTCCGGGACACCCTTCGGATATGATATAAATTTCGAAGTACTAAAGCATCCGGTACTTTGGATGGGGTTTATTAGGCCCAATAGATCTATCTTTAGGATTCACGTCAATTATGGTGTCTGTTCCCTAATTCTTAGATTACCAGACTTAATAAAAAGGGGCATATTCGATTTTGATAATTCAACCATAGAATGTAGTTTCACGTACTTGTGTCTATTTTGTAAATCATTAATAAACCTGCATGTATTCTCATCCCAAAAATATTAGATTTTAAAAGTGGGACTATAACTCACTTTCACAGATATTTCCTTCCTCGGAAATAAGACTTGGCCACGGATCGATTCACAAACCTATACAAATATGTACATATATATCAAAGTATGATCAAAATATAATTACAACCATTTTTATTATGTTTTAAAGATTTGAGTGTATTAAGTCAACAGTCCTCGTTAGTAACCTACAACTAGTTGTCCACAGTTAGATGTACAGAAATAAATCGATATATATTATCTTGAATCAATCCACGACCCAGTGTATACATGTCTCAGGCTAAATCACAACTCAAAGTATATATATATTTTGAATCAACCTCAACCCTGTATAGCTAACTCCAACATTACTGCATATAGAGTGTCTATGGTTGTTCCAAATAATATATATAATGGGTCGATATGATATGTCAAAACATTTGCATACGTGTCTATGGTATCCCAAGATTACATAATATATTAGAATACATGTATACTACAATATAAGTTAGCTAAGATATGATTTGTATAGATTTGTTAAACATTTCCCGTAGCTAAAAAGATCAAAAATATCCAATCTTGTTTTACCCATAACTTCTTCATTTTAAATCTGTTTTGAGTGAATTAAATTGCTATGGTTTCATATTGAACTCTAATTTAAGAATCCAAACAAAAAAAGTATAGGTTTATAGTCGGAAATTTAAGTTACATGTCAATTACTAAAGAGGTAGTCATTTCCGTCGAAAGAACGACATCTTGATGACCATTTTGAAAAACATACTTTCACTTTGAGTTTAACCAAGATTTTTGGATATAGTTTCATGTTCATATGAAAAATCATTTTCTCAGAATAACAACTTTTAAATCAAAGTTTATCATAGTTTTTAATTATCCAAACCAACACAGCCCCCGGTTTCACTACGACGGCGTATATCCGATTTTATGGTGTTCATCGTGTTTTCAGGTTTTAAATCATTAAGTTAGCATATCATATAGATATAGAACATGTGTTTAGTTGATTTTAAAAGTCAAGATAGAAGGATTAACTTTTATTTGCGAACAAGTTTAGAATTAACTAAACTATGTTCTAGTGATTACAAGTTTAAACCTTCAAATAAGATAGCTTTATATGTATGAATCGAATGATGTTATGAACATCATTACTGACTCAAGTTTTCTGGATAAAACTACTGGAAATGAGAAAAATGGATCTAGCTTCAAAGTATCCTTGGATGGCTTGAAAGTTCTTGAAGCAGAATCATGACACGAAAACAGTTCAAGTAAGATTTTCACTCGAAATAAGATTGTTATAGTTGTAGAAATTGAATCAAAGTTTGAATATGAATATTACCTTGAATTAGAAAGATAACCTACTGTAAATAACAAAGGTTCCTTGATCTTAGATGATTACTTGGAATGGATTAGAAAGCTTGGAAGTAGACTTGCAAACTTGGAAGTATTCTTGATTTTAATGAAACTATACTTATGGAATTTATGAAGAACACTTAGAACTTGAAGATGAAACTTGAGAGAGATCAATTAGATGAAGAAAATTGAAGAATGAAAGTGTTTGTAGGTGTTTTTGGTCGTTGGTATATGGATTAGATATAAAGGATATGTAATTTTGTTTTCATGTAAATAAGTCATGAATGATTACTCATATTTTTGTAATTTTATGAGATATTTCATGTTAGTTTCCAAATGATGGTTCCCACATGTGTTAGGTGACTCACATGGGCTGCTAAGATCTGATCATTAGAGTGTATATACCAATAGTACATACATCTAAATGTTGTGTATTGTACGAGTACGAATACGGGTGCATACGAGTAGAATTGTTGATGAAACTGAACGAGGATGTAATTGTAAGCATTTTTGTTAAGTAGAAGTATTTTGATAAGTGGCTTGAAGTCTTTCAAAAGTGTATGAATACATATTAAAACACTACATGTATATACATTTTAACTGAGTCGTTAAGTCATCGTTAGTCGTTACATGTAAATGTTGTTTTGAAACCTTTAGGTTAATGATCTTGTTAAATGTTGTTAAACCATTGTTTATTATATTAAATGAGATGTTAAATTGTTACATTATCATGATATTATGATATATAATATATCTTAGTATGATATATATACAGTTAAATGTTGTTACAACGATAATCGTTACATATATATCTCGTTTCGAAATCATTAAGTTAGTAGTCTTATTTTTACATATGTAGTTCATTGTTAATACACTTAATGATATATTTACTTATCATAATATCATGTTAACTATATATATCCATATATATGTCATCATATAGTTTTTACAAGTTTTAACGTTCGTGAATCACCGGTCAACTTGGGTGGTCAATTGTCTATATGAAACCTATTTCAATTAATCAAGTCTTAACAAGTTTGATTTCTTAACACGTTGGAAACATTTAGTCATGTAAATATCAATCTCAATTAATATATATAAACATGGAAAAGCTCAGGTCACTACAAAGTTTAAGTATGTATGTACTTAAGTATAGTTCGTTTTGCTAAGTTTCTATTTTTAGTAAGTTTCCACTTTTAGTAGGTTTTCATTTTTAGAAAGTTCCCATATTTAGAAAGTTTCCATTTATAGTAAGTTAGTGTTGAACACTAGTGAGTTGTCCTTAATAAGTCTACCACTTATTAAGTGTGAAAGTAACTAAGTGTTTGATTACTATAGTCGGGTTGATATTGTGGACCATACCCAAACATCTATGCCACCGCCGAGTCACTAGAATGACCAATTGTTACCGGTTGGCCCAGGATTTCTCGACCAAAATCTAAGTTTGGCATTCAAAATCCACAAGCGTCCCATAGTGGTACCAAGGATCACCCTAAGCCTTAAGCAGCGTCGACTTTCGAGCAAATTCACAATATCGTATATATAACCTTATAATATAAGTGTTATAATATAAGTAGTACACTATAAGTGTTAATAGTAGTATAGGTGTGTAAGTAGTAGTATGTAGTATAGTATAAGTAGTATTAAGTGAATGATTAGTAGTATTAGGGTTAAGTAGTAGTATGTAGTATTAATTAATTAGGTTTAATTAATTAAAGTAGTATTAATGATTAGGGTTTAGTAAAGTAATGATTAGGTAATGATTATTAGGGTTATATAATAAATGTTTAGGGTTTAAGTAGTATTAGGGTTTTAATAAATTTAGGGTTAGGTTTAATTAGGGTTTAATATATATATATATATATATATATATATATATATATATATATATATATATATATATATATATATATATGTGTGTGTGTGTGTGTGTGTGTGTGTGTGTGTGTGTGTATATCGTGTATATGTATATATATATATATAGTTTTTATTTTTATTTTTTATATATACCTAACCGTATATATATATATATATATATATATATACTAAAAAAAATTATTTTATATATATATATATTAGGTATATGTATATATATTAGGTATATATTTATTTGTTTCCTATTTTAACTATTAACAAATCTTGATCAAATCTTTAGGGTTTAAAAGATCAAACAAATTTTTTTTTTTTTTTATAAAACCGTAGGTGTATATGTATGTATATGTTTATATTTTTTTTTTTACATGAACCATATAAATGTTAAGATCATGCTTGAATACGATTATGAATATAAACATGAATTGAAAGTAAGATTTAAGAGTTTTGGATCTAGGGTTTTTACCTTGATAATGTTTGATGAAGATTAACAAGAAAAGATGAAGATGACTTGAAGATGAAGATCAAACACTTGAATAACGAAGAACGCACTTGAAGATCTTTGAAGAACACGAAGAATGAGCTTGAAGATCACTTGAAAACCCTTGAAGATGGTGGTGGTGAATTTCGATGGTGGTGGTGGTGATTTTCGGTCTTCTTGGCCGAAAATAAGAGAGAGACGAGAGAGAAATTTGTGTTTGAGAGAGAATTGTAGAATGTTTTGGTACATATGATGCATTAGCTTAGGCCTCTATTTATAGTTGCATTAGGATGATTCTAGATTTAGGGTTTACTTGGAGGAAAAGTTAGGTTTAGGGTTTGGTGAAGGGGTGGCCGAAAATTAGAGGGGCAAGATGAAATGTCCCGTTCTTATTGATTAAAAACATTCCATATTAATTGATTTCGTTGCGAGGTTTTGACCTCTATATGAGACGTTTTTCAAAGATTGCATTCATTTTAAAACAAACCATAACCTTTATTTCATCAATAAAGGTTTAAAAAGCTTTACGTAGATTATCAAATAATGATAATCTAAAATATCTTGTTTACACATGACCATTACATAATGGTTTACAATACAAATATGTTACAACAAAATAAGTTTCTTGAATGCAGTTTTTACACAATATCATAAAAACATGGACTCCAAATCTCGTCCTTATTTAAGTATGCAACAGCGGAAGCTCTTAGTAATCACCTGAGAATAAACATGCTTAAAACGTCAACAAAAATGTTGGTGAATTATAGGTTTAACCTATATATATCAAATCATAATAATAGACCACAAGATTTCATATTTCAATACACATCCCATACATAGAGATAAAAGTCATTCATATGGTGAACACCTGGTAACCGACATTAACAAGATGCATATATATAAGAATATCCCCATCATTCCGGGACACCCTTCGGATATGATATAAATTTTGAAGTACTAAAGCATCCGGTACTTTGGATGGGGTTTGTTAGGCCCAATAGATCTATCTTTAGGATTCGCGTCAATTAGGGTGTCTGTTCCCTAATTCTTAGATTACCAGACTTAATAAAAAGGGGCATATTCGATTTCGATAATTCAACCATAGAATGTAGTTTCACGTACTTGTGTCTATTTTGTAAATCATTTATAAAACCTGCATGTATTCTCATCCCAAAAATATTAGATTTTAAAAGTGGGACTATAACTCACTTTCACAGATTTTTACTTCGTCGGGAAGTAAGACTTGGCCACTGTTGATTCACGAACCTATAACAATATATACATATATATTAAAGTATGTTCAAAATATATTTACAACACTTTTAATATATTTTGATGTTTTAAGTTTATTAAGTCAGCTGTCCTCGTTAGTAACCTATAACTAGTTGTCCACAGTTAGATGTACAGAAATAAATCGATAAATATTATCTTGAATCAATCCACGACCCAGTGTATACGTATCTCAGTATTGATCACAACTCAAACTATATATATTTTGAAATCAACCTCAACCCTGTATAGCTAACTCCAACATTCACATATAGAGTGTCTATGGTTGTTCCGAAATATATATAGATGTGTCGACATGATAGGTCGAAACATTGTATACGTGTCTATGGTATCTCAAGATTACATAATATACAATACAAGTTGATTAAGTTATGGTTGGAATAGATTTGTTACCAATTTTCACGTAGCTAAAATGAGAAAAATTATCCAATCTTGTTTTACCCATAACTTCTTCATTTTAAATCTGTTTTGAGTGAATCAAATTGCTATGGTTTCATATTGAACTCTATTTTATGAATCTAAACAGAAAAAGTATAGGTTTATAGTCGAAAAAATAAGTTACAAGTCGTTTTTGTAAAGGTAGTCATTTCAGTCGAAAGAACGACGTCTAGATGACCATTTTAGAAAACATACTTCCACTTTGAGTTTAACTATAATTTTTGGATATAGTTTCATGTTCATAATAAAAATCATTTTCTCAGAATAACAACTTTTAAATCAAAGTTTATCATAGTTTTTAATTAACTAACCCAAAACAGCCCGCGGTGTTACTACGACGGCGTAAATCCGGTTTTACGGTGTTTTTCGTGTTTCCAGGTTTTAAATCATTAAATTAGCATATCATATAGATATAGAACATGTGTTTAGTTAATTTTAAAAGTCAAGTTAGAAGGATTAACTTTTGTTTGCGAACAAGTTTAGAATTAACTAAACTATGTTCTAGTGATTACGAGTTTAAACCTTCGAATAAGATAGTTTTATATATATGAATCGAATGATGTTATGAACATCATTACTACCTTAAGTTCCTTGGATAAACCTACTGGAAAAGAGAAAAATGGATCTATCTTCAATGGATCCTTGGATGGCTCGAAGTTCTTGAAGCAGAATCATGACACGAAAACAAGTTCAAGTAAGATCATCACTTAAAATAAGATTGTTATAGTTATAGAAATTGAACCAAAGTTTGAATATGATTATTACCTTGTATTAGAATGATAACCTACTGTAAGAAACAAATATTTCTTGAGGTTGGATGATCACCTTACAAGATTGGAAGTGAGCTAGCAAACTTGAAAGTATTCTTGATTTTATGAAACTAGAACTTTTGGAATTTATGAAGAACATTTAGAACTTGAAGATAGAACTTGAGAGAGATCAATTAGATGAAGAAAATTGAAGAATGAAAGTGTTTGTAGGTGTTTTTGGTCGTTGGTGTATGGATTAGATATAAAGGATATGTTATTTTGTTTTCATGTAAATAAGTCATGAATGATTACTCATATTTTTGTAATTTTATGAGATATTTCATGCTAGTTGCCAAATGATGGTTCCCACATGTGTTAGGTGACTCACATGGGCTGCTAAGAGCTGATCATTGGAGTGTATATACCAATAGTACATACATCTAAAAGCTGTGTATTGTACGAGTACGAATACGGGTGCATACGAGTAGAATTGTTGATGAAACTGAACGAGGATGTAATTGTAAGCATTTTTGTTAAGTAGAAGTATTTTGATAAGTGTATTGAAGTCTTTCAAAAGTGTATAAATACATATTAAAACACTACATGTATATACATTTTAACTGAGTCGTTAAGTCATCGTTAGTCGTTACATGTAAGTGTTGTTTTGAAACTTTTAGGTTAACGATCTTGTTAAATGTTGTTAACCCAATGTTTATAATATCAAATGAGATTTTAAATTATTATATTATCATGATATTATCATGTATGAATATCTCTTAATATGATATATATACATTAAATGTCTTTACAACGATAATCGTTACATATATGTCTCGTTTAAAAATCATTAAGTTAGTAGTCTTGTTTTTACATATGTAGTTCATTGTTAATATACTTAATGATATGTTTACTTATCATAGTATCATGTTAACTATATATATATCCATATATATGTCATCATATAGTTTTTACAAGTTTTAACGTTCGTGAATCACCGGTCAACTTGGGTGGTCAATTGTCTATATGAAACATATTTCAATTAATCAAGTCTTAACACGTTTGATTGCTTAACATGTTGGAAACATTTAATCATGTAAATATCAATCTCAATTAATATATATAAACATGGAAAAGTTCGGGTCACTACAGTACCTACCCGTTAAATAAATTTCGTCCCGAAATTTTAAGCTGTTGAAGGTGTTGATGAATCTTCTGGAAATAGATGCGGGTATTTCTTCTTCATCTGATCTTCACGCTCCCAGGTGAACTCGGGTCCTCTACGAGCATTCCATCGAACCTTAACAATTGGTATCTTGTTTTGCTTAAGTCTTTTAACCTCACGATCCATTATTTCGACGGGTTCTTCGATGAATTGGAGTTTTTCGTTGATTTGGATTTCATCTAACGGAATAGTGAGATCTTCTTTAGCAAAATATTTCTTCAAATTCGAGACGTGGAAAGTGTTATGTACAGCCGCGAGTTATTGAGGTAACTCAAGTCGGTAAGCTACTGGTCCGACACGATCAATAATCTTGAATGGTCCAATATACCTTGGATTTAATTTCCCTCATTTACCAAATCGAACAACGCCTTTCCAAGGTGCAACTTTAAGCATGACCATCTCTCCAATTTCAAATTCTATATCTTTTCTTTTAATGTCAGCGTAGCTCTTTTGTCGACTTTGGGCGGTTTTCAACCGTTGTTGAATTTGGATGATCTTCTCGGTAGTTTCTTGTATAATCTCCGGACCCGTAATCTGTCTATCCCCCACTTCACTCCAACAAATCGGAGACCTGCACTTTCTACCATAAAGTGCTTCAAACGGCGCCATCTCAATGCTTGAATGGTAGCTGTTGTTGTAGGAAAATTCTGCTAACGGTAGATGTCGATCCCAACTGTTTCCGAAATCAATAACACATGCTCGTAGCATGTCTTCAAGCGTTTGTATCGTCCTTTCGCTCTGCCCATCAGTTTGTGGATGATAGGCAGTACTCATGTCTAGACGAGTTCCTAATGCTTGCTGTAATGTCTGCCAGAATCTTGAAATAAATCTGCCATCTCTATCACAGATAATAGAGATTGGTATTCCATGTCTGGAGATGACTTCCGTCAAATATAGTCGTGCTAACTTCTCCATCTTGTCATCTTCTCTTATTGGTAGGAAGTGTGCGGATTTGGTGAGACGATCAACTATTACCCAAATAGTATCAAAACCACTTGCAGTCCTTGGCAATTTAGTGATGAAATCCATGGTAATGTTTTCCCATTTCCATTCCGGGATTTCGGGTTGTTGAAGTAGACCTGATGGTTTCTGATGCTCAGCTTTGACCTTAGAACACGTCAAACATTCTCCTACGTATTTAGCAACATCGGCTTTCATACCCGGCCACCAAAAATGTTTCTTGAGATCCTTGTACATCTTCCCCGTTCCAGGATGTATTGAGTATCTGGTTTTATGAGCTTCTCTAAGTACCATTTCTCTCATATCTCCAAATTTTGGTACCCAAATCCTTTCAGCCCTATACCGGGTTCCGTCTTCCCGAATATTAAGATGCTTCTCTGATCCTTTGGGTATTTCATCCTTTAAATTTCCCTCTTTTAAAACTCCTTGTTGCGCCTCCTTTATTTGAGTAGTAAGGTTATTATGAATCATTATATTCATAGATTTTACTCGAATGGGTTCTCTGTCCTTCCTGCTCAAGGCATCGGCTACCACATTTGCCTTCCCCGGGTGGTAACGAATCTCAAAGTCGTAATCATTCAATAATTCAATCCACCTACGCTGCCTCATATTCAGTTGTTTTTGATTAAATATGTATTGAAGACTTTTGTGGTCGGTATATATAATACTTTTGACCCCATATAAGTAGTGCCTCCAAGTCTTTAATGCAAAAACAACCGCGCCTAATTCCAAATCATGCGTCGTATAATTTTGTTCGTGAATCTTCAATTGTCTAGACGCATAAGCAATCACCTTCGTTCGTTGCATTAATACACAACCGAGACCTTGCTTTGATGCATCACAATAAATCACAAAATCATCATTCCCTTCAGGCAATGACAATATAGGTGCCGTAGTTAGCTTTTTCTTCAATAACTGAAACGCTTTCTCTTGTTCATCATTCCATTCAAATTTCTTCCCTTTATGCGTTAATGCAGTCAAGGGTTTTGCTATTCTGGAAAAGTCTTGGATGAACCTTCTGTAGTAACCAGCTAGTCCTAAAAACTGGCGTATGTGTTTCGGAGTTTTTGGGGTTTCCCACTTTTCAACAGTGTCTATCTTTGCCGGATCCACCTTAATACCTTCTTTGTTCACTATGTGACCGAGGAATTGAACTTCTTCCAACCAAAATGCACACTTTGAAAACTTAGCGTACAATTCTTCCTTCCTCAATACTTCTAACACCATTCTCAAATGTTCACCGTGTTCTTGGTCATTCTTTGAGTAAATAAGTATGTCATCAATGAAAACAATGACAAACTTGTCAAGGTATGGTCCACACACTCGGTTCATAAGGTCCATGAACACAGCTGGTGCATTAGTTAAACCAAACGGCATGACCATAAACTCGTAATGACCGTAACGTGTTCTGAAAGCAGTCTTTGGAATATCATCTTCTTTCACCCGCATTTGATGATACCCGGAACGTAAGTCAATCTTTGAATAAACAGACGAGCCTTGTAGTTGATCAAATAAGTCGTCGATTCTCGGTAGTGGGTAGCGGTTCTTGATGGTAAGTTTGTTCAACTCTCGGTAGTCGATACACAACCTGAATGTACCATCTTTCTTCTTGACAAACAAAACAGGAGCTCCCCACGGTGATGTGCTTGGTCGAATGAAACCACGCTCTAAAAGTTCTTGTAATTGGCTTTGCAGTTCTTTCATCTCGCTGGGTGCGAGTCTGTATGGAGCACGAGCTATTGGTGCAGCTCCTGGTACAAGATCTATTTGAAATTCAACGGATCGATGTGGGGGTAATCCCGGTAATTCTTTCGGAAATACATCGGGAAATTCTTTTGCAATGGGAACATCATTGATGCTCTTTTCTTCAGTTTGTACTTTCTCGACGTGTGCTAGAACAGCAAAGCAACCTTTTCTTATTAGTTTTTGTGCCTTCAAATTACTAATAAGATGTAGCTTCGTGTTGCCCTTTTCTCCGTACACCATTAAGGGTTTTCCTTTTTCTCGTATAATGCGAATTGCATTTTTGTAACAAACGATCTCTGCTTTCACTTCTTTCAACCAGTCCATACCGATTATCACATCAAAACTCCCTAACTCTACTGGTATCAAATCAATCTTAAATGTTTCGCTAACCAGTTTAATTTCTCGATTCCGACATATATTATCTGCTGAAATTAATTTACCATTTGCTAATTCGAGTAAAAATTTACTATCCAAAAGCGTCAATGGACAACTTAATTTAGCACAAAAATCTCTACTCATATAGCTTCTATCCGCACCCGAATCAAATAAAACGTAAGCAGATTTATTGTCAATAAGAAACGTACCCGTAACAAGCTCCGGGTCTTCTTGTGCCTCTGCCGCATTAATATTGAAAACTCTTCCGCGGCCTTGTCCATTCATGTTCTCCTGGTTCGGGAAATTTCTAATAATGTGGCCCGGTTTTCCACATTTATAACAAACTACATTGGCATAACTTGCTCCGACACTACTTGCTCCGCCATTACTCGTTCCGACACCATTTGTTCCTTTCGTTCTATTAACCCCTGGTCCGTAGACCTCACACTTCGCCGCGCTATGACCATTTCTTTTACACTTGTTGCAAAATTTGGTGCAGAACCCCGAGTGATTCTTTTCACACCTTTGGCATAGCTGCTTCTGATTGTTGTTGTTGTTGCGGTTATTATTGTTGTTGGGATGATTGTTGTAGTTGCTGTTGTTGTTGTTGTTGTTGTTGTTGTTGGGCCATTTGTTGTAGTTGCGATTGATGTTGCGATTGTTGGGATAATTGTTGCGATTATTGTTGTAATTGCTGTTGTTGTTGTATTGGTGATTCTTATCACCGTTTTCTTCCCACTTTCTTTTGACTTGCTTCACATTGGCCTCTTCAGCAGTCTGTTCTTTAATTCTTTCTTCAATTTGGTTCACTAGTTTGTGAGCCATTCTACATGCCTGTTGTATGGAGGCGGGCTCGTGTGAACTTATATCTTCTTGGATTCTTTCCGGTAATCCTTTCACAAACGCGTCGATCTTCTCTTCCTCATCTTCGAATGCTCCCGGACACAATAGGCACAATTCTGTGAATCGTCTTTCGTACGTGGTAATATCAAATCCTTGGGTTCGTAACCCTCTAAGTTCTGTCTTGAGCTTATTGACCTCGGTTCTGGGACGGTACTTCTCGTTCATCAAGTGCTTGAATGCTGACCACGGTAGTGCGTACGCATCGTCTTGTCCCACTTGCTCTAGATAGGTATTCCACCATGTTAACGCAGAACCTGTGAAGGTATGCGTAGCGTACTTCACTTTGTCCTCTTCAGTACACTTACTTATGGCAAACACCGATTCGACCTTCTCGGTCCACCGTTTCAATCCGATCGGTCCTTCGGTTCCATCAAATTCTAAAGGTTTGCAGGCAGTGAATTCTTTGTAGGTGCATCCTACACGATTTCCTGTACTGCTAGATCCAAGGTTATTGTTGGTATGTAGCGCAGCCTGTACTGCGGCTATGTTTGAAGCTAGAAAAGTACGGAATTCCTCTTCATTGATATTCACGGTGTGTCGAGTAGTCGGTGCCATTTCCTTCAAAATATTCAAATGGAACAAGTTAATCATACAGAATATCAAGAGTAGTTAATAGTATTTCGTAGCATAATATGAACTCATTTATAAAAGCTTTTTCTTCATATTAGCGTTTTATAAGTTTAAATTCGGGTAGTACCTACCCGTTAAGTTCATACTTAGTAGCTAATATACAATTCAACTACTACAATTCTATATGAAAAACTGATTATAATAATATTTCGCGTTCAAACTTTTATACAATATTTTACAAACTTACAATACCGCTTATTTTACATAAAGCATGAAATATAGCACACAATAACTTTGATACAAGATAGTTGTGAAGATAATTCTAGCTAGTACACAAGTCGTTCAGCAAAGGCAATAAAGACACGTAATTCATACGTCCAGAAACAAGTCATGCATTCTGGTTTTACTAGGACTACTTCCCATCCTTGGTCTTGTGGAACATAACCGTTATGGCCGTTGATAAGACAGCGTGTTGTAACGTCGTCAAAGGGACGAGGGTTATGTAATGTCCAACAGTCCCGTAATAATCTAAAAACCTCATTTCTTACCCCAATTACCGACTCCGTCACTTGTGGAAACGTTTTGTTTAATAGTTGTAGCCCGATGTTCTTGTTCTCACTTTGGTGAAAAGCGAACATTACTAATCCGTAAGCATAACATGCTTCTTTATGTTGCATGTTAGCCGCTTTTTCTAAATCACGAAGTCCAATATTCGGATATATTGAGTCAAAATAGTTTCTTAACCCGTTGCGTAAAATAGCATTTGGGTTCCCCGCAATATATGCGTCAAAGTAAACACATCGTAACTTATGGGTTTCCCAATGTGATATCCCCCATCTTTCAAACGAAAGCCTCTTATAAACCAAGACATTCTTGGAACGTTCTTCGAATGTCTTACAAACTGATCTCGCCTTAAATAGTTGTGCCGAGGAATTCTGACCGACTCTAGACAAGATTTCATCAATCATGTCTCCGGGTAGGTCTCTTAAAATATTGGGTTGTCTATCCATTTTGTGTTTTTAAACTGTAAAATAGACAAGAGTTAGATTCATAAAAAAAAAAACTTATTAATACAAGCAATTTTTACATATATCATAAAGCATAAGCACACTATATTACATATATTACACCACACGAATACAACTATCTTATTCCGACTCGCTCGTTTCTTCTTCTTCGGTTTTGGTTCGTTTTTCCAGGTTTCTAGGGATATATGATGTTCCCCTAATACGAGCCGTAATTTTCCACATTGGTTTAGAAAAACCTGGTGGTTTAGAGGTTCCCGGGTCATTGTTACAACTTAAGGACTTCGGGGGTTGACGATACATATAAAGTTCATCGGGGTTGGAATTAGATTTTTCTATTTTTATGCCCTTTCCCTTATTATTTTCTTTTGCCTTTTTAAATTCAGTTGGGGTAATTTCTATAACATCATCGGAATTCTCGTCGGAATCCGATTCATCGGAGAATTGGTAATCCTCCCAATATTTTGCTTCCTTGGCGGAAACACCATTGACCATAATTAACCTTGGTCGGTTGGTTGAGGATTTTCTTTTACTTAACCGTTTTATTATTTCCCCCACCGGTTCTATTTCTTCATCTGGTTCCGATTCTTCTTCCGGTTCCGATTCTTCTTCCGGTTCCGACTCTTCTTCCGGTTCCTCTTCGGGAACTTGTGAATCAGTCCACGAATCATTCCAATTTACATTTGACTCTTCATTATTATTAGGTGAGTCAATGGGACTTGTTCTAGAGGTAGACATCTATCACATAATATCAAACGCGTTAAGAGATTAATATATCACATAATATTCACATGTTAAAAATATATAGTTTCCAACAAAATTAGTTAAGCAATCATTTTTCAAGTAAACACGGTCGAAGTCCAGACTCACTAATGCATCCTAACAAACTAGATAAGACACACTAATGCAAAATTCTGGTTCTCTAAGACCAACGCTCGGATACCAACTGAAATGTCCCGTTCTTATTGATTAAAAATGTTCCATATTAATTGATTTCGTTGCGAGGTTTTGACCTCTATATGAGACGTTTTTCAAAGACTGCATTCATTTTAAAACAAACCATAACCTTTATTTCATCAATAAAGGTTTAAAAAGCTTTACGTAGATTATCAAATAATGATAATCTAAAATATCCTGTTTACACATGACCATTACATAACGGTTTACAATACAAATATGTTACAACAAAATAAGTTTCTTGAATGCAGTTTTTACACAATATCATACAAACATGGACTCCAAATCTCGTCCTTATTTAAGTATGCAACAGCGGAAGCTCTTAGTAATCACCTGAGAATAAACATGCTTAAAACGTCAACAAAAATGTTGGTGAGTTATAGGTTTAACCTATATATATCAAATCATAATAATAGACCACAAGATTTCATATTTCAATACACATCCCATACATAGAGATAAAAGTCATTCATATGGTGAACACCTGGTAACCGACATTAACAAGATGCATATATATAAGAATATCCCCATCATTCCGGGACACCCTTCGAATATGATATAAATTTCGAAGTACTAAAGCATCCGGTACTTTGGATGGGGTTTGTTAGGCCCAATAGATCTATCTTTAGGATTCGCGTCAATTAGGGTGTTTGTTCCCTAATTCTTAGATTACCAGACTTAATAAAAAGGGGCATATTCGATTTCGATAATTCAACCATAGAATGTAGTTTCACGTACTTGTGTCTATTTTGTAAATCATTTATAAAACCTGCATGTATTCTCATCCCAAAAATATTAGATTTTAAAAGTGGGACTATAACTCACTTTCACAGATTTTTACTTCGTCGGGAAGTAAGACTTGGCCACTGTTGATTCACGAACCTATAACAATATATACATATATATTAAAGTATGTTCAAAATATATTTACAACACTTTTAATATATTTTGATGTTTTAAGTTTATTAAGTCAGCTGTCCTCGTTAGTAACCTATAACTAGTTGTCCACAGTTAGATGTACAGAAATAAATCGATAAATATTATCTTGAATCAATCCACGACCCAGTGTATACGTATCTCAGTATTGATCACAACTCAAACTATATATATTTTGGAATCAACCTCAACCCTGTATAGCTAACTCCAACATTCACATATAGAGTGTCTATGGTTGTTCCGAAATATATATAGATGTGTCGACATGATAGGTCGAAACATTGTATACGTGTCTATGGTATCTCAAGATTACATAATATACAATACAAGTTGATTAAGTTATGGTTGGAATAGATTTGTTACCAATTTTCACGTAGCTAAAATG
Organism: Rutidosis leptorrhynchoides; assembly: GCF_046630445.1. Taxonomy (NCBI): domain Eukaryota; kingdom Viridiplantae; phylum Streptophyta; class Magnoliopsida; order Asterales; family Asteraceae; genus Rutidosis; species Rutidosis leptorrhynchoides. The sequence continues at coordinate 689,585,045 of NC_092334.1, forward strand.
AGAAAAATTATCCAATCTTGTTTTACCCATAACTTCTTCATTTTAAATCCGTTTTGAGTGAATCAAATTGCTATGGTTTCATATTGAACTCTATTTTATGAATCTAAACAGAAAAAGTATAGGTTTATAGTCAAAAAAATAAGTTACAAGTCGTTTTTGTAAAGGTAGTCATTTCAGTCGAAAGAACGACGTCTAGATGACCATTTTAGAAAACATACTTCCACTTTGAGTTTAACTATAATTTTTGGATATAGTTTCATGTTCATAATAAAAATCATTTTCTCAGAATAACAACTTTTAAATCAAAGTTTATCATAGTTTTTAATTAACTAACCCAAAACAGCCCGCGGTGTTACTACGACGGCGTAAATCTGGTTTTACGGTGTTTTTCGTGTTTCCAAGTTTTAAATCATTAAATTAGCATATCATATAGATATAGAACATGTGTTTAGTTAATTTTAAAAGTCAAGTTATAAGGATTAACTTTTGTTTGCGAACAAGTTTAGAATTAACTAAACTATGTTCTAGTGATTACGAGTTTAAACCTTCGAATAAGATAGTTTTATATATATGAATCGAATGATGTTATGAACATCATTACTACCTTAAGTTCCTTGGATAAACCTACTGGAAAAGAGAAAAATGGATCTAGCTTCAATGGATCCTTGGATGGCTCGAAGTTCTTGAAGCAGAATCATGACACGAAAACAAGTTCAAGTAAGATCATCACTTAAAATAAGATTGTTATAGTTATAGAAATTGAACCAAAGTTTGAATATGATTATTACCTTGTATTAGAATGATAACCTACTGTAAGAAACAAAGATTTCTTGAGGTTGGATGATCACCTTACAAGATTGGAAGTGAGCTAGCAAACTTGAAAGTATTCTTGATTTTATGAAACTAGAACTTTTGGAATTTATGAAGAACACTTAGAACTTGAAGATAGAACTTGAGAGAGATCAATTAGATGAATAAAATTGAAGAATGAAAGTTTTTGTAGGTGTTTTTGGTCGTTGGTGTATGGATTAGATATAAAGGATATGTTATTTTGTTTTCATGTAAATAAGTCATGAATGATTACTCATATTTTTGTAATTTTATGAGATATTTCATGCTAGTTGCCAAATGATGGTTCCCACATGTGTTAGGTGACTCACATGGGCTGCTAAGAGCTGATCATTGGAGTGTATATACCAATAGTACATACATCTAAAAGCTGTGTATTGTACGAGTACGAATACGGGTGCATACGAGTAGAATTGTTGATGAAACTGAACGAGGATGTAATTGTAAGCATTTTTGTTAAGTAGAAGTATTTTGATAAGTGTATTGAAGTCTTTCAAAAGTGTATAAATACATATTAAAACACTACATGTATATACATTTTAACTGAGTCGTTAAGTCATCGTTAGTCGTTACATGTAAGTGTTGTTTTGAAACTTTTAGGTTAACGATCTTGTTAAATGTTGTTAACCCAATGTTTATAATATCAAATGAGATTTTAAATTATTATATTATCATGATATTATCATGTATGAATATCTCTTAATATGATATATATACATTAAATGTCTTTACAACGATAATCGTTACATATATGTCTCGTTTAAAAATCATTAAGTTAGTAGTCTTGTTTTTACATATGTAGTTCATTGTTAATATACTTAATGATATGTTTACTTATCATAGTATCATGTTAACTATATATATATCCATATATATGTCATCATATAGTTTTTACAAGTTTTAACGTTCGTGAATCACCGGTCAACTTGGGTGGTCAATTGTCTATATGAAACATATTTCAATTAATCAAGTCTTAACAAGTTTGATTGCTTAACATGTTGGAAACATTTAATCATGTAAATATCAATCTCAATTAATATATATAAACATGGAAAACTTCGGGTCACTACACAAGAAGGTCATTTTGCCCTTTTTTATTGTAAAAATCGGCTAGGGTTTGAATGGGAAGGGTTTGGAACTTTTTCACTTTAGTCCTTGTACTTTATATTAGCTTAAATGGTTCCTTAATTATCCAAGTTTAATTATTTAAGTGTACAAGGTTTAAGGTTATTTATTTTGTTCACAAAAATAAATAAGCTCATTATTTTTATCTTTTTATTAACTTGTCAATTATTACACAAAGTTAATTAATATGTTTTATAATTCTTAAAAATTGTCGATTAAAGTTTAATTGTTAAGTATTGTTTGGGTATTTAATATTGGAAAAATATAGAATGGAAAATTGAGGGTCGTTATATAAACCCGGTAGCTACCTTTAGGATTCGCGTCAATTAGTAGGCAATTATAACGTCCAAACTAATTCTTACGTTACCAAGCTATAATAATCAGGGGGAAATATTCACTTCAATTAGTGGTAATTATAACGTCCAACTAATTCATTAGAGGAATGTTTTACTTGTGTCTATCTTGTCAAACATTTATAAAAGTATTTCATGTATTCTCAGTCCCAAAAATATATATTGCAAAAGCATTTAATAAAAAGGGATCAAATGAAACTCACGATACGATATTTTGTAGTAAAAATATGCGTACGACAGAACTGAACAATTAAGGGCTAGCCTCGGATTCACGAACCTATATCATTAATATATATTAACACACGTAATCGAACAATTTATATATTATTATCAATTGTTATTTTCGTAAATTATATGTTTCATTAATAACATAATTAACTATTTTTATTTTATATACTTTAGATAAATAATTATTATTTATTATAAAAATATTAATATAGTTATATTATATGTATTAAATATTTTTTTATATAACTAATATTTATTTGGTAAAATAATATCAATAATAATAAATATAAGTTGTATTTGATTATAGTAATAATAATAAGAATGATAAACAAAATAATAACAATATCACTAAAAATAATAATATTAATAATAATGATACTAATAATAAATCTAATAATAATAAAAATGTTATTTTAAATAATAATGATAATAATAATAATAATAATAATAATAATAATAATAATAATAATAATAATAATAATAATAATAATAGTAATAATAATAATAATAGTAATAATAATAGTAATAATAATAGTAATAATAACAATAATAATAATAATAATAATAATAATAATAATAATAATAATAATAATAATAATAATAATAATAATAATAATAATAATAATAATAATAATAATAATAATACTACTACTACCTCAAGAGAATAGGCTTTTAAGAAGAAAAAAAAAATACCCCACTGCCCAGGCTCGAACCCAAGACCTCTCATTTAGGACAACAACCCTAACCATCTGTTCTGTCAATGCTTATCTGTTTTAATTCGAACCTTAATTACTTTAACCCATCATTTACAGTCATCATCAATCATCACAATTACACTAATCATCATCATATCATACAACATCATCATCGTTCATCAAGTATATCATTATCCAAACTGTAATCATCCTCACTTTTAATCACCTATCATGTATCATCACTTGTTCATCATCTCCTACATCTACATCGTACGATCATCATCAGCATACTTAAACCGTCATCATCATCAATACTATCATCATTATTTAACAACATCACGATAGCTACTCTATCATGATCATCATCAAATCTGTACTTCAACATCGATAATCAATTTAACTGCTATTCATCATCTTTTTCATTTCTTACATCATTCGTTGTTTAACAAAACAGTAGAAAGAAATGGGTTCATGTTTTTGACCGTTGCTTGATGAAAAATAGAAACATATGACAGCAGATACAACAGCTCGATAACAAAGATGATTCGTGAGGTTATAGTGATGGTGGAGATCGGATGATGAAGGTGGTGAGCTTTGGCGGTTTAAGGTGGTTGATGGTGGTCGTGTTGGTTCAAGGTGGCCAAGGTTTGAAGGAGAAGAACAAGGTGGTCTCGGTGAGGAAAAAGAAACAGAAAAGTGAATGTGGTAGTGGTAGTTGAGTCACAAGTGTGTTTTTGTGTGTATGCATTACACATATATATATAAATCAAGTTGTGGCAAGAAAACAAGGAAGGAAACGCACTAATCCAATCATTCAATTTAGCACAGTAATCGTAATAGTAATATATATCATTCAGTTATTCAGATTCGAAATTATTTGTCTTGGTTCAATTTAGAGAATAGTAATATATAAAATAATATTAATATTAATATTAATTTATTCAAATGAAATTAAAACGTGTGAAAGGAAAATATCAATCTCAATTATGTTGCCGGCAGTTTTCACGGAGTGCTATATCGTACTCCATTGTTAATCAGTGGCGGATAAAAGTCTTCGAAAAAATCCCAAATTTTTACATTAATTATATTTATTTATTTTAGTCATTATTGTGAGGAAAATCGGTCATTAACTATTTAAAATTATTAAATAATAATTAAATCAACTGTCCGAGCTCGAACCTGAGTAAAATATAAAAAGTGTTAAAATTTAATAATTAGATCCTAAATATACATTTAATAAGTATATAACTTATATAATTCATTTTTGGATCACCGTTTATTTTAAAATTACATAAGTTCGAAATTAACTTGCTTAATATCAATCGGAACATCAAAGAGTATTATAATTATTAAATAATTATATTTAATATGCTATATATATATATATATATATATATATATATATATATATATATATATATATATATATATATATATATATATATATATATATATATATATATATGGTAGGATCAAGAGGGAAGTAACCAATCGGGGGGAAGCAGGGGGAAGCAAAAACTTTTTGTTTTCGTTTTTTGAAAAAAACTTTGTTCACGAACATTATAGATGGGATGAAAATATGAACATTTAGTAGAGAATATGAACACTTTGTGATAAATGTTTTTATTTTGGTGGGAAAACGCTCGAAGAAGTAATATATAACAATTATTGTGTTTTTTGAGCGTATGTTGGGGTTTTAGCTATTGGGGTTTAGATATTAGGGTTTAGATATTAGGGTTTAGAAATTTAGGGTTTAGGGTTTAGATTTAGGATTTAGATTGAGTTTTTTAATACGAACGGTTTAGAGTTTAGGGTTTAGGGTTTATGGTTTGGTATTTTGGGTTTATGGAATAAACCCAAAACACCAAACCCTAAACCCTAAACGCGAAACCCTAAACTCTAAATCGGGCTCAATTTTACTTCACAAAACATGAAGAAAAAAAACGTTCATATTCTTCACAAACAATATTATCTTGAATTTATTTTTGTCGATCGTTTTTCCGCCTAAGTAATAACATTCATCACGAAGTGTCTCTTCTAAATGTTCATATTTTCGTGTGATCTTGATGCCGGAAAAAAAAATTCCAAAAGAAAAAAAGAAAAAAATTGCTTCCCCCGATTGGTTACTTCCCCATTGATCCTTCCCCTATATATATATATATATATATATATATTCATTTTAATAACAATTTAATTATATCGTATATTATTATTTTAAGTTATTATATATACATGTATTTATATATTTGTATTTATATATATATACACATTTATTAACAAATAATAATTCGTGAATCGTCGAAACTGACCGAGGTTAAATGAATGTATGTAAACAGTTCCAAAATTTTGAGACTCAACATTACAGACTTTGCTTATCATATCGGAAATATTAATTCATATCAATAATTTGATTTAAAATAAGTCGAAATTGTTCGGGTCATGACAGAAAGTAACACATGATATCTTTTTTGCCCATTAAATAATCACTCAAGTAAATACTTCCACAATAAGGCAACGCAAATTCTATTGGTGTCGAAACTTTATATATGAGTAATCTTTTATAAAACACACAAGATCGAAACAGTATTTGATTAATTAATTCAATAATTCACATACGTGAGTGAACGGTTACAAAAGGCGAACTTGAAACCTACAGAAATTGATTCAATTAGAGTTTGAATGATTGTGTTTACCTTACAAAAATTAATACCTTAAAAATTAACACCTTTAATTAAAAAAATAAGAATTTTTTTTTTCGGAACATGGATATCACAAATCGAAATCTGAATCTTGAGATTGCTACACGAAGGAGGTTGAAGGTTAAAGCTACCTTTTTCCGAGCACAACATCACGCTTCTATCGTTGAGACCTAAAACCCTAATTCCACCAACCAAAATCGTCATCTGTAAAACGTAATAATCAAATGTTATTAATGATTATAAAGGTGATACTCACCGGCTATGGAACTCACAAATAAATCGATCACAACGACCTTGGAAGAAATTGGTGTGTGAGAGTCAAACCCTAAATTTGTGGATCTGAGGACTGAATCATACTCCGTATTTCAAAGAAATGGTAAAAATAAATAAATATTACCTTGTATAAACATTTAGGTGGTTTGTTCTTTGAAGTTGATTTTAGATCTTATAAATCAAAACTTGAGATTAAGGCACAAAATAATAGCAGTAACAATAAATTGAAAAATTTAATTGATGATAAAATCCTACCTTCATGAACAATCGAGTCAAAAGTTGATTGCAAAAAATATGAGAGCAAAAAGAAGATGAGGAAGAGAGAGAGAGAGAGAGAGATTGAGCAGTTTTTTTTAGAGAAAGTTGATTTTTGTGAAGAAGGAAGAGAGAGAGAGTAAATTGAGCTTTGTTTTTTTGATTTTGTAGATCTGACCATTCCATACCGAGAGAGAATTATGAATTCATTTCAAATTTCAAATTTTAAAAACCGACTCATATACATTTAAAAGATGCTCTTTGATCACATGGTGTATCATAAAAAGTAAGTGTTGGTACCTTCTCCATGCACTTAAATAATTTAAATAATTAATTAAAAAAATAAATTAAAGTCATTTGGATGTCTGATGTGGTGTATCTTTTATATGTATAGATTTGGTGTGAGGTAAAAAAAAATAGCAACAAATAGTGTATATGTATAGGTTTTTTGTGAGAAAAACTTCTCTCCTACATGGCCCTTAAATGAAGGGCTGAATAACATTTGAACAAATGCTTAATGATTTATATATATATATATATATATATATATATATATATATATATATATATATATATATATATATATATATATATATATATATATATATATATATAAAAGATCTGATAACTTGACTTTATTGGGTAAATGGTGGTGACGTTTTCGCCTCGAAAAATGCTTTTTGGGTCAAGATAATTAAAAATCTTTATGGGAGATATGGGGGGTTGGATTCTCTCTAGTCAAGTGGTACTTTGGGTAAGGTTTTGGTATGACAAAACATTCGAAAAACTGGACAAACAATTGATAACTTAAATATTGCTTTTACTAACTCCTTTGTGAAGGTTATAAACAGTAAAATTACTACACACAAATAATACATCACAATATGCATAGAATAGATAATTTTGCTAGGATGGAGTTAAAAGTGATTACCGAACTTTTAATGTTAAATAACCATGTTCAAGGAGAAAGTTTCTCAAGGCTTTTAAAACTTGAACCAAACAAAGATGTGCTACTTCAAGATCGACAAACAAAAGACGGGAACAAGTGGGCTGTTTTCAGTGGCGATTTTATGTAGTGACCTGCCGGGTCACGGGACACCGCTAGTTTAAAAATTATTAGTAGAAAATACCCTGTACATTGTATAAGACAACACTAAATTTAAATGGAGGACTCCATATATTTTTTAAAATTATAGTTTTTCATTTAAAATGTATATGACACCACTTAATTCAACTATTCGGATCCAATATCAGAACTTGTAATTTTTTGAAAGTAACTACCACTAAAATAGCATTCAAATATAATTAGTACTGAAAATTCTTTTAGCACCCCATTGAATTTGCATTCTGGAATCGCCACTGACTGTTTTAGAGAACTAGACTCGAGCACCTTCAGGAAGAATGCTAACTGAATTTGAGAACCTAAAAAAAATGGTAGCAGACTGTAACACCCTGATTTTGTTTTAAACACAACGGAATTGCATATTATTACCAAAATAACCCTGGTTAACGTATACAAACCATAGTTAATAAATCATCTTAGTTATCATGATTACAACATTCCAAAACATCGGTGTTACATTAAAACATTACAAAACCAGAAAACAGAAAAGTCAACTCATAGTCAAACATGTCTTATAATCCGTCCGCAACACTCATCCTAATCAGCAGTACCTAAACCTGCAAGGGGTGGAAATGTGGGGGAATTAGCACAACTGTTAAGTGAATGGATGCTATCTAACAGACCAAGTATAAGAAACTGAACATTCAAGGGTCACATATATGCTAACGTCCTGAACTAGCATATAACAACAACTGACAATATGAGGATCGGTGGCTTGTACGAGCACACGACTTAGCTGATCAGGCTACACTCTACCGATAGTCCGCTTTACTAACTCCACTGCATAACCGTCCAGGCACAACACATGCATCCTTCTATGCTATACTGAATAATCAGTAACATCATGACCCGACCAGGCTACCACGGTCGACCTCACACAAACCCTACCTTGCCGCCTTGGTGGGTTCCCAACCTTACCGCCTCGGTTGGTGTCCAACTAACAGTGCACACATAAGATCACAGATAAGCAGTCATGCAATTGTCGCTACTAGCATGGCAATATCTAACTACACAGGGCAATCATACTTGATATAAACATAAGAGTAAATAGTCTGAACAAGTAGCGTGTCAGCTACTTAATACTCTATCCGGAGATAGACCCACTCACCAAATACCATCAACTAGCTCACATAATCTATTACTGAGTGGCTTCCTTTTCCTTATCACCTGAACATAAGGCAAATCAAGTTAGTTTCTATCCGTTAGCACAAAACAGCACAAAACAGCAAATCAGTAACAAAAGTGTCACTAAAAGTCCACCTAACACTCATGCATTTTCAGAATTTACATCCTGAATATCATAAGTCACACGGACAGCATAACGGCTAGGAAACATCTAAATTACACAAGAATGCAACACTGATCTACATCCGTACGGTTGCACATGCATCCGTACGGTTACAAGTCCATCCGTATGGTTACATCATGTATCCGTACGGTTGCACACATACTGCCCGGTTGCACCATGTACCCGTGCAGTTGCAGGCTGCAACCGTACAGTTGTGTTCTTCGTGCAGCAACAACAGAAACTGACGAGTTTCGAACCAAAATCACCCAAATCTCGATTTCCACTCGTTTTGACACTAAAATCCGTTAAGGAAATGTTTATAACACATAAAGAGGCTTAAACCCCAACGAATTATACCAAAACAACATCAAAATCACAAGATTTGACTAAAAACCCCATTTTGAACCAAAACCTAATTAAAAGCACAAAATTCACTGATTTGAACACGAAATCAATTGAGATTTACCTTGATTAAGATACTGAAATCACAAACAACTGATTACACACAAGGATTCAATACAAAAACGAGATTTAAGGGATTTGGGTTCTTGAAAGATGAATTAGGTAAGTGTATGAGAATGAATATTCTGGAAGAAGCATCACAAATGAGCTGGTCTAATGCTTATATTAGTGTTAAAACACAATACCCCATCACACACGGTTATTTACCAGTTATCTAATAACTTTCGTACTTAATTTGACTGCCCTAACGGAGTCCAAATTAAATAAACGAACTTGTTCTGTGACCCTTGTCACAAACTGGTCTTAACCAAATAATATAATAATATAAACTATTCAACTAAAATAAAAGCATAATTAGCCACACAATTATGCCTAAGGGCAAAAGGTTCATCTTACATCTATGCCCGATCTGAGGATGTTACACAGACTGCAACATAGTGGGTAACTGTAACATCCTCAATCGGGCCTAGTTGTAAGATTACTATTTTGCCCTTAAGTTAATGCTGTGTTATTATATGTTTTTATTTTTAATTAATATTTATTATTATTTGATGATGTGGTTGGGACCAGTTCGTGACAATGGTTACAAAACAGGTTTGTTTATTTATTTTGGACTTCATTTGGGTCGCCAAATGATGTACGAAAGTTTTTAGATAACTGATGAATACCCGTGTGTGATGGGGTATTGTGTTTGGCCTTAATTTATAAGCTAGAATCAGCTCATTTCTACCATTTTCTTGAAACTTCCACTCAACAACCGTACCTACACTCTAACACCCATCAAACCCTAATTGCTAGATCTTGTTCTTGAGCTCAAATTAATCATATCTTCTTGTTCTCTATGAATTACTAATTCTATCAAGGTAAGAATCATAACATTTCATGCTCTAATCTTTGAGAAAATTGAGTTTTTGTGTGAGTTAGTTGAAAGTGTGAATTTGGGTCAAAAATCTTTAAATTGATGTTGTTTTGATGTCAAAATTGTGAGTTTATAGTCTAAACTATGTTGTTGTCGAGTTGTGGGTAATTTGGATGTCAAAAACGAGCTCTAGAACAAGAATTGGTGATTTATGCTTGAAACCCGTCAGTTTTCTGCTGCTGCTGCTCGATGAACACAACCGCACGATTGCAGGTTGCAACCGCACGGTTGCGTGGTGCAACCGTATGGATGCAAGTGTAACCGTACGGATGCAGCAGTGTTGTGCAACCGGGCTAGAAACTTGCAACCGCATTGTTACATATTGTAACCGTACGGATGGAGACTGCAACTGTACGGATGCATGTGCAACCGTACGGATATAGATCAGTAATGCATTATAGTGAAATTTAGCTGTTTTCTAGCCGTTATGCTGCCCATTTATTTATTGATGATCAAGATCTAATTTTAAAAGTGCATTAGCGGACGCTTTTTGATACAAAAATTTCTGTATTGGGTTATTAGGGGTTAACGGACAGAAACTAACTTGTGTATATGTTTTTCTCAGGAGAAAAGGAGAAAGAGAAGGTTCAGTGATTAGATAGCTGAATACCTTCTCGTTTGCTGGTAATCGGTGAGTGGGACTAACTGGAGAATATAGTATAGAGTAGCATGTTATATTATGATTGTCATGCTTGTTAGATATACTTATTGATGTGGTTAGTTATTACGATGTGATGACTGCATGTTGGTTGATGCTTGTCTGCTGGAGCCCAGTGCGTCCCTATTGTGTGGTGGCCTCGGTAGGAGAGATCAACATGCAGGTTGGGTTCCTCATGTGGTGGCCTAGACAATCGTGGTGTATATATATGTGAATGGCACGTCCGTCGCGTGTGGATTATATATATACATACGGTGGTGGAGAAACTTCTGGTAAGCCCCAGTCCGATCAGCTGGTGGTTAATGGTTTGGCCGAGTCGCCAGAGTCTCTGTAGACGACACTTGGGTGATGTTTGTGTGTTAGACTATGTGACTTGATTAGTATAACACTTCTGTATATTATGGCATGTAGTTAGTCGTACTCACTTAGCTTCGTGCTAATTCCCCTTCATCTCCTCCCTGCAGGTTGATAGCTTTTACAGATAGTGCTTTTTGGGAGAAGACGGGTATTGTGATGTTATGTTTGACAGGGTTAACTCATATGTGGTCTTTTATGATATGAACCGTGTTCCTTTGTAAACCGAATGTAATTACGTCTTTTCCAGTTAAATATGTAATTTGTTTTAATGACACGTGACATCGGTTTGTACAATTGTTGATATCGTATTTAAATAATATAATGCTTTCGCCACGTATAAAAAAATAAAAATTAGCAGTGTCACAAGTTGGTATCAGAGCTTAGTTTGGCAGCATGCGCATTGTGATCTAAATGTCATGTTCTCAAACTTAGTAGAGTCATGTCAAACATAACATGCCTGGGATGGGTTAAGTGAGTACTAGGACAGGTTAGGTGTTAGTTGTTAATACTAACCGAGTTTATACTAAGACTTGGTGTGAGTGCTGTGGTAGTGCAGTAATGGCAGATAATGAAGCAAATGCTACTAGCCCCACTGCCCTCGGAACTGGAATCTTTCGAGCTCCCGATGAAGATGGACATGTGTCAACGAAAGAGGAAACCTCACAGAAGTAATAAATCTTCAAAATCAATTATTAGAAGATCAGGAGAAAATTAAGGAATTAGAAAAAGAACGGGCGCAATGGCACCCTAATACCACTGAGTTGAACACAACTTTTCTTCCAAATTACCATACTCAAGCCGGTGGTAGTTCTTAGTCACAGTTTCCTCAGAATACATATCAAAACCTCCAAGTGCCATTCCCGTTTAACCAGTCGTTTCCAAATCAGATGATATACCCATTTCAAGTTCCCGATGTGACGACCCGAAAATTTCCGACCAAATTTAAACTTAATCTTTATATGATTTCGACAAGATAAGCAAAGTCTGTTAGATTGAGTCTCAAAAATTTTGAACTGTTTCATATGTTCAATTAATTTTTGACCATTTCCGACGATTCACGAGTAATAGATATATATATATATATAAATATATACTTCATAATATGTTAGCATGTGATTTCTTTTTACTTTAGAAACTAAATTAATAAAATCAAAGAGTTTGAAACCATAGAACTTTTCTATACATACATCATAACTAGATGAGGATGATGACTTAATTTTATGACTTTATACTTTCATTCCTTAATTCATATATATATATATATATATATATATATATATATATATATATATATATATCAAATAAACTGGATGTATTATTTACAAATTAACTCCACTCAACAATATTATAAGATCTTATAAATAGGAAAATTTTGAAGTAACTTAAGTTTATTGTCAATGTTAATGATTCAATTATGTGTTTATATGTGCCTTTAGTCACGAGATAACTATTATAAAACACAAATATTCGAATTAGAAAATATAAGCTAGAAGATATTTAGAGAAAGAAAATAAAGATAGTAGTATACAAAACCGGTCCTTTCAGTTAGTATAGTGTCGACATGTACAGATAACAAATATCACGGATCAATTTAACATAACAAGTAAACTTCACTAGTTGTAATATTATATTGTTACTATAGTATTTTCCTTTAAGCTTTATCTAGATATCTATTCTCTGCATCTTAATCACCACAAACATCACAATCCTCTTTACTAATAATAATACTCCTACTTCTATTATTTGGTTTGTGAACCCAATAATTTCCATCAACCTTGACAAATTCGTTTGTTACATATCCTTTTCCACTTTAATTTTTTGTTTCCATCCTACTCGTGATTTCCTGTCTAATGTTGGATACGCATCCAAATCAATTGGCAATACAACAAATCATCTTTATCAACTTTATATATTCGATTACTATCTATCTTCTATCTATATTAATATTAATATAGACCTTTACATATACATATACAAACACATATCACCTTCATAGCCTCAATCTTCTTCTACCACCTTTCGGACCACAACCATCACCACCGGCATCCTCCATCACCCCCTGTCACCTCCAACCACCACCGTGAGCTCCCAACACCATACAACACCTTCACCACTAGTCGATCATCAAACCACCATGGAATCATTTGACCATCATCTTGATCATCTTGAATTACCACAATCACCATCCTTATTTTCTTTTCTTTCTTTCATTCCGTTTCTTCGTCCTGTTTTCGAGCAAAATCACCAAACCCACCATTGTTGAGCTAATATTGCAGCTACCATTTTACCTCTGTTTCAGCCTGCAACCCATCATCACGAACCACCACAACCATACTCAAACAATCACCATCGTTACCATAATCCCTAATCTCTCTTCTCTCTCTCTCTCCCCTCCTTTCCCTCTCTTGATGCAACCACAACCGAAGTCATCATCTCCAATTATCACCACCACCATTAAGAACACCTTCATGTTCTTTCTCTTCTTAAACTACAACTGCAACTTCTCCTTTTTCTCTATTTTGTTTCTGTTAATCGAAAACTGAAAACCACAAGAAGGTTTATGAAAAACTGCGATTTTTTTTATTATAGCAGCTGAAATCGAAGGGGGTTAATATAGATTGGTGATGATGACCCGTCCTTTTTCTTTTCCCTTGTGACCGACACTTTTTAGAACAAGTAACCCACTTGTGTTATTGTAATTACATAAATTATACCTTTTTGATATAGCCAACTCGATAAACCCCACCACACTTATGTTTGCTTTTGACCGGATTCCTTGAATTATATTCCTTCTGTTTGCACACATGTGATATTATTAATCCACAACCATCGAACCATGATTACTGGGCCACGATTGCAAACACCTTTGCATTATTTTTTTTTTTACGACCTTGTCTCTTATTCAACAAAACCAAACCCCACTAGTCTTTTTAAAAAGATAAAGGCACAGAGATTTTCATTATTATGTTGATTAAATTAAGTTAATTGGTTTATTAGTATTGTGGTGGGGCTGTTATGATTTCCAATTTCATAATGATGGAGAATTTCGTTTTTCTATTTCGAAATCTAATTACAAAATGTCCTAGTTCCTTATTTTGTTTAGGCCGAACTCTATTCTGATGTTGGGCCAATGCAATTTGGGCCTCTTTCAGTTCCTGTTGTTGGGCCGAGGTGATGCATTTCCAGTTGGGCCTAGAATATAGGGTTAGGGACGGGATATATGATGATACATAGATATGTATTAGTAAGTCAAATGATGATGATGATTAGATGATGGCACGATGATGATAAGTGATTAGTGATAATGATAATGAGTCCGTATGATATAAAAGACGATATGATATAGATTAGGATGATTAATGATGATGGTAACATTAATAAAGATAATGAGAATGATGTTAGTAGAAGATGATTATGGAAATGGTTATGATTTTATGTGATATTGATGATAATAAATGATATAGTTAAGATGAGGATGATCGTGTTTACATATATGGTGACCGATGAATGATGTTGGTGATAACAGAAAGCAATTATGATTTTGATTTTGATTTATGATTACGATTTGTGATGATGATTATAAAGTTATGGTTATTAATGGGAAATTGTCGATTAAAATTATTAGAGAAGAAGATAGAAACGACATATATAGTGAATATATAGATTTAGGTTGGGTTACAAGACAGAAAAACAATCGCAGAAGCATTGGTTAGACATGTTAGTGGGTTAGCGGGAGGTCGCGGGTTCAAACCCGGAGTTGAGCATTTTTTTAAAGAGCTACTCCTTTGAGGTAGTATTACTATTACCAATATTAAAATTATTAATATTATTATTATTATTATTATTATTACTATTATTACTATTATTATTATTATTATTATTATTATTATTATTATTATTATCATCATCATATCATTTTTAGGAATATAAGTATTATTATCAATATTATTGTTTTCATTATAAAAATGAAATAACTTATTATTATTATTATTATTATTATTCAAGATTATCATTATCATTTTTATTATTAGTATTATCATTATTAATAAGGTTATTATTATTATTATTATTATTATTATTATTATTATTATTATTATTATTATTATGATTATTATTATTATTATTATTATTATTATTATTATTATTATTATTATTATTATTATTATTATTATTATTATTATTATTATTATTAAATCATCATTAACAAAACTATCATTTTAACGAATAACTATATATAACATGTAATTTAAGATATAATATAAATACACGTTTTTTTTAAAGGAATTTATTATAAATTCCATATAACCACAAATATATAAATAATATATATTAAAAAATGAAATTATGTGATCTCCATTATATGTTTTAATAGATATACAATTGATATATGTTCGTGAATCCGAGGCCAACCTTGCATTGATCAGTTTCCTCGTATGAATATTTTTACTACAAAATATTGTAGAGTGAGTTTCATTTGCTCCCTTTTTAAATGCTTTTGCAATATATATTTTTGGGACTGAGAATACATGCGCTGCTTTTATAACTGTTTTACGAAATAGACACAAGTAATCGAAACTACATTCTATGGTTGAATTGTTATACCGGATATCGCCCTTGTTGAACTTGGTAGCCTAAGAATTGGTGTTTATTATAATTGCCACCAATTGACGAGAATCCTAAAGATAGATTTATGGGCTTTGACACGCCCCAGTCAGAGAATTTGAACTACTTTAGTACTTCGATGTTTTAAGTTTGGGGATATTCTAGATGCATTTTGTTAATGTCGGTTACCAGGTGTTCAATCCATATGAATGAATTTTGAACACTTATGAGTGTATGATTATTGAATATATGAAATCTTGTGGTCTATTAAAATTATGGAAATGATGGATTATGATAAACTAATGAACTCACCAACCTTTTGGTTGACACTTTAAAGCATGTTTATTCTCAGGTTTGAAAGAAATCTTCTGCTGTGCATTTGCTCATTTTAGAGATATTACTTGGAGTCATTCATGGCATATTTCAAAAGACGTTGCATTCAAGTCGTTGAGTTCAATAGAGATTATTATTAATTAAATGACGGATTAGGTCATTTATAGGTTGGATATTATGGAATAGTATGCATGTCTGTCAACTTTCGATGCAATGAAAGGTTGTCTTTTAAAAAAAAAAATGCAATATTTGTAAAATGTATCATATAGAGGTCAAATACCTCGCGATGTAATCATATGTTATTGTATTCGTCCTTATGGATTAGGACGGGTCATCTCACCAGAGACGAGAAAGAAGTGTACCTATAAACAGTTTATGGACTGTAAACCTCCTGAGTACAGCGGTCACACAAACCCTACGATGACCCTCAATTGGCTAAGAGAAGTGGAGAGGGCGTTAGAAGCATGTTTTTGAGAGCCAAAATCCATGGTGTTATTTGCTAGTAGGCTTCTCAAAGGTGAAGCAATGGAATGGTGGGACTCTATCACTGCATATTTACCCAAAGAACGGATCAGTCAAATTACCTGGAAACAATTTGCTGCTAAGCTTCGTGAGCAGTATTATTCTGAGTACGAGATGGAAAGATTGAAAACTGAGTTTCTGAGTATGAAGATGACAGAAAGTATGACGATTGATGAAGTTTTCAGAGATTTCACATCGAAGTTAAGGTTTGTTCAACAATGGGTACCGACTGAAAAGGATAAAATTCAACATTTCATGCGGGAGATTAAGTCAGAGTACAGAACCGTTGCGAGATTGGCAACAACCTTGGCGCAGGCTCATGAGATGGCTAAAGTTACAGAAGGTGATATAATGGCAGCGAAAAGAGAAAGTTCAAAAGGTGGATCTTTTGGGGGGAAATCAGAAAGTCAAACTGGTGGTCAGTCGACTCAACAGTCAAGTAAGAAATCGCGTTTTCGTGGTAAGAAGTCAGGTGGGTTTAAACAAAAAAGTAAGTCTGGTATAAGTGGATCGGGTTCTAGTCAGTCTGGTTGGTGTAATGTTTGTAAGTCGACTCATGCCGGTCCATGTTCTCCAATGACCTGAAGATGTTTGAGATGTGGTGTATTAGGTCATAAAACAACAACTTGTTCCTTTAAGTCCGATATGTGTTGGACTTGTCATCAGGTAGGTCATAGATCAGCGAATTGTCCATCTGCGTCGAGAGCCGGTTCTGGGGCAGGGTCAGAAGCGAGGTCGGCTACTTTTGGGGGATCTTCTGCTTCTACCGCCGGGTAGAAGAGAAAGAATCCTCCAACAGAAGAGGCAAGGGCATTTCAGATGACGGTAGACGCTGCAACCGCTACCGATGATGTCATTACCGGTATGTTCTAGGTTAATTCCTTGCCAGCTCGTGTGTTATTTGATTCAGGAGCAAATTGTTCTTTTATGTCCTTAGGCTTCTGTGATAATTTGAAGTTGCCTGTTAGGATGTTAGATGCGCCTTTGGGAATAGAAGTAGCTGATGGTAAGATGGTTCCATGCACATCATCTGTGTCTGGAATTACCATCGAAATTGATGGCCATTTCTTTCCTTTAACCTGTCTGTTGATGCCTATACCTAGCTTTGATGTAGTCATAGGCATGAATTAGTTAAGAGCTAATAGGGCTAATATTAAGTGTGATAAGAAGATGATTTCTTTCCGTTTGGCCGACGGATCCCGAGTGATAGCTAGGGGAGAGCGCAGTGGATTTAACTTCCATATGGTTTCCCTAATGAAAGCTCAGAAGGCGATATCGAAAGGGTGTGATTCGTTCTTAGCTTACGTGATCGATGTTAAGAAAGAAAAGAAGCAGGTGACCGATATTCCCGTTGTGTCAGAATTTCCCGATGTGTTTTCAGATGATCTATCAGGGTTACCTCCAGTACGTGAAGTAGAGTATAAAATTGATTTGGTTCCAGGTGCTACGCCAGTTGCAAAAGCTCCTTACAGATTAGCTTCGTCAGAATTCCGAGAAATGATGTCTCAGATTCGAGAACTGTTAGATAAGGGGTTTATCCGACCAAGTTTTTCACCGTGGGGTGCTCCTTTGTTGTTTGTGAAAAAGAAAGATGGGTCGCTTAGAATGTGTATAGATTACCGCGACTTGAATAAGAGAACAATCAAGAATAAGTACCCATTACCAAGAATAGATGACTTATTTGATCAGTTATAGGGTGCTTCCTACTTTTCAAAGATTGATTTACGTTCAGGGTATCATCAGGTACGTGTTGCAGAGACCGACATACCAAAAAATAGCGTTTAGAACAAGATATGGTCATTATGAGTTTTTAGTTATGTCATTCGGGTTAATGAACACGCCAGCAGTGTTTATGGATTTAATGAACAGGGTGTGTCGTCAGTATCTTGACAAGTTTGTGATTGTCTTCATAGATGATATCTTGATATATTTAAAAATCGAGAAAGATCATGCTACGCATCTGAGGTTGGTGTTAGAGCTTCTGAAACAGGAACAGTTGTACGCCAAGTTCTCCAAGTGTGAATTTTGGTTACGGGAAGTTAGTTTCTGGGTCATGTGATTTGTGAACAGGGTATCAAAGTAGATCAGTCTAAGATAGAAGCTGTGATGAATTGGAACTCGCCGAAAACACCGACAGAAATTAAGAGTTTTTTGGGTTTAGCAAGTTATTACCGCAGATTTATTAAAGACTTTTCTAAAATAGCAGGTCCGTTGAATAAGTTAACCAAAAAAGATGTTGTCTTTCGATGGACGGATGAACAGGAAAAAGCTTTTCAGACTCTCAAACAGTTGTTATGTCAAGCACCGGTTTTAGCTTTACCAGAGGGAACAGAACATTTTGTGGTTTACTATGATGCGTCACGTGTAGGTCTGGGTTGTGTTTTGATGCAAAGAAATAAAGTCATAACGTATGCTTCAAGACAGTTGAAGAATCATGAACGAAACTACCCTACTCATGATTTAGAGTTAACTACAGTTGTGTTTGCTTTGAAACTTTGGAGACACGATTTGTATGGTACATATTGTGAAATATATACAGATCATAAGAGTCTTCAGTACATCTTTTCGCAGAAAGAATTAAATATCGTCAACGTCGATGTCAAGAATTGATTAAAGACTATGATTGTGAGATTAAATACCGCCCGGGAAAAGCAAATGTGGTCGCAGATGCTCTGAGTCGTAAGAAAACAGTCGAAAATGTTAGATTTATGAGAATAGAGATAGTTTCAGACTTGATCGATCGATTGAAAACCGTTCAATTAGTAGCATTGAATGATGAAAACCTAAAGACTGAACAAATGACTAAAAGAAAATTTGACCTGTGCAATGATTCTAGAGGATTAAATACCTATAAAGACTGAATTTGGGTGCCCATGCTTGGAGATTTGAGAGAATTAATCCTTACTGAAGCGCATAAATCGAGATTGACAGTGCATCCAGGGTAGTACTAAGATGTATAGAGATTTGAAAACAATGTATTGGTGGCCGACAATGAAGACAGATGTTGCAAATTTTGTCGAAAAATGTCATATATGTGCGCAAGTTAAAGTAGAACATCAGAAACCGTATGGATCTCTACGACAGTCAGAAATTCCTCAGTGGAAATGGGATCATATAACGATGGATTTTGTAACCAAGTTACCTCGAACCCAGAAGGGACATGACATGATCTGGGTGATAGTAGATCGTCTGACAAAGAGTGCTCACTTCTTAGCAACTCGTGAAACCGCTTCGTTGGGTGATTTAGCAGAGTTGTATTTGAAAGAAATAGTTAGTCGACACGGTGTGCCGTTATCGATAGTTTCTGACAGAGATACTAGGTTTGTATCAAACTTTTGGAACAGTTTACAACAGACTCTGGGTACACGTGTGAATCTAAGTACAGCTTATCATCCACAAACAGACGGTCAGAGTGAACGAACGATTCAGACATTAGAAGACATGTTGAGAGCGTGTGTCTTGGAATATGGTGGTTCTTAGGATTCGCATCTTTCATTAATAGAGTTTGCTTACAACAATTCGTATCATTCGAGTATCGGGATGCCACCGTATGAAATGTTGTATGGTCGCAAGTGCAGAACTCCTACGTGTTGGCTAGAAGCAGGCGACAAACAATTTGCAGGTCCCGAAATTGTTCAGTTAACCGCAGAAAAGGTTGAAATTGCACGTGAGAAGTTAAAAGAAGCTAGAGACCGACAAAAGATGTATACTGATCCGCGTAGACGTCCGGTAACATTTAATGTAGGTGATCGTGTGTATTTGAAAGTTTCGTCGTGGGAAGGGGTGATCAGATTTGGTAAACGTGGTAAGCTCGCACCGAAATTTATTGGGCCATTTTCGATCAAAGAAATTTTGAATGATCAAACTGTTGTTTTAGATATTCCTTCAGAGTTAGCAGGAATTCACAACACATTCAACGTGTGCTATCTACGAAAGTGTAAAGTAGATGATGAAAGTCAAATTCTTCCGTTAAAAGATTTGAAAGTAGATTTGAGCAAGAAATTAGTAGAAGAGCCGGTTAGAGTAGTGGACAAGAAAGTCACTAAGTTAAGAAAGAAGCAGATTCCAATGGTATTAGTGGAGTGGCGACACAGTTTAGGTTCTAACTTGACGTGGGAAACCTAGGAGTTAATGAGGGCGCGCTATCCCCAGTTGATTGACCTTGACCAGATTCCGAGGACGGAATCTTCTTAAGGGGGTAGATTTGTAACATCCTCAATCGGGCCTAGTTGTAAGATTACTATTTTGCCCTTAAGTTAGTGTTGTGTTATTATATGTTTTTATTTTTAATTAATATTTATTATTATTTGATGATGTGGTTAGGACCAGTTTGTGACAAGGGTTACAAAACAGGTTTGTTTATTTATTTTGGACTTCATTTGGGTCGCAAAATGATGTACGAAAGTTTTTAGATAACTGATGAATACCCGTGTGTGATGGGGTATTGTGTTTGGCATTAATATATAAGCTACAATCAGCTCATTTCTACCATTTTCTTGAAACTTCCACTAAACAACCGTACCTACACTCTTACACCCATCAAACCCTAATTGCTAGATCTTGTTCTTGAGCTCAAATTAATCATATCTTCTTGTTCTCTATGAATTACTGATTCTATCAAGGTAAGAATCATAACATTTCTTGCTCTAATCTTTGAGAAAATTAGGTTTTTGTATGAGTTAGTTGAAAGTGTGAATTTGGGTCAAAAATCTTTAAATTGATGTTGTTTTGATGTCAAAATTGTGAGTTTATAGTCTAAACTATGTTGTTGTCGAGTTGTGGGTAATTTGGATGTCAAAAACGAGCTCTAGAACAAGAATTGATGATTTATGCTTGAAACCCGTCAGTTTTCTGCTGCTGCTGCTCGATGAACACAACCGCACGGTTGCAAGTTACAACCGCACGGTTGCGTGGTGCAACCGTACGGATGCAAGTGTAACCGTACGGATGCAGCAGTGTTGTGCAACCAGGCCAGAACTTGCAACCGCACGGTTACATATTGTAACTGTACGGATGGAGGCTGCAACCGTACGGATGCATGTGCAACCGTACGGATGTAGATCAGTAATGCATTATAGTGAAATTTAGCTGTTTCCTAACCGTTATGCTGCCCGTTTATTTATTGATGATCAGGATGTAAATTTTAAAAGTGCGTAAGTGTTAAGAAGAAATTTTTAGCGGACGCTTTTTGATACAAAAATTTCTGTATTGGGTTATTAGGGGTTAACGGACAGAAACTAACTTGTGTATATGTTTTTCTCAGGAGAAAAGGAGAAAGAGAAGGTTCAGTGATTAGATAGCTGAATACCTTCTCGTTTGCTGGTAATCGGTGAGTGGGACTAACTTGAGAATATAGTATAGAGTAGCATGTTATATTATGATTTTCATGCTTGTTAGATATACTTATTGATGTGGTTAGTTATTACAATGTGATGACTGCATGTTGGTTGATGCTTGTCTGCTGGAGCCTAGTGCGTCCCTATTGTGTGGTGGCCTCGGTAGGAGAGATCAACCTGCGGGTTGGGTTCCTCATGTGGTGGCCTAGACAATCGTGGTGTATATATATGTGAATGACGCGTCCGTCGCGTGTGGATTATATATATACATACGGTGGTGGAGGAACTTCTTGTAAGCCCCAGTCCGATCAGCTGGTGGTTAATGGTTTGGCCGAGCCGCCAGAGTCACTGTAGACGGCACTTGGGTGATGTTTGTGTGTTAGACTATGTGACTTGATTAGTATAACACTTATGTATACTCTGGCCTGTAGTTAGTCGTACTCACTTAGCTTCGTGCTAATTCCCCTCCATCTCCTACCTGCAGGTTGATAGCTTTTGCAGATAGTGCTTTTTGGGAGAAGACGGGCATTGTGAGGTTATGTTTGACAGGGTTAACTCTGATGTGGTCTTTTATGATATGAACCGTGTTCTTTTGTAAACCGAATGTAATTACGCCTTTTCCAGTTAAATATGTAATTTGTTTTAATGACACGTGACATCGATTTGTACAATTGTTGATAGCGTATTTAAATAATATAATGCTTCCGCCACGTATAAAAAAAAATAAAAATTAGCGATGTCACAGTAACGGGTCGGATACATGGTCCTGAAACCTTCAAGGTAACGGGATATTCACCACAGTAGCCCTTACAAAATTAATCGATGACAGGATCCTGCAGCGGCCGCAATCTACGATCAAAACAATGAGAAATCCAATGGTCCCTCAAAAAATTGGAATATTTGTGTGGCGCACTCAACGTCGAAGAATCCCAATCAGACTGGAACTAGACAAAAGAGGGATAGATGTAAATTATGTCTGTTGTCCGGTGTGTGATGAAGATATTGAGTCTGTAGATCATGTTATACATCATTGCTAGTTTGCAAAAAACCCGTGGAGTCGAATTTTCCGCTGTTGGGGCATGGATTACGCAATATCCTATTCATGCTTGGACGAGTTATTTCATGGGAAAAACCAGGAGGTATCCCGAACTAACCTTCAAATCTTCGGCAAGCTATAGAATGAATAGTCGGGTATTACATACGGAGAAATAGGAAAACGACTTTATTCCAAGGAAACAAAGGAACAAACCGATGGTGTTAAACGAAATACAAATCAAGTCGTTCGAATGGATCTCTAGAAGATCGAAGAAGCTACCGTTAGATTGGAATAAATGGTTGTTAAACACAGGTTCATTCGCTGACCATAGCTAGTCAATAAAGTATGCATAGACATTAGTCCTTTCGATTTGTTAGCCTAGTTTTAAGTTGAAATTTTCTTCGTGATGACGTAAATATGGTAACAGCTTCATGCCCTCACATGTTAACTGATGTATCTCTTATCTCTTATTAAAGTTAATAATAATAAAAAATTTGCCTTTCAAAAGAATTTTTTTTTTCTTCCGAAGATCACATGAGGTACAAAGAAAGAGTCTAAAGCCAGATGAGATGTGATAACTAACACTGAACGTACTGACTGCAGTCTTAACACATAAGTCATATAAAAGGAATGATAAACATTACATAAATTGATAAATATTAGTAATTGTGTAAATATAAAATGTGTGTTAATGATGTAGTGGGGTGAGATGACTATGATATGACACATTCTCATCTCTAATCATTATGTCCATATAAATTGAGCTCTTCGAGTTTAAGTTTATATTGAGCCATCGATCTCTACACTAGTTCTTAGGGCACCGGGCCCAGCACCAACAATGTCCAAGTACGCAATCATGTCTGACTTGTTGCTTATTCTTGCACGTCTCTTCACACTTACCTTGATGTTCATTATTAGCGCCACACATATTTTGAAATTGAAAGCTTATACATAACATTTGTACTTTGGGTGTAATAATTCCTACACAAAATAAAATATAAAAAAATAGTTAATTGATTTTTTTTTATTTTTCAAATGTGATGTTAGTTATATGGATGGGGGATGATTCTCACACACACTTTTTTAATCCTCACACACCTATTTTAACATTTTACTCTTCTAATAATACTCAATTGGTGTGTGAGGATCAAAAAAGTATGTGTGAGAATCATCTCCCTATATGGATTGAATGGTACAATTATATTTAACACATTGTAAAGTACAGAAATTGTGAGAAATAGACTTATGTGAAACAAGGTGTTTAAGAAATACACCTTAAACACTAATGATAATTACAACAAGCTATTGTTACCTGAACCGGAAACATTGATGAGAAGCAGAAATAATGCAAATATTTTAACCGAGTTATGAGTCATTTTGAATTCCTAAAGCTAGCTCAAAAGTAATCGTTTTGAAAAAAAAAATATGATCGATGACTATATTGAGTCTAACTCGATCGGATTTTATAGTACGTGAAGGAAAACATAAGAGAACTACTCTTGTAATTATTGTTAGGTCTTCCTAAATTTCGGTAATCCAACAGAAATGTTTGGTAGTTTAATAGAACCCACGTGCAACTCTATTCGTGTGTATATATATATATATATATATATATATATATATATATATATATATATATATATATATATATATATATATATATGGGCAGGATCAATGGGGAAGTAACCAATCGGGGGGAAACGGGGGGAAGCAAAATTTTTTATTTTTTTTAGTTTTTTTGGAATTTTTTTTCCGGCATCAAAATCACACGAAAATATGAACATTTAGAAGAGACACTTCGTGATGAATGTTAATATTTAGGCGGGAAAACGATCGACAAAAATAACATTCAAGATAATATTGTTTGTGAAGAATATGAACGTTTTTTTTTCTTCATGTTTTGTGAAGTAAAATTTAGCCCGATTTAGAGTTTAGGGTTTACGGTTTAGGGTTTAGGGTTTTGGGTTTAGGGTTTGGTGTTTTGGGTTTATTCCATAAACCCAAAACCCTAAACCCTAAACCCTAAACTCTAAACCGTTCATGTTAAAAACTCAATCTAAATCTTAAATCTAAACCCTAAATCTAAACCCTAAACTCTAAATTTCTAAACCCTAATATCTAAACCCTATAAACCCTAATATCTAAACCCCAATAGCTAAAACTTCAACATACGCTCGAAAAACACGATAATTGTTATATATTATTTCTTCGAGCGTTTTTCCGCCAAAATAAAAACATTTATCACAAAGTGTCTCTACTAAATGTTCATATTTTCATCCCATCGATAATGTTCGTGAACAAAATTTTTTCAAAAAACGAAAAAAAAAAATAAGTTTTTGCTTCCCCCCCTTCCCCCCCGATAGGTTACTTCCCTCTTGATCCTACCACTATATAGGGGCAGGATCAATGGGGAAGTAACCAATCGGGGGAAAGCGGGGGGAAGCAATTTTTTTTTTCCATTTTTTTTGAATTTTTTTTTTCCGGCATCAAGATCACACGAAAATATGAACATTTAGAAGAGACACTTCGTGATGAATGTTATTATTTAGGCGGGAAAACGATCGACAAAAATAACATTCAAGATAATATTGTTCGTGAAGAATATTGTTCTTGAAGAATATGAACGTTTTTTTTTCCATGTTTTGTGAAGTAAAATTTAGCCCGATTTAGAGTTTAGGGTTTAGGGTTTAGGGTTTAGGGTTTGGTGTTTTGGGTTTATTCCATAAACCCAAAACACCAAACCCTAAACCCTAAACCCTAAACCCTAAACCCTAAACTCTAAACCGTTCGTGTTAAAAACTCAATCTAAATCCTAAATCTAAACCCTAAATCTAAACCCTAAACCCTAAATTTCTAAACCCTAATATCTAAACCCTAATATTTAAACCCTAATATCTAAACCCCAATAGCTAAAACCTCAAAATACGCTCGAAAAACACGATAATTGTTATATATTACTTCTTCGAGTGTTTTCCCGCCAAAATAAAAATATTTATCACAAAGTGTCCCTACTAAATGTTCATATTTTAATCTCATCTATAATGTTTGATGTTATGCGAGGTGTATATAAAATAGCTTTATATTTTTAGCAGAAAATACTATTACATACGATACAATTTTATACAAGATATTTATTTATTTAGAGAATGGATATACTTAAACCTTGCTACAACACTTATAGGCAGTGTACCTAATCGTACAGTAGTGTAGTTTTTAGTAAGTCCGGTTCGTTCCACAGGGATAATCTTTAAACAAAGCTTAACGCTATATTAGTTTACTTTTGTAAAAATACAAATATATATATATAAGTAATATTATTATTATAAAGGGGGGTTTTTACCGTTTAATGACCGGTTTGTCGATTTTAAAACTTTAGTCGCAGTTAAAACCAAATGTAAAATATTAAAAATAAATACAAGACTTAAATTAAAGCGTAAAGTAAATAACGATAATGAAATTGCGAATAATAAAAGTGCGATAAAATAAACTTGCGATAATTAAAAAGTACGATAATTAAAAGTGCAATTAAATACAATAACAATAAAAATGCGATAATTAGAAGTGCAATTAAATATAAAATAAAGGAAATTAAATATGAAATAAAAGAATTATGCTTATTTAAACTTCCGTAATCATGATGTTTGACGTGTTGATTTTAGTTTTATGCCCATGGGTTAATTGTCCTTTGTCCTGGATTATTTAATATGTCCGTCTGGTTTTTGTCCATAACAGTCCATCAGTCATAAATATAAAGTGCGAGTATCCTCGTCAAATTATCCTTATACCCGAAGTTAAATATTCCAACTAATTGGGGACTTAAACTATAACAAGATTTTAATACTTTGTTTAATAATTACACCAGGATGTCGACTGAGTGTAACCCAAGGTTTTAATATTTTGTTATCAATTATGCCAAGTGTTCTTTTACATAATTTCACCCCTGTTTTAATTATTCTAGTGACTATTAATCCATTCTCGTGTCCGGTTAAATGAACGATTATTCGTACATATAAATACCCCGCCCATCGTGTCCGATCGAGTGTATATGGTAATTTATAGGGACGCCCAATTGTAAATCTTTATATTAACATTAACAAACTATCATTTAGTTAAACAAATATAAAGCCCATTAATAGCCCATAGTCTAATTTCCACAAGTGTCGTTCTTTTGTCCAAACCCCAATTATGGTACAAAGCCCAATTACCCAATTTTAATAATTAGCCCAACATCATGATTACTTCGTTTTAAATAAGCATAATAATAACTTAGCTACGAGACATTAAATTAAAAAGGTTGAACATAACTTACAATGATTAAAAATAGCGTAGCGTTACACGGACAGAATTTCGACTTACACCCTTACAATATTCGCTAACATACCCTTATTATTAGGATTAAAATTAAAATTAAAATTAAAATATAAATATAAATATTTACGTATAGATATAGAGAGGATGGATATATATGTTTTTTTTTTTTGCGATCAGAATTCGTTTGCTTTTATAGGAAGTTTCAGAATTTGGGGCTCCGCGACTCG
This sequence comes from Rutidosis leptorrhynchoides, assembly GCF_046630445.1. Taxonomy (NCBI): domain Eukaryota; kingdom Viridiplantae; phylum Streptophyta; class Magnoliopsida; order Asterales; family Asteraceae; genus Rutidosis; species Rutidosis leptorrhynchoides. Next base: position 689,612,696 of record NC_092334.1, read on the forward strand.
CGGCCCTTTTTGCCTTCAAACTCCGCGAGTCGCGGAGTTTGTAAATACATCTCACTCCATTTTGGCTCTTTGTTTACCGACGGTTTATTATATAAATATAATATAAATATAATTTATATAATTAATTATATATTATATTATATTTATATACATAGTTAACTTGTAATTTTTAGTCCGTTGCGTCGAGCGTTGAGAGTTGACTCTGGTTCCGGTTCCGGATTTTCGAATGTCCTTGCGTACAATTTAATATCTTGTACTTTGCGTTTTGAATCTTGTACTCTTGTAATTTCGAGACGTTTCTTATCAATAATTGGAACCACTTTGATTGTCTTTTGTACTTTTGAGCTTTTTGGTCATTTGCGTCTTCAATTCGTCGAATCTGTCTTTTGTCTTCACCTTTTATTATTTAAACGAATATCACTTGTAAATAGAACAATTGCAACTAAAAGCTTGTCTTTCTTGAGGAATAATGCTATGAAATATATGTTCGTTTTTAGCATTATCAAATATTCCCACACTTAAGCGTTGCTTGTCCTCAAGCAATATCATCTTGAAATACTAGAATCACTTCTTTATTCTTCACACTTTGTACATCAGTGATTTCTATACGGCGGTATAAACAATGGTAGTAACGATATGGTTTACAGTCCCACATGACTATAAAAATTTAGATCCATTAAGGAAATTGGATCTTTATGAAAACATTTGATCTTTTGAAAATTAAATCTAGTTTTTACCCTAGATAAGTTTTCCGGAATAACCCTTTACCGGTGTTTGCAAAATATTTTTGTGGGTTTGGTGGGTTTCAGATTTGAAAATTTTAGCTCAAAACTTGCGGTTTTGTGTCACCCACTTGCTAACCTTGTATTTGGAAAGCAACACGTCCTGTTTACTTGTCCCGTATATTACCTTTCGGTAAACTACCGTCCGGTTGTAAAGGAAAGCGTTGAACAAGCAACTGTTAAGGCAATGTCCCCTGACATGCTTTTAATTAAGGTCTATAACATGTCGGACGCAATTACTATCCTTGGTAGGAGCAATAGTAAAGCTCACCCTTATGATTTTTCGGTCTGGCACAAGGTCCTGTCTTTGACCACTATGCAACCACCGTTCTTACGGTTGACACCCGATTTGGTTCAGGTGACCTAATGAATTCCAGGTGAATTTCTAGGATTTTACGTTCAATGGTAATGAACGCATTGAAAATGGGTTTTCAGAAAACAAATCGGTTTTATTTTTGATCAAAATATTTTCTCGTTCAAGCTCGAGTTTAGATATCATTGAATTCCATGAGTTTGAATTCTCAATCTTTAAGGTCAATCTCTAGGATTGAGTAATATCAGGCTTTAAAAGCTGATTTTTAATCTTTAAGGAGATTATCCTTTCTGGGGATCTGATTCATTAGTCTTATCAAGGTAATTTGCACGGTGCCTCCCCATTTTACGAGATAAATCCTTCTCATGGTTAGGATAAATCTGACCACTTGGCGACCCTGTTTAATGCTGAGGTCCATGGATTTCCTGCTAATTTTAGTGATGACTTTTCTAGGTTTTTCGTCAACCTACAGCTGGTCTGGACGACAACTTCCTGACCTAAATCAAGAAGCGCGTGTCTTTTTCGGAAGACTTTACTTCCTTTTAATGATGGAATTGATTCATCGTGTAGATCCATCTTTCTTACAGTAAATCAGGTAAAACTTTTTAGTTTAGTCCAAAGCAAAAGTATTTTCAGTTATTTGTACAAAAATATGTGATATATGTTTTGAATAACTTGGAGAATTTTCCCACACTTGGCTTTTATTTTCCTTTTTATTGTCCTCTATTCCATTTTAAATGAATTTTAACATTTTGGTTTGTTTCTCAATTTATGTCCTTTCCGAGGTTACAATAATTTCGGTGTTAAAACCTAGTTTTATCGTTCATAAATATGTATAAACATGATTTTGAGTTCATTTAATTGAAAATTTTGAAAAATTTTACTAGAATTGGGTAGTCAGTATATAAGACTAGGGCTGTTCTTTATTATCAGAGAGCACTAGATTCTAATACAACTACTGCTTTACTAGTATTTTTAATGGTAACCCAGTGTTTAAGATAAAAATTTTAAAATCCGAAAGAATTTAACCCCTTCCCACACTTAAGATCTTGCAATGCCCTCATTTGCAAGAAATCAGTAACAATTTAAATTATTGAGGGTGATTTGTGTGAAAATGATTAAATTTTACCAAAGTTTCCAAATATAGTGGCGTTTGTTTGCTGAATGATAAATGGTGCACATCATTTGTTCATTCCGTCTTGTTGTTATTTCACATATATTTTGCATCTTGTCGTCAAAATTAGTTGCTTTTGCTGAACTTAATGCCAGTCTTTGAAAATGCGTTGTTTTACCCTGTTGTGTACATAAGATAAACTGCAAACATATATACATATTTTTGAAGTTTGGTATATTACCCCACATTCAAAAATTATTAAAATCTAAGAATAAAAGTTAGAAAATTATAAAAACTATTACAATATTAACATAAGTATTAAACGTATCAACATTAAAAATTACAAAATAAATAAAACTAAGTAGACTAGGGATGATACTGATACCAATAGGGGTTCCATGCATAACCATAGGTGCTATAGAATGCTTCGGCTAGGTTATACGTAGGATACGGTGGTTGAATCTCTATAGACCAGGGAGGGAATATTGGCTTTGGAGTAAGAATATAGTTTCTACCTATATGTTGGCAATAAGCTATGATTTGGTTTTGATGAACTTGCCAATCTTCAAATGCTCTTTGTCTAGCATTTTCGTACTCCTGTGAAGCTATAAACCTTTGCATTTCTTGCATTTCATTTCCCCCTCCTACATTACCTTGCTGTTGATTTCTCTCAACCTGTGGATGTCTACCATGGTATTGTACTGCGGCATTATTTCACCTCTTCAAAACTTTCGCACCATGGTATACATTTAAACCTATAGTATCGCGGGGTTCTGGTTCTTCGACCAATAATCCCCCCCGACTTATATCCACACCGAGATATTCAGCAATCAAAGTAATAAAAATACCACCTCCTATTATGCTATGCGGTCTCATCCCCCTAACCATAGCTGATAAATAATAACCCACACAATAAGGTATACTTACAGCGCTTTGTGGGTCTCGAATACACATATGGTAAAACAAATCCTGTTCATTTACCTTTTCCTTGTTCTTACCTCTTTGTGTAATTGAATTAGCTAAAAACCTATGAATTACTCTTAATTCAGCTCTATCTATATCCAAATAAGAGTAATTTTCCCCTTTGAATCGGTGATGGCTTGTCATTTGACTCCATACACCATGTGTATCAAAATTTTCATCTATCTTTCTACCATTTAGTATCAACCCTCTACAATCGGCAGATGCTAACTCCTCAGGCGTATATATACGTAAAGCCTGAGCCATGTCTAGTAAAGACATGTGGCGCATCGAACCTCCTAACAAAAATCTAATAAAAGATCGATCGGTTAAACTAGCTACCCGATCATTTAATTCTATACTACACAACAATTCTTCACACCATACTTTATATACAGGTCTACGCATGGTGAATAAACGTACCCAGTCGTTAAAAGTAGAATTACCATACCTCTGTGCAAGTAATTCCCTAATTGGCCCGGCCAATTCTACAGCTTCTAATGGTCCCCATTCTATGACCCTAGGTACCTCAACAACTTTAGAATGAAGAGTATGCAAACCCCTTTGGTATTTTGGATAATCTATCCAAAGTCTGTCAAATCTCAGGTTCGGGTGCAAATCTTCCAAGTGCATATCAGAAAATGTCATGACTGGATGAGGTATATCTTGCTTGTAGTAGTTATCCACCTCCTGTTGTTCCGCATTCTCAGCAGGAGCATTGCGAGCTTGGGATGAAGATTCACCCCTTTCAGTCGTTTTTCTTGAGTAATTCCTTGATAGCATCCTTCTCAACATGATTTTAGTAAAAGATTTGATGATTAACGGTTAAAAATTGTGATTTTGGGGGTGTTTTTGCGGGTTTTTTCGGCAGTATTTTCGCAGTTTTTTCTGTGTTGTGGGTTGGGGACTGATCAGTTCTGCGTTTATATTTTTTTTCTGGATTTTAGGAACTCCGCGAGTCGCGGTATATTACCCTTCAAACTCCGCGACTCGCAGAGTTTTTTTTTTTTTTATAACATCTTATACTAATTAAAACAATTAAGTAATTAATTTTAAAATCTTGTTTCCCTTGTTATTTAGGACGAGGTCGTTTCGGATCGATGTCCTAGTCCGTCCTTCGACAAAATTTTAAATTTTGTCTTTTGTAGCGATTGTTTTAAAAGCTAAGATTTTTGGGTTTTTTTAATGTTTTTGGCATACTTTAATTCAATAAGATTAAAAATAATGATAATAAAAGTTCTCGTCCCTCCCTTGGGTAAAGCAATTTCGGTTTAAAGACCTAGTCTTCAACTTACGACGAATTTTAAAAATCATATTTTTAACTTAATGAGATAAAGTAAATTTTTGTTTTTAAATTCACACAATTTAAATATAAAATTCAAAATTAATATTAAAAATTCACACCAAACTTAAAATTTGAAATGCATAAAATTAAAAATTCATATTTTAAAAATTAAAAATTCGCACCAAACTTAATTTAAAAATTCATATTATAAATTCACACCAAACTTATATTAATTTTTCAAATATTTACAATTTTAAAAATATTGTTTTTACAAAATTTACAATATTAATTTAAGATTTAAATATTAATTTTAAAAATATGGTAAAAATAAAATTAAAAATCTTTTTGGCTTTTTATCCCACTTTAATCAATCAAATATTATCAAAAATATGCGCCCCTCTTTTCGGTAAAGTAATTTCGGTTCCAAGACCTAATTTAACTCATGACGAATTTTTGAAATATTTTGGGTTGATTGATTAAAGATATTTATACCTTAAGAATAAACGTTAAATTTCGCAGTGATGTAATAAATTTTTGAATGATATCAATAATTTCGGTCGCCAAACCTAATTTTATTCAATACCAATTTAATACTTTATAGCGAACAAATTAGCGTTTATTATCAAAAGGTTAAAAATAAAAAAAATAAAATAAAAACTGTACAAACATACCTGTGAAATAGATTTCTTAGTTATATGATCTATCCCATTCATAAGATAGTCGGTTTAATTGGTTTTCCATAGCTACATAGGCGTAACCTCGAGCATTCAGTGTCTTTTCTTCTAAACATATGAACGGTCCGTCTCTGCATAAAGTAACAAATTCGGTGTTTGAATAGGTTTGATTATTTGAACATTTACCTCCATGTGACCATTTTCCGCATTTGTGACATATTTCTAGGTGTCGTGCTCTTCTTTTCGCTGCAGATTTTGATTTTCCTTTACCAAATTGTAACTTATTATCTTCGCATCTGGATTCTTTTCTAACTCCGTCCAATCTTTCTCTGATTACTGATACTATTTCACTCGGAAGTGTGTCATTATTACGTTTAGTGATCAAAGCGTGTAGCATTAGACCATGGTTTAGTTCACAGGCAGTCTTCATTTCCTAAAAAAAATAAAAATTCAGAATGGGGGGAGAAGACTAGTTCTTTAGGGTCTGCTAGGGAAAGACCATTCGGGTTCCATTTTCGAGAACTACACGAAAACAGACAATCTAACTCTAACAGAAATACATAAACCCCTTGATTCTCCCCACACTTAGTTAGCTGTGGTATCGAAATTGTGATTAACTTCGTTGTCAACTTCCATCGGACCATGTATGTAATGTTTAACTCTGTGACCATTAACTTTAAATTCAATCCCATTTGAATTTATTAATTCTATCGTTCTGTATGGGAAAACTCTTTTGACTATGAATGGTCCAGACCATCTTGATTTCAATTTTCCAGGAAATAGCTTGAATCGTGAATTGAAAAGAAGAACTCTGTCTCCTTCTTTAAATTCTTTTGAACTTCTGATTCTTTTATCATGCCATTTCTTCGTTCTTTCTTTATAGATTAACGAATTTTCGTATGCTTCATGTCTTAATTCTTCTAATTCGTTTAGTTGACTTAATCGTAGACGTCCGGCTTCATGTAAATCAAGATTACATGTCTTCAAAGCCCAAAATGCTTTGTGTTCAATTTCTACTGGAAGATGACATGCTTTTCCATAAACAAGTCTAAAAGGTGTGGTTCCAATTGGAATTTTGTAGGCTGTTCTAAAAGCCCAGAGTGCATCCTCCAATTTAATGGACCATTCCTTCGGATTTGATCCTACGGTTTTCTCTAGAATACGTTTTAAAGCTCGGTTGGTATTTTCAACTTGTCCACTTGTTTGTGGATGATATGCGGTGGAGATTTTATGAGTTACTCCATATCTTTTAAGAACTTTCTCAAATTGATTATTACAGAAATGAGTACCCCGATCACTTATTAAAGCTTTCGGTGTTCCAAACCTTGCAAAAAGACGTTTTAAAAAGTTGACTACAACTCGTGCATCGTTATTTGGAAGAGCTTGTGCTTCCGCCCATTTAGATACATAATCAATGGCTACGAGAATATAGAGATTATTATGAGATTTTGGAAATGGGCCCATAAAGTCAATACCCCGAATGTCAAATACTTCACATACTTGTATGACATTTTGTGGCATTTCATCACGTTGACTTATTTTTCCGGCCCTTTGACAAGCATCACAGGATTTGCAAAGAAGGTGTGCGTCTTTGTAAATTGTAGGCCAATAGAATCCAGCATCATAAACTTTTCTTGCTGTTAGTTGAGGCCCATAATGCCCTCCTGTTGGTCCTATGTGACAATGGTTTAATATTTTACTAGCTTCATCTCCAAATACACATCGGCGTATTATTCCATCGGGACAACTTTTAAACAAATGTGAATCTTCCCAAAAATAGTGTTTTATATCACTGAAGAATTTCTTTCGTCTTTGGTACGATAATCCTTTTTCAAGGAATCCACAAACTAAGTAGTTTGCATAGTCTGCAAACCATGGAATTTCTTTATAATCTATCTTCAATAGATATTCATCAGGAAAGTTGTCTTGTATGGCCGATTCATTTAGAACTTCTAATTCGGGATTTTCAAGACGAGAAAGATGATCAGCGGCGAGATTTTCTGCTCCTCTTTTATCTCGGATTTCAATATCAAACTCTTGTAAGAGTAAGATCCAACGGATTAATCTTGGTTTAGCATCTTGTTTTGAAAATAGGTATCTAAGAGCAGAATGGTCGGTATAGACCACCGTTTTTGCTAGAACGAGATATGATCAAAATTTGTCAAAAGCAAAGACAATAGCAAGGAGTTCTTTTTCAGTAGTTGTATAGTTCGTTTGTGCTCTTTGTAACGTCTTACTAGCATAATATATAGGTTGAAATCGTTTTTCAATCCTTTGTCCTAAAACGGCTCCCATTGCAAAATCACTTGCATCGCACATTAGTTCAAATGGTAGATTCCAATTTGGTATTATCATGATCGGCGCATTAGTGAGTTTCTCTTTAAGAATATTAAAATATTTGATACATTCATCTGAAAAGATGAATGGAGCATCCTTTTCTAGGAGTTTATTCATAGGAGTGGCAATTTTAGAAAAATCTTTTATGAAACGTCGGTAAAAACCGACATGCCCTAGAAAACTTCTAACTCCTCTAACATTGGTGGGATGTGGAAGTTTAGCAATTACATCTACTTTAGCTCTATCCACTTCAATTCCTTCTTTTGAAATTTTATAACCAAGAACGATGCCTTCTTTAACCATGAAATGGCATTTCTCCCAATTAAGTACTAGATTTGATTGTTCGCATCTAATAAGCATTCGTTCCAGATTAACTAGACATGATTCAAATGTATCACCGAAGACTGAAAAGTCATCCATGAAAACTTCCATGCATTCTTCTATCATGTCGTGAAAAATCGCCATCATACACCTTTGAAAGGTTGCAGGGGCGTTGCAAAGTCCAAATGGCATGCGTTTGTAAGCAAAAGTACCATAAGGGCACGTGAATGTGGTTTTCTCTTGATCTTCGGGTGCTATTGGAATTTGAAAATATCCGGAAAATCCATCTAGAAAACAATAGTAACTATTTCCGGCTAATCTTTCCAACATTTGATCTATGAAAGGTAAGGGAAAGTGATCTTTTCTGGTGGCGTCATTTAATTTTCTATAATCAATACACACACGCCATCCTGTTACAGTTCTAGTAGGAATAAGCTCATTTTTCTCATTTGTAATGACAGTCATGCCACCCTTCTTAGGCACGCATTGAACTGGGCTTACCCATGGACTATCAGAAATTGGATAAATTAGACCTGCATCTAGCAGTTTAATAATTTCTTTTTAACTACATCTTGCATATTAGGATTTAGTCTTCGTTGGCGTTGCACATACGTTTTATGACCTTCTTCCATAAGGATTTTATGTGTGCAATACGAAGGACTTATTCCTTTAATATCATGAATCTTCCATGCAATGGCTGGTTTATGGGCTTTCAACACAGAAATGAGTTGTGATTTCTCATTTTCAGTAAGAGAAGACGATATTATTACAGGTAATTCAGATTCACCATGTAAATAAGCGTATTCCAAATGGTTTGGAAGTGGCTTTAACTCTAATTTCGGTAGTTCTTCTATCGATGATTTGTATCGATATCTGTCTTCTTCTTTTAGCATTTGGATTTCTTCTATTGTTGGTTCATATCCATTAGCTATAAGTGTAGCTAACATTTCAACTTCATCAATTGGTTCATTACCTTCTCCTAAAGAACATTCTCCTGTTCCTTGTAATTCTGGAAATTCTTCTAACAATTCTGCATGTGCATCTATAGTTTGAATATAATAACATATATCATCTGCAGATTGTGGTTGTTGCATTGCTCTATCAACTGAAAAGGTAACACTCTCCTCCTCTATACTTAGGGTCAATTTCTTACCGAACACGTCTATAATTGCTTTAGCCGTGTTTAAGAATGGTCTTCCTAATATGAGAGGAACTTGAGAATCTTCTTCCATGTCCAAAACAACAAAATCTACTGGAAATACTAAAGTACCAACTTTAACTAGCATGTTCTCCATTATCCCTCTAGGATATTTTATTGATCTATCGGCTAGTTGTATGCTTATTCTGGTTGGTTTCAATTCTCCAAGGTCTAGTTTAGCGTATAGTGAATATGGCATTAGATTTATACTAGCACCTAAGTCTGCCAATGCTTCTATTGAACTAAGACTACCCAGAAAACATGGAATTGTGAAACTTCCTGGATCAGATAGTTTTTCTGGTATCTTATTCAACAGCACTGCTGAACAATTAGCATTCATGGTAACAGCCGAGAGTTCTTCCATTTTCTTTCTATTTGAGATTAGATCTTTCAAGAATTTAGCATATCTAGGCATTCCTGAAATCACATCAATGAAAGGAAGATTTACATTTATCTGTTTAAACATATCCAAGAATTTGGATTGCTCGGCTTCAAGTTTCTCTTTCTTTATTTTACTCTGGTAAGGAAGTGGTGGTTGGTATGGTTTAACATATGGTTTATCCTTAGCTGTGTTATCTTCATTAACCTTTTCAACTACCGGTTCTTTTTCCTTATCTTGATCAGGTTATGGTTCTTGTGGAGTAGGAATAGCTTCATCAGAAGTTACAGGTATTTCAGGTGGTTTAAGTGTTGTACCACTTCTTGTGGTAATGGCTTTAGCTGTTTCATTCCGGGGATTAGCATTTGTATCACTAGGTAGACTTCCCGGTTTTCTTTCACCTATTAACCTTGCTAGGTTACTTACTTCTTGTTCCAGATTTTGAATAGAAGCTTGTTGATTTCTAAATGCTTGAGCATTTTGTTCATTGGTTTGTTTTTGAGATGTGAAAAACCGGGTTTGAGTTTCAACTAGCTTCGTCATCATATCTTCTAAATTTGGCTTTTTATCATCGGTTTGTTGTAGTGGTTTGTTTTGAAAATTAGGTCTTTGCTGGTTGTAAGTATTATTGAATACTTGTTGATTGCTAGGACCTTGTTGGTTGTTGTATGGAATATTTCGGTTATAATTCTGGTTTTGATTGTAAATTGGTCTTGGCTGTTGATAATTATTCTGATAATTATTTCCAGGCCTTTGGTTTATGTATGAAATATTCTCTCTTTGTTCCATTGTTAATTCAATACTGAGACAATCTTTTGTCAAATGTGGTCCTCCACACTGCTCACAACTAATTCGTATTGAGTGAATATCTTTAGTCGTCTTTTCCATTCGTCTCTCGACAGCATCTATCTTTGTGGAAATGGAATCTAAGTCATGGCTAGAATCGACTCTAGCTGCTTTAGATGATCTAACGATATCTTTTTCTTGGTGCCACTCATGTGAGTGGGAAGCAGTGTTATCAATAATTTTGTAAGCATCAGTTTCGGTTTTCTTCATAATAGAACCACCAGCTGCTATATCTATGTCTTTCCTTGTAGTGATGTCGCATCCTTGGTAGAATATTTGTACTATTTGACAGGTGTCTAAACCATGTTGCGGACATCCTCTTAACAACTTTCCAAATCTAGTCCACGCCTCATATAGAGTTTCATTCGGCTTCTGTGTAAACGTAACAATTTCTGCTTGAAGTCTTACGGCTTTAGATGCCGGAAAGAATTGTTTAAGAAATTTTTCAACTAAAACGTCCCATGTATCAATCGCCCCTTCAGGTAACGATTTCAACCAATCTTTGGCTTCTCCCTTTAAAGTCCAGGAAAATAACATGAGATATATCTGTTCATCCTCCACTTCTCGGATTTTAAATAGTGTGCAGATCCTATTAAAGGTACGTAGATGTTCATTTGGATCTTCCTTCGGCGCACCACTAAATTGGCATTGATTAGTCACCATGTGTAGAATTTGTCCTTTGATTTCATAATCTGGCGCATTAATGTCTGGATGAGTAATTGCGTGACCTTGGCCAGTGCGTTTAGCTCTCATTCGGTCTTCCATACTTAAAGGTTCCAGATTCTCCATAATTGAATTTGTTGAATCGGAATCACTAGAGGATTCTGATTTAATGGTTCGTTCCTCAAAAATCTCTGTTTGAATGATTGGTGGTTCCGGAGGAAAGTTTAGTGGTTCAGGATCTATGAATCGTTCCTGAATATTCTCCGGATTCTCAATTGTGAGGTCGGGATCAAAAAATGGATTATCGAAAATTTGAACTGGAGTACTTGGTCGACTGGATGACGATTCTAAAGAAAAATCAACGGCGGTAATATTTGCTAAATGTCTTGATCTAGTTACATGTGGTGAACGTACAAAAGGTGGTGAACGTCTTGCCCGGTGCATTCACTGAATATCCTATTAGTTTTTAAAAAGGAAAGAAAAATTATATAAGTTATCCAATCAATAGACTTTTCTGATTTTGCCCACGTTTCGAATAGCCAAAAGATGCAGCAGAGGGGCAGGATTCGTTTGGTCTCAATATAATTGAGGACTGTTTGGCTCCAATAACCCGGTCCACGTACAAATCCAACTATTACTATGAACCAGAAAATTTTGATGTCTATCAATTTAACCACTTAAAATAAATTTTCGTAATTTTAAGAAATTTAGATAAGAAGTAGAATAAAAATCTATGTCCTAAAACTAGAATAGCGAGAAATAAGAAAGAAAAAGAGCGCGTCGGAAAAAGGTCGAAAAAGAAAAATGGTTGAAAAATAAAAGGTGACGGAAAAATAAGAGAAACTTATAACACTTAAAAACACTTGACTAACCTAACCTTATTACTACAACTAACTTAAAATTATAATCGCAAATTGAGATTACTAATTGGAATGATAATTGATACATAGGAAAAAGTCGTCTAAAAATATTAAAGCTTACAAGAAAAACTAAATCCCAAATGGAAATAACTTAAAAAGAAACTAAAACTTAAAAAGGCGTCGCAAAATTCTAAAGTACCTAAATCTTAGTCTAAAGAAAAAGCACTTAAGGAATTCTACGGCAAAGCCTAAAAATCTAGAAGTAAAAATAACTATGACAAAAACTAAGTTTAAAACTAAATATGAGCGAAAAATACAAATATTACGCTAAAACAATTAAAAAGGGACAAAATATAAAAATATACAAAAAGTTGTAAAAAATACAATTTTTATAAAAATATTATTTTTATATTATTTATTTATTAAAACTATTAATTTTACAATTTAATTAAACTAATTTAACTAAAATATAAATTAAATAAAAAGTAAAACTAATTATAATAATAATAATTAACTAGGGTTAATAATAATAATAATTAATAATTACCCGTAATTAAATGCAGATTAGGGTTTCTGTTGGTGTCAGGGTAGCTCCGCGAGTTGCGGTATTCCAAGCAGCAAACCCCGCGAGTCGCGGGGTTTCAAAATTCAACTCTGGTACAGTTTTAAATTTGACGCGTTTTTTTTTTAAATAAAAATATTTATATAATAAAAACTTATATTTTAAAAACTAGAATAAAAAATAGAACTACTTTATAATTTTAAAAATATCTTAAAAATAGATTTATATATATTAAATTTTTTTTTCGGTTTTTTTTTTATGTTTCAAATAAAAACAAAATACTTAAATAAAACTTATATAAAAATAAAGAAACTTTATAAAACTTAAATATTTAACAAAATCTTAAAAATACTTATATTTTTGTTTTTCTTTTTATATTTTCGAATATTTAAAACGTATTTTTATAAAAACGAATTTTAATAAAAGTAAACTAAAAATCTTTTTTTTTATATATTAGCGTTGCTTCCGGCTTTTAAGCTAGATTGTTCCCCGGCAGCGGCGCCAAAAATAACTTGATGTTATGCGAGGTGTATATAAAATAGCTTTATATTTTTAGCAGAAAATACTATTACATACGATACAATTTTATACAAGATATTTATTTATTTAGAGAATGGATATACTTAAACCTTGCTACAATACTTATAGGCAGTGTACCTAATCGTACAGTAGTGTAGTTTTTAGTAAGTCCGGTTCGTTCTACAGGGAAAATCTTTAAACAAAGCTTAACGCTATATTAGTTTACTTTTGTAAAAATACAAATATATATATAAGTAATATTATTATTATAAAGGGGGGTTTTTACCGTTTAATGACCGGTTTGTCGATTTTAAAACTTTAGTCGCAGTTAAAACCAAATGTAAAATGTTAAAAATAAATACAAGACTTAAATTAAAGCGTAAAGTAAATAACGATAATGAAATTGCGAATAATAAAAGTGCGATAAAATAAACTTGCGATAATTAAAAAGTACGATAATTAAAAGTGCAATTAAATTCAATAACAATAAAAATGCGATAATTAGAAGTGCAATTAAATATAAAATAAAGGAAATTAAATATGAAATAAAAGAATTATGCTTATTTAAACTTCCGTAATCATGATGTTTGACGTGTTGATTTTAGTTTTATGCCCATGGGTTAATTGTCCTTTGTCCTGGATTATTTAATATGTCCGTCTGGTTTTTGTCCATAACAGTCCATCAGTCATAAATATAAAGTGCGAGTATCCTCGTCAAATTATCCTTATACCCGAAGTTAAATATTCCAACTAATTGGGGACTTAAACTATAATAAGATTTTAATACTTTGTTTAATAATTACACCAGGATGTCGACTGAGTGTAACCCAAGGTTTTAATATTTTATTATCAATTATGCCAAGTGTTCTTTTACATAATTTCACCCCTGTTTTAATTATTCTAGTGGCTATTAATCCATTCCCGTGTCCGGTTAAATGAACGATTATTCGTACATATAAATACCCCGCCCATCGTGTCCGATCGAGTGTATATGGTAATTTATAGGGACGCCCAATTGTAAATCTTTATATTAACATTAACAAACTATCATTTAGTTAAACAAATATAAAGCCCATTAATAGCCCATAGTCTAATTTCCACAAGTGTCGTTCTTTTGTCCAAACCCCAATTTTGGTACAAAGCCCAATTACCCAATTTTAATAATTAGCCCAACATCATGATTACTTCTTTTTAAATAAGCATAATAATAACTTAGCTACGAGACATTAAATTAAAAAGGTTGAACATAACTTACAATGATTAAAAATAGCGTAGCGTTACACGGACAGAATTTCGACTTACACCCTTACAACATTCGCTAACATACCCTTATTATTAGGATTAAAATTAAAATTAAAATTAAAATTAAAATTAAAATATAAATATAAATATTTACGTATTGATATAGAGAGGATGGATATATATGTTTTTTTTTGCGATCAGAATTCGTTTGCTTTTATAGGGAGTTTCAGAATTTGGGGCTCCGCGACTCGCGGCCCTTTTTGCCTTCAAACTCCGCGAGTCGCGGAGTTTGTAAATACAGCTCACTCCATTTTGGCTCTTTGTTTACCGACGGTTTATTATATAAATATAATATATATATAATTTATATAATTAATTATATATTATATTATATTTATATACATAGTTAACTTGTAATTTTTAGTCCGTTGCGTCGAGCGTTGAGAGTTGACTCTGGTCCCGGTTCCGGATTTTCGAATGTCCTTGCGTACAATTTAATATCTTGTACTTTGCGTTTTGAATCTTGTACTCTTGTAATTTCGAGACATTTCTTATCAATAATTGGAACCTCTTTGATTGTCTTTTGTACTTTTGAGCTTTTTGGTCGTTTGCGTCTTCAATTCGTCGAATCTGTCTTTTGTCTTCACCTTTTATTATTTAAACGAATATCACTTGTAAATAGAACAATTGCAACTAAAAGCTTGTCTTTCTTGAGGAATAATGCTATGAAATATATGTTCGTTTTTAGCATTATCAATGTTCGTGAACAAAGTTTTTTCAAAAAACGAAAAAAAAAAAAAAAATTTGCTTCCCCCGCTTCCCCCGAATGGTTACTTCCCTCTTGATCCTACCACTATGTATATATATATATATATCAATGGGGAAGTAACCAATCGGGGGGAAGCGGGGGGAAGCAAATTTTTTTTTTTCTCTTTTTGAAAAAACTTTGTTCACGAACATTATAGATTGGATGAAAATATGAACATTTAGAAAAGACACTTCGTGATGAATGTTATTATTTTGGCGGGAAAACGATCGACAAAAATAACATTCAAGATAATATTGTTTGTGAAGAATGTTAACGTTTTTTTCCTTCATGTTTTGTGAAGTAAAATTTAGCCCGATTTAGAGTTTAGGGTTTAGGGTTTAGGGTTTGGTGTTTTGGATTTATTCCATAAACCCAAAACACCAAACCCTAAACCCTAAACTCTAAACCGTTCGTGTTAAAAACTCAATCTAAATTCTAAATCTAAACCCTAAATCTAAACCCTAAACCCTAAATTTCTAAACCCTAATATCTAAACCCCAATAACTAAAACCTCAATATACGCTCGAAAAACACGATAATTGTTATATATTACTTCTTCGAGAGTTTTCCCGCCAAAATAAAAATATTTATTACAAAGTATCTCTACTAAATGTTCATATTTTCATCTCATCTATAATGTTCGTGAACAAAGTTTTTTCAAAAAACGAAAAAAAAAAGTTTTTGCTTCCCTCCGCTTCTCCCCGATTGGTTACTTCCCTCTTGATCCTACCACTATATATATATATATATATATATATATATATATATATATATATATATATATATATATATATATATATATATATATATATATGCTACGTTTTTGAATCCGAACGTTGCACGGGTGTGTAAAAAGCCGTGAAAAAAATGTAATTTAGTTCATATTAGTATGTAAATAGCGATACTAAAAAATATAATAAGTATAAGAATTATTTGAGAGCGCACCCGTGGTGTTGACAAATTTTAAAAATTCTTTTGAGTTTTAAGAACCCGTGATGTTGACAAATTTTAAAAATTCCTTTTGAGTTTAAAAGCCCGCGGTGTTGACGAATTTTAATAGTTCTTTTGAGTTTAAGAGTCCGTGGTGACAAATTTTAAAAGTGGTTTTGGGTGGTGTTAGTAACTTAATGTCTACATTTTTTTTCTCACCATTAATATCTATCTAATATATAAATTGTATACTACGTACAACATAATATTTAGACTACATTAAAAATTTGTCATGAAACGTAACATTAGTAAAGTATAAGGTATATTATTTTAGAATTATTATATACAATTACTTTTTGAATAAAAGTGTAACCCGCGAGTTTAATTTTAGGAAAGTTGTTAGTCATTTCAGCAAAATAATGATACTCGGGGGAGTCGTCATGTATAATTAATATTATAATAGTTATATTTGCGTGTCCATAAATATTTTAAGGACTTAAACTGTAAATTCAAATAACTTTCATATTTATTGTTAAAAAGATATGCTCCGTTGGTAGTGCATCGAAGCTCCGTTTTGAATACAATTTATTGCGTTTTGTTCGTAAATTATTTCGAGTTGAACGGTGATGGCGGTGGAACCTAACTCGCGTCGAAGAAAAAAGATACATCCTTTAAAAAAATTTGGTGAGTTTGTTTGGCAGATTTATATTAAATAGTGAATTTAACTTTTAGATCCATGAAATTATCTTTTATACTCCTAATAAATAACAATTAGTATCCAAGTGTGAGGGGAGAGAATTGTAAATTTGAAGGAAAAATACAAAAAAGAAAAAGAAAACGTCGATATATATATATATATATATATATATATATATATATATATATATATATATATATATATATTATAATTAATTCAATTTAATTAGAAAATGACACCTAAGGAAAAAAAACTTTTTGATATATATATATATATATATATATATATATATATATATATATATATATATATATATATATTGGGGATCGAGAGATAACTAAGGGCAAGGTTGAAAAAGACGCAAGACGGTGTCGAAACGATCGGTGCCTTAAAACGTCGCGACGGGGTCGAGACGGGTGTCGAAACGGATGTTGAGTTACGTTGACTTTTATATATATAAATATATATTTACACATATTTTAGAGCTAAAAAGTCTTCGTTGACAAGTTTGTACCTATAATTGCAATTAGCGTTAATATAATACAAAATGGAACACTAAACTACGTCAATTTTGATTGATTTTACCGACTTATGACCGATTTTAACCGAATTTCTGACTTTTGATCGGTGTTGACTCAATTTTTTTTGCATTTGACCTGACTTTTGACCGTTGACCGGCTTATAAGAAAACGGGACGGGGTCGAAACGATTTAGTCATCAAAGCGCCGCAAAGGGCGTCACAACGGACGCAATAGACGTCGTTTACAATAGTGACTAAGGGTGAGAGAGAACTAGAGAACTCTACAGATTGAAGGCAAATGCACCTAACATATGCACCTGCCCGCAGACTTCAGTGTGTGGACAAATTGAAAAAAATAATTTTTTTTCCAGTCTGCAATCGGTCTGTGGGTAGATTGAAGGAAAAAAATTCAATTTTTTTTCTTCAGTTTATGGGCAGGGCAGATTAATGAAAATTAATCTTTTTTTAGTCTGTGGTCAGATTGAAAAAGAAAAATTCAAAATTTTTTTTATTTTTTTTTATAGAGTGAAGTTCAATCTGTCCATAGATTGAAGTTCAGTCTGCTCACAGATTAAAGTTGAGTTTGTGGGTTTTATGGGTTTTTTTCCACACTTAATTCTCTCTTGATCCCCCTATATATATAACTTCACTCTATGGACAGACCACTATATATATATATATATATATATATATATATATATATATATATATATATATATATATATATATATATATATATATATATATATATATATATATATATATATATATATATATATAGTTGATGTCGTGGCTGCGCGTTGCCGTAGCTGCGATGATGCTAATTGTTGTTTACCGGTCATGGATATCTATGTTTTGTGTATTTAGCATGTTGTACTAAAGCTGACAAAATTGTAATTAATTAATGTTAGAGTGATGCTTATTGTTATTGACAAAATTTTACCAACAAACCAAAGCAAAGGTACATCATCATTTCTATCAGGTACCATTTGAAAATACCCAAACTAATTTGACAATTCCCTTAAACTCTTTTCATACATAACACCAACTGAAAGTTCCATATACCCTTGAAGACCAAATTCTTCAATTAACCCACAACCACCAGATGACTGAACATTAAGACAATGGATCTGCAATGATAGCAATAAGAATATCATGGACACGTGTGGAAAGTTTGTGTTATTTCTTTTGTTTGCTTACTTGGTGTGATTGGTATTGGGGTTGCAGGGCATCCTTCAATTTTTTGTTGGCCGTGATTGAGTAGTGTTTCCGATGCTACAGTATAACAATGGGTTTTTTCCCCTCATTTGTTCAGTTTATAATGTGTAATGGTATTTCAGTTATTGGTTTTGGTTACTTACTTGGGTTGAAATAGAATGCATGTCTGGTTCCATCAACAGTTTTTGATCGCGGGGTTAGTTGATACGAGTTGTTGGATCCCATTGTGGTAACCATTGTTCTGCAGTTGTTCCCACTAACGGATTTGCAGTGTCTGAGAACAAAGTAGGCGGAAAGATAACTGGTGAAAATAGACGGAAAGAGGGAGCAGAATTGGTTAGCACATCACGTAGACACCATAGTAACACACAACTGTTCTAATGCTTTTGACAGTACTAATTACATGAAATATACTAAATCGAAAGACGCACTTACCAACAGCAAAATCAAAACACTGAAACTGTAATCAATGTTGAAGGAAATAATGGGCAACGTCATTCAAAAAGCAGAGTCAAATAGGTATAAGAACATACCAGTTCTCTAAATTTCTTTGATATTTATGGAGAAGTACTTACAACTCTATGTGAACAAGGTTCCTCATTACCGTTGATCGATGTGTTTCCATTCACATGTTCCTCTCACATGTTCCCTTTATGCATCCTACCTGTAAACCCTTGAAAGCCCATCTCATAGGTCGCACATGTCTCACACGATGCATCTTGTTCATTATTCAACCGCTCTAACCCGAGGGGAAAACACCCTCCTGAGCTTCCATAACAAACTCACATCTTCGAAAACATAGCTCGTATCGCTCGAAGTTTCCGAGACAAAACCATCTCACGCTCGCGCCATCAAACCCGAAAAACTTCATCCTGAAAACTGCCCAGATTCAAAAAATCATATCTCAAGATCCAACAGTCAGATGAGCCTCAACTTTTTACCACGTGTAGATCAATAAGTCTTATATCTACACACAAAAAATCAAGTCGATCCAACGGTTAACGAACCCGCTACGAATTTTCTACTACAACAGCTCCTGGAACTCCGAATTTGAAAGTTCAATCATTCTTTCGCACGAGATCGCGAAGAATGAGAACTCAGATCCGACACCCGGATCTTCCGAAAAATCTCTCCGCAACGAACCCATCAAACTGACCTCTGACTCCGTAACCCTTCGAGAACCGTCACTATCATAATACAATTCGTCGACTAAATGCATCATAAAAGCCAAGATTAGACTAACCTCGGTGTGATTAATCTTCATGGATACATAGACATACCCCAAGATTACCGCGAACAACTAAGTCAACTGGTCTCGATACATGTTGCAAACAAATCCTTAAGCCCTTCGTTATAATAACCCCGATGATAAAAGCGATTCATCAACCATATCAAAAACACTTGCTTTCAATTCGCCATCGTGCCCGAACTCGTAACTTTGAGGCTCTGATACCACTTGTTAGGATTTAGGACCCAAACAAGAACATGTGATTGTGGTATCGTCAACCACAAACAACCCACGAACGACAAACGAATAATTAAAGCATAAGAACGATAAATAAAGCATAAAACGACACAAGGATTTAACGTGGTTATATCCCAACTCCAAACACGGAGAAAGGTTTAGTCCACGGGCGCAAACCAGAGATTTTTCACTATAAATTTTGTGCACATATTGTATGGGTTACATAGGGTGTTTATATAGGCAAATCTAAACAAGGAAACAATTTAACGAGCAAGAAAACTCAATTATAGAATTTTCTCCCGTCAGCACCATTCTCGCGACCGCGATAAAATTACGGTGGTCGCGAGTTTTGTTTTCTCAGCACATATGTGATTCTTGCGACCATAACTCTAAACTCGCGGTCACCAATTTCACAGATTCAGCAAACCTTGTTTAATTCGAACTTCGCACTCCAACATATATTATGGTATATTATGACTTTGGTGTGCTTAACTTTATGATTGCTACAAATTTATATAAGTTTGGGTTTTGTTATAAAATTTTTTAGTGTTAATCTTTGTTCAATTTCATTCCTCCTATTTTTATAGTTTATGAGAATAGCGTTTTAATATTTCTTGAGTATTAATCTTGGATTTGGTTCAGAAAAATGTGGATTTGGTTTCTTTTAACGTATGTTAACATACAACGCCTATTCCTACGAGAGTAGCGTCTTAATATTACTTGAGCGCTAAACTTAGATTTGATGTTTTGCTGTTTTGATTGAATTTAAAATCAAAAATATGCATTAAAAGTGGATGTATGTACGATTTGGAAGCATGTCGACTGATCATATTGGTGATGAGGATGATTCAAAAGGTGGAATATGGGCTTTAGAGCAGAAGATTGAAGAGGTAGGCTTAAAAATAAGTAATGAGAAAAAGGTAACTTATTGCTACTTTTGACTGATTTTTTAAGCTATTCCTAATTGTGTATATGTTATCTATTCCTAATTGTGTACTCGTATATGTTATTTTTTTCAATGGTTAAGCTATTGACTTGCAAGTTTTCATTCATGTTTCTGTATTTTGTAAGGGTTGTTTGTGTTTGTGCATACTATTTATGATTTTGTAATTCTTCTTTTATGTATCAGAAATCGTTTCATGAGGCAACATATGCATCTGATTGGAGGCACTCAAGGTGTTCGATAAAATGGCATATAATACCTCCAATATGTGAAGTACTACACATGTTTACATCTGATTATGCCTATTAGTAATTGTGTGCCATACTGCCATTAAAATGATCAAATTGTTAAATATCACATGTATGTATGATTTTCATGACATAGATGTCCCATAACAAAACTGTACAGCATGGATAAATTTGTACAAGGATACACCTCAATCTACATGGATGACTCATAACAAAGTTGGTAAATGGGTCAAGATGGCTTTGTATCCATAATGTATTGTTAATCTAGGTTAGATCAATTAAAGCATTCTCATTATTAATTCTTTATTCTACATTTTATACCATTTACGCTTATAATTTTTACTAATAGGGTATTTTTTTCAATTTGTGATGGTTTCAATCATCTTAGTGGGCTGAAAAGATCAGATCAATGGACGACGAGAATGACAATGCAATGGACCTTGAGGCAATATTTGAACAAGTCTTTCAATTATCAAGTATATTTAGTATAGTGAAGAAGCGTTTCAATTATCAGGCACATTATTATAAATTGTGAATGTGAATAACAATTTATGAATAAATTGTGAATGTGGTTCTGTGTACCAGTTCTTCATTTACATAGCCGTTCAATTGATTGTGTATCTAAGTTCAAGTTTATATTTGGCCAAACTTGAAGGTGTAGAAATTGCTTTGCATAGTTCTTATTTTGCTTATGTCATCTAGTCTACCTCAAAGAGTATTATCAAACCTTTTGCAGTCATTTCTGTACAACTGTCATGATATAGATCCTTTTAGTCATACCTAATTACTTGTGTTAAGGTTGTTTAAAGGAACCAAAGGGTCATACACCTCTACTAACAAATATCTTTTGACTCAATCCTAATGTGGTATGTTTTTAACCTAAATGTGTTGGATATTTCATGAATTCACTAAACTAAGTGAACATGCTGATGTATTAGGATTATGTATTGGGTGATGTCATAGTTAGTATTAAATTAAGTGCAGTAGAGATTAAATTTGTGAATAGGGGTTCACTGGATTTTGAAAGTACTAAATTTACCCACAATTAGACTTTTGAAAGCTTTAGTTGCAATGAATTTTAACGAATATTCGTTTTGTAAACTTTATCGTATGTGTATAAGATCCATTTATGTATATTGCCATCGAGCCTAATAATTTTGTTGTTGCAGGCTGGTAATTATGAGACTTTTTGTGGTTTGGGCACAAATTTGGATAGAAAAATAGTGGTTGCTTTTTTTTTTTTTTTTTTTTTTTTTTATAACGGTGGAACCCCAACTACGAAGCAGGCACATTGGCCCCAACGCAGCGAGTAAACCACCGGGTAAACCGCAAGCCGACCCTCACGGTTACCAGGAAAAGCAACCTCAGGTGAGCTCCCTTTTTGAACGAGATGGCAGTGCCAAGAATCGAACCCGGGTGGCTCCCTTCACTGGAAGTGTCGGTTGCGATGTTGTTATAGTCATTTGAGGTATGTGTTCATATTCATCTCATTATTAAATAATTACTAAATATTCAATATTTAATCTAGGATAAATTAGAAATGCTTCTGTATATGGATGCAATTTGAAGGTGATGAATTATGATAATTCCATGTGACTCTCAAACAGTTTTGGTAAGGCGTAAATTTTGGCCATAAGGTACTAATAGCATAGGTACATATAATTATTGAAGTTTATGTGCCAATAATGTTCTTAACTAGAAAAATTGGGTCCGCGCGTTGCAGCGGAATATTCTAACGTTTTTTTATAAAATTAATGTTGCGAAAGAACCGAGAAAATAAATTGCGAACAAAAAGGAAAAAAGGGGTAAGAAGAACCCGAACTCATATCATTTTTCTTACTAACTCATGAACTTACCACTTGCTGTAGCGTTCCACTCGTTATATATAAGTTGAGTTTATTTATTTATTTATTTATTTTTTATATGTTTTACTTATAGAAAAAATAAAAACTCCGTTTTAAATATAGTTAGCTGTGTTTTGTTTTTAAAATTATTTCGAGTTAAACGGCGATAACGGAGAAACCTAAATCACGGCTGGAAAAAAGATAAATTCTGTTAAAAAAACTTGGGTGAAATTTTTTTGTTGAATATTATATTAACTTAAAAGATACATTTATGACCTTATTTTAGAGGGTAAAGATGCAATTGCTTTTAAAAAGTTACATTTCATAGCTAAAGTTGAGGGGGGTGTAAATCTAAATTTCGGGGGTTAGATGGATTTGTCGTTGGGATGCTTTGAAAGGGAAAAAAACGACCATTTTTTGGAGGGCTTTTAGTATTATAGCTAGAAAAAATTCGGACCGCGCGTTGCGGCGGTTATATTTGGATCTATGTTGTTTGATACCTATTTATAGTATCAGACGATATTTATGTACAAAATATGTATATAAAAAAGGGGCATGAGGCTCGAACTCATGTATTTACCCTTACAAACTCATAAACTTATCATGTACTCTAGACATCCGCTTGATATAATTAGTTGAGTTTGTTTATTATTATTATTATTATTATTATTATTATTATTATTATTATTATTATTATTATTATTATTATTATATATATATATATATATATATATATATATATATATATATATATAATTTATTGAAAATGTTTTTTCCTTTAACAAACTCCGTATCGAATATAACTAGTTGCATTTTGTTCGTAAAATTATTTCGAGTTGAATGGTAAGGACGGAAAAACCAAACTAGCGACGGGAAAAAAGATAAATTCCGTTAAAAAATTTGGTGGGTTTTATTTATTGATTATTAAATTAAATGTAAAATTTATATGTGTGATCCCTCAAGTTACCCTACATAGTAGTATATACCTTTAAAAAGTTACAATATTTATCCCTTAAATGTGGCTCATTTGTTGACACATTTCTTCCTTGGGAAAAACGACATCCATGCGTATGTAAAACTACCCAAATTTTGGTGACTATTAGCATCTATATATAATATATAATAATAATATATAATATATAATATATAATATATAATATCTATATATAATATAAAAGTGACTCCCATCTTCATAAATGAGGTCATTAAAACCTAAAAATTTAATAATCTAATATATGATATTTAATCTTATTATAGGTATAACTAACAGATTATGATAACTATTCAATTTAATACATTAACCTTTGAGTTTCTAATATATTTATGATAATTAATACATATAATAAATTACGATAGAAAAACTTAAATAAATTAAATATGAGTACAATGGTGAGAATATGAAATGAACTCTACAAACTATGTAAATTTGAAAATCTAAATCTAAATGGGTAACAAATCAAGTTTTTAAGAATGTAAAGCCATGTAAAACCTTCAATTCAATCTATGTAAGTATTGAGTTTTTGTATCCCTTCATCAAGCTTCATTTTTTATTCTATTAATATATTAGTTTTTAGTGTTTTATTATTATTATTAAATTTTCATGTTATTAATTTCAAATTTTCTAACTTTTATGTTCTTTGTGTTGTTGTAGATTAAGTTATCTAAATTGGTGGTGATTTATAACGAACTACTCCTTTGTATTGTTATTGGTATAAATTATATAATCAAAAAATATAAATAGAATATGAAATGAACTCTACAAAATTTATAAATTTGATAATCTAAATCTAAATGGGTTACAAATCAACTTCTGAGAATGTAAAGCCATGTAAAATCTTTAATTCAATCTTAATAAATTAGTTTTTGATGTTTTATTATTATTGACTTTTCACGTTACTAATTACAAATTTTCTAATTTTTATGTTCTTTGTGTTGTTGTAGGTTAAATTATCTAAATCGGTGGTGATTTATACCGAAGTACTTTTTTATATTGTTATTGGAATAAATTAAATGTTAAAAAATATGTCAACAATATTCGGTGGTGATTTGTAACAATAACATTATTATGCGATTTTTTATTTTTACTATTATTCAAGTAGTCGGAGTTGGATAATTCGATGTATATTCAATTAAGGTTAAGTTTCAGTTATCTTTTGTATTGTGTGAATATATAGTAGAATTTTAATATTGAATGTTTGACACATATTCACTATTAGTCAAGCGATACCATCTAGGCGTCGTAGAGTGTCGTCTATACAATCAATTTAAATAGTAAATATAGTTTGCAGTGTTGATAAAAACAATTATTATTATATATCATTTCCATATAACATTCATATAATAGATTAGTACATTTCAAAACAATAGTTTAAGGTCCCAACACCTCTTAGGATAATAGTTGTGATTTATCCTATGATAATCTATGATACAAATGTTAAATTAAATTAAAAACACATTATATTGTTTGTTTAGAGTTAAAAAAACTTTATAAAAAATATATATGTAACTTATTTTTACATAATAAACAGTTTAATTTCTTTATAAAGTATTATATATATATATATATATATATATATATATATATATATATATATATATATATATATATATATATATATATATATATATATATATATAATGTTAGTTTAATTCTATTTAAATGTCTATTGTTATAGGTAGTATGCTTTAAAGATGAGATGATAGCTAGATGGTTAATAGTTTCTTAAATTTTTTGAAACAAAAATACACATGCTAGATATGTTTCAAAATGTTTAACTTTGTATATTTCTGAAATATTTAATGTTGTTTCTGAATTATTCTATGTTATTTGGAGCAATTATATACATTCTTGAGATACAAAAACGTCATTGTTAGATAATTAGAATAATAAATAGTTTTAACTTTTAGAAGTTTTAACTAAACATTTTTTATTTGTATCAGTTGTGAATTATGATATACATGACCATGCATAAAGATATATCGTCGTTGTTGGATTTCATTGTGATAGTGCTTGCCTCATGGGAGTTTCTAATAGTGCTTGCCTTTTATGTTTTCTCTATATATATTGTCTACTTGCTTTGTGTGAACCATT
The DNA here is from genome assembly GCF_046630445.1 of Rutidosis leptorrhynchoides. Classification (NCBI taxonomy): domain Eukaryota; kingdom Viridiplantae; phylum Streptophyta; class Magnoliopsida; order Asterales; family Asteraceae; genus Rutidosis; species Rutidosis leptorrhynchoides. The sequence goes on from NC_092334.1 coordinate 689,638,515, forward strand.
CATTACTTTGTTTTATTGACACTGAGACTTTAAGCAATCAATTAATTGATATATTTCAAACAATGTTTCTGAACGATTATTTTGAGGACAGTTTCATAAGAGCCATGATCTTCTCACTAAACTACTGACAAAGCTAACCATGGATTTTACTTCTCATCAAGAGCTATGATCTTATTGACACATTGTTGGTCTTAAAATGCACAAGATGATATATCTATGTTTATATCCAAATATTTTAGATATGTATTGTTAACTTGGTCGTGCACAGCTTTACGTAGCACCTTCGACATATACTACATCAACCAATCTCAATTACAAGTACGATACAGGAACCATAACCATCTTCGTGCAACGCACGGGCAATGCACCTAGTATAATTAAAAAGTGACTCTTATCTTCATAAATGAGGCCACTAAAACCTAAAAATTTAATGATTTAATTCAAAGTAAAAAAATATATTTTTCCTTCAAGTGTCTTTAATATTGTTCACGCGGATCAGTTTTATCGTTAATTAATTATAATGATTAAGGATAAATAAGTTGAGTAATAACTAATTAGACCATACATTTTCTCTGGATTGGTATCTCATAAAATTTTGTCTTTAATACTTTAACTCACATTTAATCAAACTGTTCATTTTCTCTGCATTAATGTCTCAAAAGACTCATAATGTGTTTTGTTTACTATAAATAATGATAATGAGGAATGATGCTTATCGCCATAGCAAACCATAAATGGGTAAAAAAAATCTCTCTAAACACATATAGTAAAGAAATTTCTTTTATGTATATTGACTAGCTACAAGAAGGCACACAAGAACGTTCATGTAAAGGTTATGATCTGTCACAAATGGGATGCCAAACACTATCATGAAAATACATGAGTATTAGTTTCATTGTTTTTGAGCAGCAAGTATAAAACAATTTTTACACTAAATATTATTTATACACATATGTTTATATATATATATATATATATATATATATATATATATATATATATATATACTTGGTTTATAAATTCATGCAGGTTAACGTTATGATATGTACCACTAAGCACAACATAGCTTCCTATAAGATTCAAGTTGAAAGAAGGTTATGTCTAATCTATTGGCATGTTTTTGGTCCGACATACCAAAAAAAATTGAATTTCGATTATGGATGATAAAAATCTCATGATTGAGCACCCATGTTCAACCTATGACAAGAAACACGCAAGTGATGTTGATGGTTTCATTTGACAATCTTTTCAGTACGTCGAGTTTGAAAACATATAATACGGAGTATAATTTATCATAAAATTAAATTTTCAATTAGGAAGTCATGCATGTGGGTTTTAATTTTATTTGATAAGTTCTCGAGTAAACCTAATCAAAGGTTGTATTATTATCCTAGACCAACTCCTCAAGATGTTTTATATGAGGAACAAGATTATATAATTAATAATAGTTATTGTTTAGTTTGTTATTTCATAACCTCTTATATCGTCATTTGTGTTTATGAAATTCATATTTGTTCTAAATTCTTTTTTGAAATGAAATGAATGAAATACCTCATTTGATTGGTAACGAATTTAGACTATTCTATATTTGCATCTGTGTGTCTATTTGTAAGTGCTAAACGCCTTTATGATATTTAATTATGCTATTCTTGAATATATTTATAATAAATATTTACAATAGGTAATCTTTATTTTAGTTCTTATAATTATATGTGTCGTTCACTATAAGTAAATTGTCTACGATAGATATAAGTTAATTATGGTAAACTTTAATGATAACTGATCATTGAATGCTCTTGATGGAATCATACTACAAATGTTATTTGTTTCAAAATCTTTTCTTTATGTATATCATTCGGTTTAAATGTTCTTTTGTAACAATTATTAATTTGTCCGCTAAATAGTAATATCATTTGTATATTTGCTAATCCATTTCAACATAGTGAATTGCTATGTGCAGCAATATTCAGTTTGAGTGGCAAATACATATCTGCATGGACCTATCATACATTATGTAACACTATGGCACTATTTGAGGTTCATCCTTGGGCACCAATGTTTCAACTTTTACCAAATTACTTGGCCTATAGTTGCCCAGTAATCCGGTTTCATTGAACAAAAGGACAATTTATCATATACTTTCAATATAAACTGCGATTAGAGATATGGTGGCATCTTCAAAATGTGCTATTTTATAGAGGTTTATATTTGTAGAAGACAATCACTTCGGGCCCCCATATAGTAGAATTTTTTCGTATTTTGACTTTGTTCTATCGAGTGGGAAGTCAAATGTTGCATTATAGGTTTCATTATTTCTTTATACTTTACTTGCTGTACCATAATAAAGTAACTGTTGTTTTTTGTAGAGTGGATTTTCACTTTGGTCAAGTTTAGCCACACAACAATTGAAAGTAGAAACTATCCAAGATCCTATACCGGGAGCGCGGGCCGATTTCAATAACCCTTTTACTTCTCTAGATATCGAGAATTGAACCATATGTATTACGCACCAACTCTTTTACATTTACGTGTTCTTTGTTGTTTTATTCAACGTTACAATATTTCTAAACATTTGGCAAACGTATTTCAAATCCTACATTTCCAATTATTTAACGATGGGAGAAAGTGCATCATTATTATGCCCATTATTCAGCCTTCAACAATATCAAACTTTGTTAACGCACTTCAATGCCTCCACCAAACACTGTAACGTCCCTTCTGTCCAAGTTGTAGGTCACTAAATCATGAACCGTACGTTCTTCGTGCAACGCACGGGCAATACACCTAGTATATGATAATGATAATATGTAATTGTGTGTTTTGTTGTAGGTTGTAATGGTAATTGTTGTAGACACTAGAATGTATTTGTTAATATATGTGGTTTCGAGTTACAGTATATCATTCTTATTTATGTATTATGGTTTAGTATGCATAAGTAGTTTGCAACTAGTATGCATAAGTAGTTTGCAACATTGATGGACTTATAAGGTACTTTATGGTGATCGAAGTTAGAAGTTCTTACAAATTAACTTTTGACTCGAATTGAATAGATATCTATCAATATTTTAGTATGGTGAGGGACTTATCAACCATAATATACTTAACTAAACCATAATATACTTAATGGTTAACTCAAGGTGACTTTTTTCTATTCATTTACTTGGCAAAGCAGCTATGGTTTTTCAATAAATTTTTAATGCTATAAATGTATTGGTTTTTAATTAAACACGTAAATTCACGGGTCCTTCAACTAACAATAAACATTACATAAATATAAAATGTGTGTTAATGATGTAGTGGGGTGAGATGACAATGATATAACTGTGATATGCCCGAATCGAACGGTTATTTATTCGTTGTCGTTAGGTCTCAAGATGTCGATACGAACTTATCAATAGTGTTTTAATTTATATTTTGCGGGGCCTAAATCTATTATTCCTTCCTATGGATTAGCAAGGGTAAATATGACCTAGGGTCGTTCCTTGAGCGGTCGAATTTGAAACGGAGCTTATTCAGATAATTTAGTAATTAAGATTGAGTTTGTACACAATTTAGTATCCAAGACTAGTAGCCATGTACACCTTTTGTGGAGAGGCGGGTTCCTTTTGGTCCCAATATATTGACGACTCTTCGAAAAATTCAACTACCAAGTTCAACCAGTTTATTCTAGACACCACTTTTATCCGGAATATTAAATTGTGTAAAAGCTATAGTTTGGTTGATTTGATTTATAATTGTATTTAAAATATTAAAGCAATATAATTAAAATAAGCTAGGTAGCATGCAACAGCTAAGGACACAGAAGACGTGGTACACCATGATTTAAGATAACGTAGTGTCGGGATAATTGTGAGACACTCATTGGATAGATATACCTTGGTGTAAAAACTAGATTCCCTACTAATTGATTTCTCGATTAGCATGTCATGAGGAATTAGGCTATCGTGATTCTGATCAGATGGACTATGCTCAACTCCCGACGCTTATCCGACTTAGGGATATAACCGGCCCATCTTGAATACAATGCATACCTTGGTCGCATGAATAAAGTAGCATGCCCCCCCCCCCCCACACACACACACACACACACACATATATATATATATATATATATATATATATATATATATATATAATATCCAACCTTTCTTAACTCCTTAACTCCTTTCTGTGGAGAGGCATGATCCTTTCTGTTAATGGTTTGGTAAAATCCAGAGTTTATAAACAAATTAGAACCTCTGATAGTTCCGAGTCATCCTTAAGGATTTATAAGCTTAGTTTGTATTGTAGTGCGTTAAATTCCCATTCATGATTTAAACCAACCCTTACTTAAAATCTACCCAATAAATCCCTTAGTTATCCACCATCTACTACACTCATAGTGGTTCCATAGCTTCTAACCTTGGCCATGCTCGATTGGTCCCGTAGTACATCAACACTGTACTCTACTGTTGCAGCAGTATTTCCTCGAGTCTTATACTCTTGACCAATGTCTTGATCTGGTCCTACAGTAATTCCCCATGTACTTTATAGTATTTCCGATGGGTTCAAACCTTGACCAATGTATAAACACAGATAATTAATTACATTATAATTGTCGACTTTATAAAAGGTTTTAATCACGTTTATTGGTGGAAGGACGATAATAATGAGGGTTAATATCATAGATAGAAAGCGAGTACGAAACGATAATCATCCCTAACTAACATCATTAAATCATGGCAAACAATCAAGTAATTACTCACACATCATGACAACAAGCATTTCTAATATTAATAAATCACAAACATCGAATAAGAATATTATAATAATTTAATAAAAGAAAGGATAGATATTACCGAATAATGCCGGCAGAATAACACTTGTATTTTTTTCATAATATCCATAGCGTTACAATGTTTGATAGCTTCTACTACTAACTAAATACTAATCTCCTATTGATCACTAAAGAGCGACAATAGAGAGATAATTACATTCCTATTCTCTGTACTTTTCTATCTCAACAATCTAGAGAGACAAAGTAGAGGGAGAACTAATCTCCTACTGATCACTAGAGAGCGACAATAGAGAGATATTTTAGAGAGAGAAGTGAAGAAGGTGTGTGTTGAAATGGTGGAATGTGTCACCTATTTATAGGAAAGCTTGATGGCAAAGTTGTAAATAAAACTGGCAAGTAAGTTTTTACTGTCAAGCCATTCTCGCAAGTAGATTTTTGCTAGCAAGCCATTCTGGCAAGTAAGGTTTTGCTGGCAAGCCATTCTGGCAACCCATTCTATCAAGTAGGTTTTTTCAAGCAAATGGGCCGAAAACCTCTAGCAAGCCGTTTCTGGAAAGCCAGTGTGGGTGGCCGGCCTTAGTGGCCGTTTTTGGGCTATCCGGGTGTGGCGGTCGGTGTGTGTGACGTGCCTGACTCTAGCCTTATTTCTAAGAAAATCTTGGCGGCTCCCTTGCATCCATCAGTAGACACAAGAGGTAATATTGGAACATACCGATGGGATTGAAGCGGACATAGAATAAGGTATGTCCAATGAGAGGAGCAAGTGGTTTGAAGTGAATGCTTTGTTTAACTTGAGGTATAACAAAGCTATCAACTTCTTTTACCTCCTTTATTGAAACGAGATGATCAAAGGGGTCCTCATCACTCCATGATGTGTATGTCATTATGTATTTGAGTGATGGTTTATATGGTAGCCCTGACGCAAAAACCGTCTTTATTCTTAGTGACTTTTGGTTGGTCGTAATGTTGTACTCTAGGCATGGAGGTGGGACAATGTCCATTGACGTCTCTAATATGGTTACAACATTAGCAACTACTTCGATTCTAGAATCTTCCATCTCTTTCTTCTCATCCGGGCTAATCATGGCAACAATATCACAAAGCATAATAATGGAAGACATTGTATAAAGAGAAAGGATAGAAGTACCGGTAGATTAAACGAGTTCCAAATATAAAAGTGACAACTTCAAACTCCAGACCGCTCCTAATACAATCTTCGGCGTTCTTCTCTGGGTACTAGGTTTCCTGCTCGGAGTCGAAGACCTTGAAAGTATGACTAATATTGTAGAAAGAGAGAGAAAGAAGTGAATTGAAGTGTATGTAAAAATAGATGACAAAGACCCTTTAAATAGACTTGAAATTTGCCTGCAAACGGCTGGCAAACCGTTTGGCAGGCCGTTTGGCAAGCCCGTTTGCACTGGTCAGCCGTTTTTATGCCCGTTTTCCTGGGCCGTTTGGCAGGCAGTTTTCCATTATGGCAGGCCATTTGGAAAGCCGTTTGGCTTGCTGATTTCACTGGATCGTAACTTGATTTCCTTGATCGTAGCTTAGTTTTTTATCTTTCACCGTTTTCGCTCTAGAATCTTCGTTTTAGCTCCGGTTATCTTAATTCTTTTTGCACCGTCTTCGTAATCACTTGCTCTTCAATTTTAACCGACAAAGCGGGCATTTTGGTGATAAAGCTCGGAACTTTATTGTTTTTGGGCTTTAGTACCAGGGTGAAAACTTGACTTTTAGCCGATATCAAATATCCCACACTTAGACTTTGCTTGTCCTCAAGCAAACTTCTCATTTTTACCTTAAGAAATCTTTTTGGAGTTTCTTTTCTAATAGCATAAGCGGTTTACTTTTTATTATAATGGCGAAAAATAAGGTGAGTTATCTATGTTAGGGTTGAAACTATCTCTGCAAGCATGCGAGGAGGTTACATGACTTAGGCTAACTTTCACGGGTCACTCAAATCACACAAGTGTTTAGGGTTCCCTATAGATCTAAGAAATGAATTCACTCATAGCCAGTCATATTGCACCCATTGTCATAGGCTTGATAAAGACTCAAATCCTTGCTACTATTGTGAAAGTGATAGTAACCATAGCTTCTAGGTCATTTGTCAACTTGGAATGATGGAATGGAATTTTGGAGTGGTGGTGAAGTTGTTTTAAGGGGGTGAGAAAGGGTAATTTAGTCTTTTAAAGACTTTTATTCGGAAAACATAAGATACATAGCAGTGCTGATACTTTTTGAGAAGCACTTTTGAACTTTTCTCTTTTGGAGTGATAAGCATTTGTGGTCAAGTTCTTCTTTGGCGTTTCTCTTTATAAGTTATGCTCCATTTTTCAGAACTTTGAAAATACACATTTGTTGTGACGACCCGGAAATTTTTGACCAAATTTAAACTTAATCTTTATATAATTCCGACTTGATAAGCAATGAATTTTAATAAATCTTGAACCTCCTGAAAGAGTTTTACACAAGCTTTTGGTCACCCTTTTATTCCGACGATTCACGAACGTCATAACTTGATTTAATTGTTTAATTATTATGTATATATATGGATTTATATATATTTAACTTGAAAATATGATAATTAAATATATATTTTCATACTACTAATTTAAAGAATTTTTGAACAATATATATGTTACTATTTAAACGACGTAATTAACTTATGTTAAAATGTATTTACATATAATGTATTACGAGTGTAAATACATTCTTACAAGTATTGAATACACTTTACAAATACATATAAAGAATAGCTATACTCATATTTCCGTTCACTTTCCTCAAGAATTCTACTCGCATTCATACGGTATTTTTACCCGTATTATACACAGCTTCTAGAAGTATTTACTATTGGTATATACTAATAGAAATCTGCAATTATTTGTGTAATATGTCATCCATGACCTAATCAATTTAATATGTCATGCATGACTTAATACAATTTAACTTATCTTAGATATTTTCACTAAAAACTAAAATTATAAGCTTATAAATAAGGACCATTTTAACTCATTTTTACTCCACATTTTCTTAAACTAAAAACACACACTTGAATGCTCTCATATCATACTTCAATCTCAGCAACTTTCCTCTTCATAATCAAGGTAAAATACTTCTCAAAATCCTTGTTCAAATCCTTGTATAGTTGCTATCTTATCATGCTTATAAAACTTGTAAAAACTAGAACTTGTTTTGGTGAACACCAAGATTGTTTGAAAACTAAGTTAATCCTTCTAACTTAACTCTAATAACACTTATTTATATGTATTATGATGTTATATTAAGTTAATAGAAGAACTTATAACTTGTACATATGAAGAACACCTTGAAACTTAACATATATCGTTTAATCTCTATTCGGTAAAAAGCGGGCTGTTTTGGGTTGGGAATTAAAAACCTATCTTAGACTTTGAGTTCGAGGCTAAGACTTTGGAAATATGTTAATATATGTAAATAAGACTTCCAGTATTGTTTTCATGATTTTAGACAAAGTGGAAGTATTTTATCAAAAATCATATATTGGGTGGATGCCGGGATTTTTCCAAATCTGCCCACTGACACAAAAAGAGGGTAAAGCTCTAAAAATTACCACTTGGGCTGAAATTTTCGAATTGGTTTTGTAAAATTTACTTGTTAATGAATCCATAGCAATTTAATTCACTTTAAACGGAGTTGTAATGAATATTTGACGAGCAAAACAAGATTTACTAAAATTAATGTTGTATGGACGAAATTTATATTATAAAAACTATATTAACCATATCCTTGCTAAATTTTCCTATATCCTATATATATTTGAACATGTTATCATTAGTATAGCAAAATATTATAATCTTGGTAAATTCCGAGATTGTATATATATAATAATCTTCGTACGTTCCATGACAATACGTGCACAATACATTTTGATAAATCCTACGTCAACACATCTCTGGATTGATGCAAGACAATACGTACACAATACGACGTGGGGTAATTCTAAGATTATATATATATATATATATATATATATATACTGATTATTAGACTGTTAGACTTTTCGGACTACTAACAAAGGAGTACTAACAATGAACTACTAACATGAAATGTTAAAAATTATTATACAAGTATTATATGAACTTGCTATATTAATTTTGTTCACATGTATTATTATCTGAATCGTTATTATTGTTATAGGTTCGTGAATCCAAGGACGACGGCCATATTTATAATAAGTTGAAACTTATTATTAATATACTTTTACAACCGTGAGTATATAGTCCCATTTTTAAACTCTACAAATATTTTGGGATGAGAATACATGCATTTTATGTTTTACGCCATAGACACAAGTACTTAAAATATATTCTACGTTGAGTTGTACCACTTTGCATATCTTCCCTAATAGCTTGGTAACTAATATTTACATGTTGTAAGAACATGTATACGCGAATTCTATTGATAGATCTACCGGGTTTGAAAAATCCAACCGGGCTAGTCGCTCTAGTATCGTAAACGGTTGCATAGTACTTCGTTTTTACTAAACTTGGTACAGTGTAGGGAGATTTCATAATAAAGAGAATATGCCACATTAATGGTTATGCCACATTAATGGTTAAGTATGGTTACCGAAGCGCCCAACAACTTATAGAATACTTTTATACACTTGCGAGTGTACATATATTTATAACTATGAAATCTTGTGGTCTATATTTATATCGATGATAAACCTATATATCTCACCAACCTTTGTGTTGACTGTTTACGCATGTTTATTCTCATGTCCTTAAGAAAGTCTTCCGCTGTTGCATTATCTGAGCAAGATGTGCATGGAGTCTCTGAAAGGACCCGTTCATATACATTATAAACGATTCACAATAGTTGATTACATCGCGAGGTATTTTGACCTCTATATGATACATTTTACAAACATTGCATTCGTTTTTAAAAGACAAACTTTCTTTACAACGAAAGTTGACGGAATGCACACCATTTCATAATACATCCAACTATAATTGACATAATAATAATCTTGATGAACTCAATGACTCGAATGCAACGTCTTTCAAAATATGCCATGAATGACTCCAAGTAATATCCTTAAAATGAGCTAATGCACAGCGGAAGATTTCTTTAATACCTGAGAATAAACATGCTTTAAAGTGTCAACCAAAAGGTTGGTGAGTTCATAGGTTTATCATAATAATCATTTCAATATATTAATAGACCACAAGATTTCCGTTTATAAATATATGTACACTCGCAAGTGTATAAAAGTATTCTATAAGTTGTAGGCACCCGGTAACAAGCCTTAACGTTCATGTTTTACCCTCTGAAGTACACCAGATCAGGTGTGTTTAAAATAACCTCGAAGTACTAAAGCATCCCATAGTCAGGATGGGGTTTGTCAGGCCCAATAGATCTATCTTTAGGATTCGCGCCTACCGTACATAGACAAGTAGTTTAATGTTACCAAGCTAAGGGTATATTTCTGGTTTAAACCCATGTAGAATTAGTTTTAGTACTTGTGCCTATTTCGTAAAACATTTATAAAAACAGCGCATGTATTCTCAGTCCCAAAAATATATATAAAAGGGAGCAAATGAAACTCACCATACTGTATTTCGTAGTAAAAATACATATAACGTCATTTAACAAGTGCAAGGTTGGCCTCGGATTCACGAACCTATATTAATTATATATATTTATATGTTGGTCAATATTTGTCTAACAATTTTTGGTCAAGTCATAGTGTACCACAATCCTAATGCTCGAGACTAATATGCAAAAGTCAACTTGACCCAAAATGACTTCTAAAATTTATACGTGTTTATTATATAACTTAGCTATAGTCGTTTTATATATTTAAATATATTTATTAGATTTTATAATAATAAAAGTCATTTATTAATAAAAATTTATATTAACGTTTATATATGATAAAATATACTTTTATATATCTTAAGTAGTAAAATTTATAAAGTTCACTTAATATCGTAAAACTATAGTGGTAAGTATTATTAATGTAATTATATTACGCGTGGTGAAAAATATCTTTGTATCCCCTATTTATTTGATAAAATAATATTGATCATAATAATAATAAGTAAAAGTTGTATTATTTTGTAATAATAATTATTATTATTCTATAAAAAAAATAACAATATTTATATTTACTAAAAATTTTATTATGATAAAATGATAATACTAACATAATAGTAATAATGATATTTTATAATAACAATGATATTTCTATTAAAATAATAATGACGATAGTAATAATAATCATTTTAACAATAATACTAAAATTCAGTTGACTATAACTTCAAATCCGTTCATCGAAACCATTCGATATCTAAATGAAAAGTTCTTAATTTTTCGCTAGCTTTCCAATGACATGCATATCATATACCCTATCTCAGTAGCATATGTATCTAATTCAGGATTCAACAAACCTATCTAAAGACAATATCGAATGTACAAGCATGCATAATCCTATATACTCGAGCACTAGTCAGGGATACACTATTGATATATAAAAGTTAAGTTATGAGTGCTCACGTATCAATATTGAGATTCAATATTGCAGGAAAGTACGTAGACGCAACGGAGATGATAAAAACTAGATGGACCTCACGAGCATACCCATGAACCATACCCATCACCTCCATAGCTATAACCCATAATTTCCTTAGCTTCGACTCATTCAAAAAACTATTTTAAAATCACTCGGACATCACTCCGTCGTAATATTTTATGTATACTAATAATATCTTGAAATAATACAGAGCAAATATATAGATATATGTAAATCGATTGAGAGAGTTTAGAGAAATATATTTTCAAGTTTCTATGAAATAATGAAACCTATTGAATTTTATTTATAATAGATTTTTGAATTTTTAAAGTGAATTATTAAAGTATGAATTATTAAAGTGAATTATTAAAGTATGAATTATTAAAGTGAATTATTAAAGTATGAATTATTAAAGTGAATTATTAAAGTATGAATTATTAAAGTGAATTATTAAAGTTAAAGTAAAGTAAAAGTAAAGTAAAGGTAAAGTTAAAGTATAGTAAAAGTATAAAAACTATGTATGTATAATACCCTTATAAATATATATAATATTAATTTAAATTGTTATATATATTTAATGAAATAAAATATAAATATCGTTATATTTATTATACTGGTTAAGTAATGAGTTGTCAAAAGTGATTCTAGATATTTATAAAAGTTATATACGTTTTAATAATAAAGTTCTTTTTAAACTGAAAACGTTTTTGTACGTTAGAAAATAGATTAATAGAATATTATGGAAACCAATTCTCCACTAGCTTTTGTCTAACTTTCGTAAATGACACTTTTAATTTTTATTTATAAATAGCTTTACAAATTATTCCGAATATCGTTAAGAGGAATAGATTTCTCAAATCATAGTGGAACTCTCAACAGAGACTTGTAATCATAATTCAATGTTTCTGATAATTCAATCATTTAATATATTTTTTTTTTAATTTCATCGATAATCATATTGAAACAAATACGTTCATATAAAGCATTATACTTTTAAATACTTTGTTGACATTTTCAATTTATAACATATACACATATACATACATATTCATATATGTTCATTTAATGGTTCGTGAATCATTGGAATTTGGTCGAGATTTAAATGAATGTATAAACATAGTTTAAAATCCTTGAGATTTAACTTAACAAACATTGCTTATCGTGTCAGAATAATATAAAGATAAAGTTTAAATTTAGTCGGAAATTTCCGGGTCGTCACAGTACCTACCCGTTAAAGAAATTTCGTCCCCGAAATTTGATAGAGGTCGTTATGGCTAACAATGTGAATGTTATTATGACGATTATGAAGTTTTATCATGTCTAAGAAGTATGGATAAAATAATTCGATTACTCAAAACGTATGAGGGAAGTTATCGTAAATGAAGGAAATAAGATTATAGTGATTCGTCATATCTTTTGACGTCATCACAATTGATCTCCGAATTTAAAGAAAATCTTTGTAATCTATGTTGGATTTGATGCTTCGGTGATTAAGGAGATTATGATTCTCTTCGAATTAATACGATAATCCATCTTGATTTCTCTGTCGGGTATTTCACTATAAATCCACCTCCTTCGTTTCCTTACAACTCACACCTTCAATTCTTTCTCCCTCAACTCATATTTTAAAGTATTTGTCAATATGCTTCATCCAGTACTGATTCTCGATATACTCCTCACTTTCATATCTGTCATTCTTCTTTTTCATCTGCCTCCGGAAGAATCTATTTACTTCTACTATATTCTCGGTTTTATAGTGTTTTTAGTTCTTCCGTGTCTTTATATTGCTATATGCATCGATATATACGGTTTATAATTTTTGGGTGGTTGTTGGGTTTTATATCTTCCCTTATATTTCAAAGCCCCTGCTTTTGTCTTCTATAATCATTGACATCCAAGTTAATGCTCCCTTTTATTTGCTGCGATTTATACTCCAATTTCTATTTTGGAGTTTTGTCCTTTCGTTTCTTCTTCTTGCGATTAAGCAACGTTTGTAATGGTCCAGTATTCGCAGATATGAATTTCAGAATGAACATAGTTAATGTTCTAAGAAGGAAATGGTAATGGCACGATCTTGATTTGTTAATTTACCAGAATACCCTGAAAAGACCGAATCATCAAGAAAATATATTCTTGATATTTTTAGAGATTAAATAGAATACAAGAGTCGTGTAACATGGAACATGATGACGGCATGGTCTGTGAATCATCATGTCCCATTAGAAACTCAGCATGACTTACTGTAATATAATCACGTTGATCAAGTGTCATTATATTATACTAACTCATGCTTCAGTTCCCAACACTACTTCAAAACATTCATAATTTAAACTCGAAAGTTTATAGAATATAGAAACTAATAGTTTCTTATATGATGTAACACTGATAGCGCAAAGAGATAAATGACTTCAGATAAGATTAGTTGTGAAAATATCTTCAGAAATATCGCGGATATTTATAATGAAAGATATGATAATATCTTAGAATTTCTAATATTGATGGATGATGATGAAGATTTGTCTGTAAAGGTTTAGAATAAAGAGTAAGGTATTCGTTAATGACTTTAGCAGGCACTGAATCATTTGGATTCTTTGAAGGCAGATTTAGTCTTTGTGATTTGTCCACAGCCTCCTTCATAGTCTGTTCAATCCGTTTTCCAGTTCCAAACCTTCTCTTTTTCTCAGCTTTACCACCTTACTATTCTTTATCATCAAACTTTTTACTGTTAAGATCGTTTACAGTTTTTGATGCTTCGTCAGCATTTCAAGAACTAGTTTGCAGTTCAGAATATTTTTCAGAACTTCACATTCAAAGTATGTAAGTCCAGGAGATAGACGTTTTACGTACACATATAACTGTTGGCGTAGACATGCTGCGAGATTTCAAAATACTGGTTACTGTTTTTCGATGATTCGTATGACAATTCTCGTTACAAGATGCGAATGAGTAAATGATGTGATTTCAATAAATATAATGATTTTTCGAAAAGTCAAAGATAATTGAAGTTGTTGGTAAGTTTATTACTAAGGTGGCGAGATATGAAAGGTCCCCAGTAACGATGACGAAAGGGCAACGTATCTATCGAGGTTATAATAAGACTAGTCTGACTGAAAAGTCGAAGTTGACTTGCTGGAGCTGTGACAAAACTGTCTACTTTGAAAAGGAATTGAAAAGTCATTTTAGCTAATAAATGCCAAAGGGTCTGACACGGATACGCGTCGAACTATGACTTTGGCTTCGAGAACTTTTTAGGTACATAAATGTGGGTAATATGTGATTGGATCATCATCTCGATTGTTCATTGTTTGAAGTGTCTTCGAAAACTTCGGAGAGTTTGAACACAGTTTGTAATCGTTAATATACATATGATGTTCTAACACGGTTTTGAAGTCAAAGTATAGCTTTGAAAGATGTAGGAATCTAAGAGTGATGTCTTCTGTTAAATCATGACTTGGATTTTGATTTGTCAAAATCAGAATGCGTAATCAAATTTGGGTGAGAATGGTTGTTTTGATTTCTATACAAGAATGTATATTGTTGTGAGATTTTGAGAGTATAGTTGATGATTTGCTTAATCAGATTCGAAAAATGTAATATATTAATTGTAAATTTATATATCTCTCGGGTATTACCTACCCGTTAAAAAAAAATTTCACAATTAATATTTTGTACAACAGAATTTTATTACAGTCTTTATGAAAATATATATGTGCATATTTTCTTCAGATGTAACATAGATTTAATGAGTTAATATTAAATTAAACTCATTTGATTTACGGTTGAAACTAGAACTGAATAATCCCTAAAGACTTTAGAAATTACATAACTTTTACGGAGTATTTATTCAATAAAATTGAAATTATGAATTAATACTTCGTTATTTGTTGGTGTTTGTAACCCTTGCACCATATTCTCTAAAGCCACTACTCGAGCGCGAAGCTCGTTGACTTCTTCTATTACATCGGGGTGATTGTCGGTTCGGACGAGCGGATAAATAAAATCTAGAATTTGATGTAGTATATAATCGTGACGAGATACTCTGAAAATGAGAGAGAAAATGGTGTTTCAGACCGGTTCGCTGGTAAGTGCTTCAAGTTCATCGCCAAGAGGGCAATGTGGTAGATGGAAGGGATCACCTTCTTCTTGTCTCCAATTATTGAGGAGGCTACGAACCTATCCCCAATTCATTCATAATAGATGATGGCTAATTGGTTGATCCATTCCGGTCACACTGCTTTCGGAGCTTGAGTGGGATTCCATATCGGAATTCGAGGGACTTGAACTAATGACGAATTCCATTTTGTTCGATTGAATAAATAATTTTTCGATATGAAATGATTTTTCGGCTATCGGGTGGTATTCTAATTACATAGAATATATATATATATAGCGCAAAAGATTTCGTAGATTACGGAGGAAATTACGGGATATGTCAGGCAAAGTTTACAGTAACAGATATGCTAAGATATGAATTTTGTCTATACACTATTCATGCAATCAATGCAGTAAGATGTGTCTAGACTAAGAATGATAAGCAGGCAATTTCCGACAAAAATGATAAGCAAAACTTTTGACATGCAGACACGGTCGAAGTCCAGGCTCATTAATGCATCCTAACGACTATCAGTCAGACACACTAATGCAGACCTGGTTCGCTAAGACCACCGCTCTGATACCAACTGAAAGAACCCGTTCATATACATTATAAACGATTCACAATAGTTGATTACATCGCGAGGTATTTTGACCTCTATATGATACATTTTACAAACATTGCATTCGTTTTTAAAAGACAAACTTTCTTTACAACGAAATTTGACGGAATGCACACCATTTCATAATACATCCAACTATAATTGACATAATAATAATCTTGATGAACTCAATGACTCGAATGCAACGTCTTTCAAAATATGCCATGAATGACTCCAAGTAATATCCTTAAAATGAGCTAATGCACAGCGGAAGATTTCTTTAATACCTGAGAATAAACATGCTTTAAAGTGTCAACCAAAAGGTTGGTGAGTTCATAGGTTTATCATAATAATCATTTCAATATATTAATAGACCACAAGATTTCCGTTTATAAATATATGTACACTCGCAAGTGTATAAAAGTATTCTATAAGTTGTAGGCACCCGGTAACAAGCCTTAACGTTCATGTTTTACCCTCTGAAGTACACCAGATCAGGTGTGTTTAAAATAACCTCGAAGTACTAAAGCATCCCATAGTCAGGATGGGGTTTGTCAGGCCCAATAGATCTATCTTTAGGATTCGCGCCTACCGTACATAGACAAGTAGTTTAATGTTACCAAGCTAAGGGTATATTTCTGGTTTAAACCCATGTAGAATTAGTTTTAGTACTTGTGCCTATTTCGTAAAACATTTATAAAAACAGCGCATGTATTCTCAGTCCCAAAAATATATATAAAAGGGAGCAAATGAAACTCACCATACTGTATTTCGTAGTAAAAATACATATAACGTCATTTAACAAGTGCAAGGTTGGCCTCGGATTCACGAACCTATATTAATTATATATATTTATATGTTGGTCAATATTTGTCTAACAATTTTTGGTCAAGTCATAGTGTACCACAATCCTAATGCTCGAGACTAATATGCAAAAGTCAACTTGACCCAAAATGACTTCTAAAATTTATACGTGTTTATTATATAACTTAGCTATAGTCGTTTTATATATTTAAATATATTTATTAGATTTTATAATAATAAAAGTCATTTATTAATAAAAATTTATATTAACGTTTATATATGATAAAATATACTTTTATATATCTTAAGTAGTAAAATTTATAAAGTTCACTTAATATCGTAAAACTATAGTGGTAAGTATTATTAATGTAATTATATTACGCGTGGTGAAAAATATCTTTGTATCCCCTATTTATTTGATAAAATAATATTGATCATAATAATAATAAGTAAAAGTTGTATTATTTTGTAATAATAATTATTATTATTCTATAAAAAAAATAACAATATTTATATTTACTAAAAATGTTATTATGATAAAATGATAATACTAACATAATAGTAATAATGATATTTTATAATAACAATGATATTTCTATTAAAATAATAATGACGATAGTAATAATAATCATTTTAACAATAATACTAAAATTCAGTTGACTATAACTTCAAATCCGTTCATCGAAACCATTCGATATCTAAATGAAAAGTTCTTAATTTTTCGCTAGCTTTCCAATGACATGCATATCATATACCCTATCTCAGTAGCATATGTATCTAATTCAGGATTCAACAAACCTATCTAAGGACAATATCGAATGTACAAGCATGCATAATCCTATATACTCGAGCACTAGTCAGGGATACACTATTGATATATAAAAGTTAAGTTATGAGTGCTCACGTATCAATATTGAGATTCAATATTGCAGGAAAGTACGTAGACGCAACGGAGATGATAAAAACTAGATTGACCTCACGAGCATACCCATGAACCATACCCATCACCTCCATAGCTGTAACCCATAATTTCCTTAGCTTCGACTCATTCAAAAAACTATTTTAAAATCACTCGGACATCACTCCGTCGTAATATTTTATGTATACTAATAATATCTTGAAATAATACAGAGCAAATATATAGATATATGTAAATCGATTGAGAGAGTTTAGAGAAATATATTTTCAAGTTTCTATGAAATAATGAAACCTATTGAATTTTATTTATAATAGATTTTTGAATTATTAAAGTGAATTATTAAAGTATGAATTATTAAAGTGAATTATTAAAGTATGAATTATTAAAGTGAATTATTAAAGTATGAATTATTAAAGTGAATTATTAAAGTATGAATTATTAAAGTGAATTATTAAAGTATGAATTATTAAAGTGAATTATTAAAGTTAAAGTAAAGTAAAAGTAAAGTAAAGGTAAAGTTAAAGTATAGTAAAAGTATAAAAACTATGTATGTATAATACCCGTATAAATATATATAATATTAATTTAAATTGTTATATATATTTAATGAAATAAAATATAAATATCGTTATATTTATTATACTGGTTAAGTAATGAGTTGTCAAAAGTGATTCTAGATATTTATAAAAGTTATATACGTTTTAATAATAAAGTTCTTTTTAAACTGAAAATGTTTTTGTACGTTAGAAAATAGATTAATAGAATATTATGGAAACCAATTCTCCACTAGCTTTTGTCTAACTTTCGTAAATGACACTTTTTATTTTTATTTATAAATAGCTTTACAAATTATTCCAAATATCGTTAAGAGGAATAGATTTCTCAAATCATAGTGGACCTCTCAACAGAGACTTGTAATCATAATTCAATGTTTCTGATAATTCAATCATTTAATATATTTTTTTTTAATTTCATCGATAATCATATTGAAACAAATACGTTCATATAAAGCATTATACTTTTAAATACTTTGTTGACATTTTCAATTTATAACATATACACATATACATACATATTCATATATGTTCATTTAATGGTTCGTGAATCATTGGAATTTGGTCGAGGTTTAAATGAATGTATAAACATAGTTTAAAATCCTTGAGATTTAACTTAACAAACATTGCTTATCGTGTCAGAATAATATAAAGATAAAGTTTAAATTTAGTCGGAAATTTCCGGGTCGTCACAGTCTCATACTTTTATTTAAATAAAGTGTTGCATTCAATAAAACCTTTGTCATGTATTATATTCGACTGTTACGTCACGTGTGTAGTATTTGGAAACCGATGTATTTTGGGAATTATTTCTTAAATAATCACCCACTTGTTTAAAACATGCATTATGTATAATAATGATGTGCTTTTTATGATACGAATGCAATATTTTCTAAAACGTATCATATAGAGGTCAAATACCTCGCTATGGGACCAATGAGAACGTACTGCGTTTATAGTAATATGGACGGGTCGTTTCAGTTGGCATCAGAGCGGTGGTCTTAGCGAACCCGGTCTTGCATTAGTGTGTCTAACTGATAGTTGTTAGGATGCATTAGTGAGTCTGAACTTCGACCTTATCTGCATATTAAAAGTTTTGCTTATCATTCTTGTCGGAAATTACCTGTTTATCATCTTAAGTCTAGACGCGTCTTACTGCAATCATTGCATAGATAGGGTATAGACAAATATTCATATCTTATCATATCTATCATGGTAGACTTTGCCTGACATTTTTCGTAAATTCCCTTGTAACTTATGGGATTTTGGTATTAAATATACATATGTAAATTATGTATTAAGAATATCAATCTAAGTCCTAAATCTTTTTCATATCAACAATCATTCCTCTGAACGTGTAAGGCGGATCCTTCACAAAGCTCGAGTTCATCGGATTCTAAAAGCTATTCCGATATGGAATTTCATTTAAGCCCCGAGAGCAGTCTAACCGTAATGAACCAACCAATTAGTCATCACCTCTTCTGGATGAATTGCGGGTGGGTTCGTGGACGAATTAATCAATTTAGACAATAAGAAGGCGATCTGTTTCATGAATCTAATTCGCCTCTTGGTGGAGAACATGAGGCACTTACCGGCGAACCCGTTCGTAACACCATTTTCTCTCTCCTTTCCAGGATATGCCGCAACGAGTATAATATTACTAATATTATTGAGGCTATCCGACCTTTACTCCGTATCTTGCGTGGTGAATTATTTAGTATAAAATAAAAGTTTTTACTGTCATGGAAAGCAAAACTTCATTAGCAAGTGCATCCTACATCATTTCATTCCCTTTATAAAGTTCTTGACCTCCCTTTTTATTCAAGAAACTTTAAACCTCTTCTTTCACAATACAAAACAAAACAAATTATCATCATCTCACATCAAACCACCACCAGCACTAGCACCAGCAGTACCAATAACATCACAAGCCTCAACATCGCTGGCCGCATTACGAGCATCAACATCGCAGGCACCGAGAGATACCAACAATAATGAGTGTTGAAGTATTAATTCATTATTTCATTTACGTTGGAGAAATATTCTGCGGCGATTATGTAATCTCTAAAGTTTTAGAGATTATTCATTTCTAGATCCAGCCGAAAATCAAATGAGTTTAATATTATACTAACTCATTAAATCTGTATTACATCTGAAGAAAATATACATACATATATTTTCATAAAGATTGTAATAAAATTCTCTTGTACAAAATATTACTTGTGAAATTTTAACGGGTAGGTAATACCCGAGAAATATATAAGTTCACAATTAATATATAACACTCTTCAATTTGATTCAAAGATCATTAACTATACTCACTATCTTCACAGCGATACACAATCATTTCATACAAATTCAATTACATATTCTGATTTTGACAGAACAGAATCCAAGTCAAAGATTTAACAAGTGATATCACTCTTAGATCCCTACATGTTTCAAAGCTATACTTTGACTTCAAAACTGTGCTAGAACATCACTTATATTCATAAAACCCTGGAAATATATTCATGTCGTTCAAAATTCTAGAACATCCTATGTATATTGACGATTACAATCCGCGTTCAAACCCTAGGGGGACTTTACCACCCGTTGCGATCATCTCCCGTTTCGACTATGCAGATGCAGCGATAATAACCCCGCCCCCATCGCTGCCTGGGAGGAAACCTTGAAACCGATCGAAGGGCACGCCCAAGTAAAACCCCCCTCCCCTTTACCCCCACCCCCAAAACGATATGGGAAAGGTGCCATGGGTGGATACTTCATGGCAGGGATGAAATTGTGTTTTTAATATGTAGCCAACGGGGGTCGAACTCCTGACCTCCCCTAAAGGAAGCAGGCCACCAACCGCTAGACCACATCACAACTTCAGATTGGTATATATGATTAGGATGGGTATCAAAAATACTCTTACTAGGCAACATAGATGTTTTGGCTTTGATGTTAGAACTTGAAATATTTCGACTGCTCAATTGAAACTTCCTTAAATATTTGCCCTATATAAAATTGTCATATGGATCAGTTTTAATTTAATTTAGACTTAAAGCTTAGAAGAATTGAAAATTGCTTTCAGTTTGGCTTTGGAGTTTTTAAAATCAGTTACTGAAGGAAGTAAAACACTTCAGCTCCTTAAAAAAATTTATATATACTGATGTAAATATTCACCTATGGTGTGTTACTTTGGTATGACTCTAATATGCAGAGAAGTTGGTTCACATATATGTAACTATTGATGGTATGTACATTACATAAACTAGAAATTTTGACCCATTTTTACTACCAAACGGGTCAATTGGGTTCATATTCTATCTTTATGTTACAGATATTCAATCAAAATTGAAAAGGATTGAAGATGATCCTGAAGGTGGAACCTCACATTTATATACTTGTATACAAGGAGTCAATTCAATGGCTAATGTACTTTTGACCCCCTCCTCGAAAGACAGGTTAAAAAATTTTAACATTGTTTTAGACTAAAGTTGTGGTTCTGTTACTTATTATTATGTTAATAAATCGATTGATATTTTTTCATTTAGGCTCAAGCAGAGAAAATCAGGGCAGTCCAAGCAGTGCTTCAAAGGTTTCGTACGTTATTCAAATTGCCAAATGCCATTCGTGGAAACATTCGTAAAGGTGAATATGACTTGGCTGTTAGAGAATACAGGAAAGCAAAGTCAATAGTCCTGCCTTCTCTTGTACAGAAATTCGTCTTCGTTTATTTTGAAAAAAATGTTTATTATTTTTGAATATATATATATAAAGCATGTAAATGATAATTACAGGTTGGAATACTTAAACGTGTTCTTGAGGAGGTTGAAAAGGTAATGCACGAGAGTTTAAAGGCATGCTTTACCAGTCAATGGAAGATCCACACATAGGTCTAACAAATGTAAGACTTATTTTGGTATAAAAAACATGTATTTTACATTTTAAATGTTTTGAGGAATAGTATTTTATTTTAAATATTGCGTAGCTCGAAAATGTTGTCAGATTGCTGTCGGAGTTGGAACCTGAGACAGATCCTGTAAGGCGTTATTTTAGCATACAGGTAACACTTTTTTAAACTATTTGGTTAGTGATAGAAAGTTTGTACATACAATACAAACTTATAAAATATAACATTTGAGACTACTTTATTTGAAAATCAGAACGGTAGGATTCGAAGTTTGCTTGAGATGTGCACATTGGATCATGAATTAAGGATGGAAAGCTTACAAGAAAAGCTACATGATAAAGCTTTGTTGGATGAAAAGTGGAGGAAAATACAACAAGACGTACACACGAATCAGTAAGAAATTTTACTTACTTTTTTATTTATGAAATATCTTATGTTTGTTGATTTGTTAATGCTTTGTGTTATGTAAAATAGCATCAAGTAGATGTCGGTTTATTACATTCGCAATCAAGTGATTTGGGTGGTGAAGAACTTGATGTTCTTAGATTAAGATATATTCGATGTTTAACGGCTGTAATTATCCAACATATACCACCTTTCTGGAAAATTGCGGTTTCTATTTCAAGTGGAAAATTTGCAAAGGTAAAGGCTTCCTTTTTGCACTAACTCTAGCTTGCAAATTTAGTTGTATTAATTTTTCTTTTCTTTTTTTGCAAAAAAGAGGTTGTTTGAGTTTAATACACTCATTTATACTGATTTTTACAGGTTTCTGAGAATAAAACAGAAGGTAGATATTCAAGTCATTCTTTAGAAGTAGTATCTGGAATGATACACGATACATACAACGTTAGCATATGAATCTAAGGTATAATGCTTAAATAATTTTTTAATTATTGATTTGCGATTACTGTAAAAAAAACCAATTTTGTGTCATGCATAGTTTATATTACTGACTTTCACATATATGCATAGTTTATAGGACTAATAGAATTATGGTTTTGTTTTACTGCAAGTGACATAGAGATCAATTATAGCTTTATTTATATCAGGAGTGGTTATTGTTTGATTAATTTATCGAGGATGACTCTATTATAACTTATATTGGTTCTGGTTATAGTTTGTTTTGACAAAATTATAAATGTCTTGTAATTGTTCAGGTTGTTCAAACAATCAATCTAATTGCTTTATTTTGTTTATATATTTTTCTTATTGTTGGTTGAGCATGTGCAGGTTACTTTTTGTGTTGATTAGAGCATACTGGAGATGTTCAAGTGTTTCAAGTGTAGGTGGCTGTTTAGAGTGAAGAATCAAACCCTTTGTGGATCGAGTATAATGCTTTAGTAATTAACATACCTAGTATGGGGGTGAAAAAGTCATTATACAAAGACGGGACATAGTTGGGTTTGATTTCCATACTTTAGGGACCAGTTGTGTCATTTATCAATAGTTGCTATCTGAGTCGGTTGAATTTTGGTTAAATAGATAGAAATTAGCGTTTCCTGTACACAACTTTTCTTTCAAGTCATTCGTTTAATTCTCTCAAGTTTTCTGTAAAATTGTTCTGATGTTAAAGCCTGTTTAAGGTGTATGTTTCTATGTTAATATTCATCTTGTTGATGAATTAGTGATAATAAAGTAATTGTTGGTGAATTCATTGTGTTTCATCTTCTCGTTGATTCAATTGATTGTGTTGGTGATCGTTTTCTGCATTATTGTATAAATTTCTACATGGTATCAGAGCGGTTGTGATCTGATTTGGTTTCTTCGATCGAAGTTCGTTGATTAAAAAGGGTTTTTTGAAAATTAGGGTTTGTGTTCTCAATCAAAATTGGGGATTATCAAATCAATTTGTGTGAAGAGATCATTCTTGTGTGGTGGTTTCTTATCTTCAGGCGATTCGATCTGAGGAATTTCTCTGTGTGGTTTTAGGGTTTACATCTTGAAACCCTAATTTTGTTTCTTCAAGTTCTTGGCTCATCTAGAACTTGATCTTCATCATTCTTCCGCTGTTAGAGATATCAAGGGGCGTATTCTATCCTCTTGTATTTTTTCTTTTTATGGTATGTTGATTAAAGAACACTTCTAAGATCACCACAACCCAACTCTTGACCCTGATTCTCGAAATCAACGGAAACCTGATCAAGTTGTGGTTAGTCTTTTTGATAGTGTTATTTAATCTTGTTGGTTTTTTATTGTCTTTGGTTTATAATGGCTAAAGATGATGATTCTGGTCCAAGTACTGATGCAACTCAAATCAGTAAATTGGACTTTGGTGACCCACTTTATTTGCATGCTAGTGACATCAGTAGTACACCCTTGATTATTTTCAAGTTAAAGGGTACAGAAAACAATAAATCATGGGCTTGTGTGAAAGGATCCGTTCATATACATTATAAACGATTCACAATAGTTGATTACATCGCGAGGTATTTGACCTCTATATGATACGTTTTACAAACATTGCATTCGTTTTTAAAAGACAAACTTTCTTTACATCAAAAATTGACGGCATGCATACCATTTCATATTACATCCAACTATAATTGACTTAATATTAATCTTGATGAACTCAACGACTCGAATGCAACGTCTTTCAAAGTATGTCTTGAATGACTCTAAGTAATATTCTTAAAATGAGCTAATGCACAGCGGAAGAATTCTTTAATACCTGAGAATAAACATGCTTTAAAGTGTCAACCAAAAGGTTGGTGAGTTCATTAGTTTATCATAATCCATCATTTCCGTAATAGTAATAGACCACAAGATTTCAGTTTCTATAAATATCCGTACACTCGCAAGTGTATAAAAGTATTCTATAAGTTGTAGGCACCCGGTAACAAGCTTTAACGTTCATGTTTTACCCTCTGAAGTACACCAGATCAGGTGTGTTTAAAATAACCTCGAAGTACTAAGGCATCCCATAGTTAGGATGGGGTTTGTCAGACCCAATAGATCTATCTTTAGGATTCGCGCCTACCGTACATAGACAAGTAGTTTAATGTTACCAAGCTAAGGGTATATTTCTGGTTTAAACCCACATAGAATTAGTTTTAGTACTTGTGCCTATTTCGTAAAACATTTATAAATCAGCGCATGTATTCTCAGCCCAAAAATATATATAAAAAGGGAGCAAATGAAACTCACAATACTGTATTTCGTAGCAATTATGTATATGACGGCACTGAACAAGTGCAGTGTTTGTCTCGGATTCACGAACCTATATTAAGTATATATATTTATATGTTGGTCAATATCTGTCTAACAATTTAGGTCAAGTCGTAGTGTATCACAATCCTAATGCTCGAGACCGACATGCAAAAGTCAACAAAAGTCAACTTGACCCAAAATGACTTCCAAAATCTATACATGTTTATTATATAACTTATATATAGTAGTTTTATATATTTAAATATATTTATCAGATCTTATTATACTAAATAATACAAGTCATTTATTAATAAATAAAAATTTATATTAAAATTCATATATGATAAAAATTTACTTTTATATATCTCAAATAATAAAATTTATAAAATTCACTTAATATCATAAAAATATAGTGGTATGTATTATTAATGTAATTACATTACGTGTGGTAAAAATATCTTTGTACGCATATTTATTTGATAAAATAATATTGATATTGATAATAATAATAATGATAAAAATAATAAAATGATAGTTTCAATAAAAATATTAATTTTTAGTAATAAAGATAATTTTAGTAATAACATCAACTGATAACAGTTATAATAATCGTTTTAATAATAATATTAAAATTAATGATAATTCAGTTGACCATATCTTTTAATCCGTTCATCGAAACCACACGATTTCTAAATGAAAAGTTATTAATTTTTTTCTTCAGATTTTCAACGACATGCATATCATATAACTTATCTCAGTAGCATATGTATCAAATTCGTGATTTATCATAAACTATTTAACGACGAAACTAAGCATACAAGCATGCATAATCATATATACTCGAGCACTAGTCAGGGATACACTATTAATATATAAAAGATAAGATATGAATGCTCACGTATCAATATTGTGATTCAATATTGCAGGAAAGTACGTAGACGCAACGAAAATGATAAACGTTAGGTTGACCTCACGAGCAATACCCTCGATCAATAGCCATAACCTTCATAGCTATAACCCATAATTTCCTTAGCTCTATCCCATTTGAAAACTTTTTTTGAAATCATCTGAATATAACTCTGTCGTAGTATTTTATGTACACTAATAATATCTTGAAATAATACTAAGTAATATATATATATATATATATATATATATATATATATATATATATATATATATATATATATATATATATATATATATATATATATATATGTAATTCGATTGAGAGAGTTTAGAGAAATATATTTTCAAGTTTCTATGAAATAATGAAACCTATTGAATTCTATTTATAATAGATTTTTGAATTATTAAAGTGAATTATTAAAGTATGAATTATTAAAGTGAATTATTAAAGTATGAATTATTAAAGTGAATTATTAAAGTATGAATTATTAAAGTGAATTATTAAAGTATGAATTATTAAAGTGAATTATTAAAGTATGAATTATTAAAGTTAAAGTAAAGTAAAAGTAAAGTAAAGGTAAAGTTAAAGTATAGTAAAAGTATAAAACTATGTACGTATAATACGCGTATAAAAATATATATAATATTAATTTAAATCGTTATATATATATATATATATATATATATATATATATATATATATATATATATATATATATAATAAAATAAAATATAAATATCGTTATCTTTATCATACTGGTTAAGTAATGAGTTGTAAAAAAAAAAAAATAGATTTCTTAAATCACATTGGACCTCATAACATAGGCCCGTAATCATATCATAATGTATCTGATAATTCAATCATTTGATATTATCTCTTAATTCTGTCGATAAATATATCGAAACAAATATGTTTATGTAAAGTATCATATATCTAATACTTTGTTAATGTTTTCAGTTAATATTATATATTATATATACATATCTATATACACATAATTGTTCGTGAATCGTCGAACACGATCAAAGGGTAATTGATTACATGAATGTAGTTCTAAACTTTTTGAGATTCAACATTACAAATTCTGCTTATCGTGTCAGAAACATATAAAGGTTAAGTTTAAATTTGGTCAGAAATTTCCGAGTCGTCAGAGTACCTAACCGTTAAAGAAATTTCGTCCCGAAATTTGATCGAGGTCGTCATGGCTAACTATAAAAATGTTTTCATGACGAATATGAGTTGATAAATAGAGTTTTATCACCATTGAGTAATATAGATAAAACAATTTGATTACGCGAAGAGTATAAGTGAAGCTATCGCAAGAGAGTGAAATGAGTAAACGTATATTCATTTTAACCGATGACGTAGTTATGATTGATTTTCGGAATTCATGGGATTTAAAGAAAATCTTTGCAATAAGATTTGGTTCTTCGGCGATTAAGGAAATCAGGATCTTCTTTGATTAAATGCGATAATCTGTCTCGATTTCTCTGTCTGATATTTTACTATAATTCCACCCCCTTCGTTTCTTTATTTTCACAGCTCACACCTTCTAGTCTTTCTCCCCAATTCATACTTTAAAGCAGTCGTTAATATGCTTCATCCAGTATTGATTCCTGATATACTTTTAACTTTCATATCTGTCATTCTTCTTTTTCATCTACCACCGGAGGAAGTTATTTTCTTCTACCATTACCTTGGGGTTATTGTGTTTTTTATTCTCCCGTGTCTTTATATTGCTATACGCATTTATATACACGGTTTGTAATTTCGGGGTTGTTATCGGGCTTTATATTCTCCATTATATTTCGGAGCTTCATGCTTTCATTTTCTCTTCCCGATCTTAAGTCAAGCGGATAATAGTCCAGAATTCGTAGATATGAATTTTTGGATGAACATAGTTAATGTTCCAAGAAGAAAATCGTAATGGCACGATCTTGATTTGGCAAATTACCAGAATATCCGAAAATATAGAGCTATCAAGATGATATGTTCTTAATATGTTTGAAAATTGGGTAGAATGTAAGAGTCGTGTAAACAATACATGATGACGGTATGTTCTGTGAATCATCACGTTTCATTAGAAACTCATCATGACTTACTGTAATATAATCACGTTGATCAAGTGTCATTATATTATACTAACTCATGCTTCAGTTCCCAACACTACTTCAAAAACATTCCTATTTTAAATTCAATTTTTTTTTTAAATTTAGAAACTAACACAGTTTCTTTTTATGTTGTAACGCAGATATTGCGAAGAGATAAAAGATATCGGATAAGAATAGTTGTGAAAATATCTTCAGGAATATCGAAGATATTATAATAAAAGATACGATAATATGGATGATGAAGAAGATTTGTCTGTGAAGGTTTAGAATAAGAAGTAAGGTGTTTGCTAACGATTTCAGTAGACACTGAATCATTTGGATCCTTTGAAGGCAGGTTTAGTCTTTGTGATTTGTCCACAGCCTCCTTCATGGTCTGCTCAATCCGTTTTCCAGTTTCAAACCTTCTCTTTTTCTCAGCTTTACCACCATACTATTCTTTATCATCAAACTTTTGACTGTTAAAGTCATTTACAGTTTTTGCTGCTTCATCAGCATTTTTCCAATTTTGGAGAACTAGTTCATAGTTTGGGATGTTTTTCAGAAAATTCACATTCGAAGTATGTAAGTCTAGCAGATAGACGTTATATGTATAACTTTTGACGTAAAATTGTCGCGAACTTCAAAATACTGATTGCTAATTCCCAGTAGTTGGTGTGACAATTATTGTTACAGGATGTAGGTGAGTACATGATGGGGTTTTAATGAATAAGTATAGTGGCTTTTCGGAGAGGCTTAAGTCGAAGGTTAATGAAGTTGTTGATAAGTTTACTGCTAATGTGGCGAGATATGAAAGGTTCCCCGGTAACAATGATGAAGGGGTAATTGTTATAATAAGGTTTATTCGTATAAACAAATGAAGGTGATTTGCTGGAGCTGTGACAAAACTGTCTATTTTGGAAAGAGATTGAAAAATTATATTTGGTAATAAATATCAAAGGATCTGACACGGATACGTGTTAAACTATAACTTTGGTTTCGAGAGCTTTTCAGATGCATGACAGTGGGTAATATGTGGTTGGATCATCATCTCGCATGTCTTTAGGAATTTCGAAGTGTTTGAACACATATTGTAATTGTTAATATGCATATGATGTTCTAAGATTTTGAATGATACAAATATTTTTGTGAGTTCCATGAATAGAAATGAGGTTCTAGGACAGTTTTGAAGTCAAAGTATAGTTTTGAAAGATGTAGGAATCTAAGAGTGATGCTTTCGGTTATATCTTGAATCGAATTCTGAGATTTCAAAATCAGAATATGTAATTAGATTTTGAATGAGTATGGTTGTTTTGATTTCTATAAAAGAATGTATATTATTGTGAAAGTAGGGAGTATAATGGATTATTTGCTGAATCAGATTCGAAGAATGTAACATATTAATTGTGAATTTATATATCTCTCGGGTATTACCTACCCGTTAAAAAAATTTTCACAATTAATATTTTGTACAAAAGAATTTTATTACAGTCTTTATGGAAATATATATGTGTATATTTCTTCAGATGTAATATTGATTTAATGAGTTAATATTAAATTAAACTCATTTGATTTATGGTTAAGGCTAAGATAGATAATTTCTAAACTTTAGAAATTACATAATCACCGTAGAATGTTTCCCCAATGAAGTTATGAATCAATACTTCATCGTTGTGGTATTCCTTGGTATCTACATGGCGTATGACGTCGATGCTCGTAGGACAGATTGTGAAGTTGAGGTTTGCGATGCGGTTGTTGTTGGTGGTGGTAATGGTACTGTTGATGTTGTTGATGGTGGTACTGGTTATGCTGCTGGTGCTACTGCTGGTGTTTGTAACCTTTGCACCATATTCTCCAAAGCCACTACCTGAGCGCGAAGCTCGTTGACTTCTTCTATTACACCGGGGTGATTGTCGGTTCGGACGAGCGGATAAATAAGATCTAGAATTTGGTGTAGTATATAATCATGACGAGATACTCTAAAAATGAGAGAGAAAATGGTGTTTCGGACAGGTTCGCCGGTAAGTGCTTCAGGTTCATTGCCAAGAGGGCAATGTGGTGGATGAAAGGGATCGCCTTCTTCTTGTCTCCAATGGTTAAGTAGATTACAAACCCATACCTAATTCATCCAGAATAGATGATAGCTAATTGGTTGATCCATTCCGGTCACGCTGCTTTCGGAGCTCATGTGGAAATCCATATCGGCATAGCTGTCGGAATCCGAGGAACTCGAACTGGTTGAGGGATCCATCTTGTATGATCAGGGAAAGAATTTTTTTGGTAAGAAATAGATTGTAGAATTTAGATTTGGTATTCTTCAATATATAATTTACATATGTATATATAATACCAAAATCCCATAAATTACGGAGGAATCTTTGAAAGATGTTAGTCAAAGTTCACAGTAACAGATATGCTAAGATAAGAATTCGTCTATACACTATTATGCAATAAATGTAGGAAAACGCGTCTAGACTTAAGAATGATAAGCAGGTAATTTCCTAAGGATGGTAAGTAGATGATTTCCGACTAAAAATGATAAGCAAAACTTTTGACATGCAGACACGGTCGAAGTCCAGACTCACTAATGCATCTTAACAACTATCAGTTAGACACACTAATGCAAGACCTGGTTTGCTAAGACCACCGCTCTGATACCAACTGAAAGGACCCGTTCATATACATTATAAACGATTCACAATAGTTGATTACATCGCGAGGTATTTGACCTCTATATGATACGTTTTACAAACATTGCATTCGTTTTTAAAAGACAAACTTTCTTTACATCAAAAATTGACGGCATGCATACCATTTCATATTACATCCAACTATAATTGACTTAATATTAATCTTGATGAACTCATCGACTCGAATGCAACGTCTTTCAAAGTATGTCTTGAATGACTCCAAGTAATATCCTTAAAATGAGCTAATGCACAGCGGAAGAATTCTTTAATACCTGAGAATAAACATGCTTTAAAGTGTCAACCAAAAGGTTGGTGAGTTCATTAGTTTATCATAATCCATCATTTCCGTAATAGTAATAGACCACAAGATTTCAGTTTCTATAAATATCCGTACACTCGCAAGTGTATAAAAGTATTCTATAAGTTGTAGGCACCCGGTAACAAGCTTTAACGTTCATGTTTTACCCTCTGAAGTACACCAGATTAGGTGTGTTTAAAATAACCTCGAAGTACTAAAGCATCCCATAGTCAGGATGGGGTTTGTCAGACCCAATAGATCTATCTTTAGGATTCGCGCCTACCGTACATAGACAAGTAGTTTAATGTTACCAAGCTAAGGGTATATATCTGGTTTAAACCCACATAGAATTAGTTTTAGTACTTGTGCCTATTTCGTAAAACATTTATAAATCAGCGCATGTATTCTCAGCCCAAAAATATATATAAAAAGGGAGCAAATGAAACTCACAATACTGTATTTCGTAGCAATTATGTATATGACGGCACTGAACAAGTGCAGTGTTTGTCTCGGATTCACGAACCTATATTAAGTATATATATTTATATGTTGGTCAATATCTGTCTAACAATTTAGGTCAAGTCGTAGTGTATCACAATCCTAATGCTCGAGACCGACATGCAAAAGTCAACAAAAGTCAACTTGACTCAAAATGACTTCCAAAATCTATACATGTTTATTATATAACTTATATATAGTAGTTTTATATATTTAAATATATTTATCAGATCTTATTATACTAAATAATACAAGTCATTTATTAATAAATAAAAATTTATATTAAAATTCATATATGATAAAAATATACTTTTATATATCTCAAATAATAAAATTTATAAAATTCACTTAATATCATAAAAATATAGTGGTATGTATTATTAATGAAATTACATTACGTGTGGTAAAAATATCTTTGTACGCATATTTATTTGATAAAATAATATTGATAATAATAATAATGATAAAAATAATAAAATGATAGTTTCAATAAAAATATTAATTTTTAGTAATAAAGATAATTTTAGTAATAACATCAACTGATAACAGTTATAATAATCGTTTTAATAATAATATTAAAATTAATGATAATTCAGTTGACCAGATCTTTTAATCCGTTCATCGAAACCACACGATTTCTAAATGAAAAGTTATTAATTTTTTTCTTCAGATTTTCAACGACATGCATATCATATAACTTATCTCAGTAGCATATGTATCAAATTCGTGATTTATCATAAACTATTTAACGACGAAACTAAGCATACAAGCATGCATAATCATATATACTCGAGCACTAGTCAGGGATACACTATTAATATATAAAAGATAAGATATGAATACTCACGTATCAATATTGTGATTCAATATTGCAGGAAAGTACGTAGACGCAACGAAAATGATAAACATTAGGTTGACCTCACGAGCAATACCCTCGATCAATACCCATAACCTTCATAGCTATAACCCATAATTTCCTTAGCTCTATCCCCATTTGAAAACTTATTTTGAAATCGTCTGAATATAACTCCGTCGTAGTATTTTATGTACACTAATAATATCTTGAAATAATACTAAGTAAATATATATATATATATGTAATTCGATTGAGAGAGTTTAGAGAAATATATTTTCAAGTTTCTATGAAATAATGAAACATATTGAATTCTATTTATAATAGATTTTTGAATTATTAAAGTGAATTATTAAAGTATGAATTATTAAAGTGAATTATTAAAGTATGAATTATTAAAGTGAATTATTAAAGTATGAATTATTAAAGTGAATTATTAAAGTATGAATTATTAAAGTGAATTATTAAAGTATGAATTATTAAAGTGAATTATTAAAGTATGAATTATTAAAGTTAAAGTAAACTAAAAGTAAAGTTAATGTAAAGTTAAAGTATAGTAAAAGTATAAAACTATGTACGTATAATACGCGTATAAAAATATATATAATATTAATTTAAATCGTTATATATATATATATATATATATATATATATATATATATTTAATAAAATAAAATATAAATATCGTTATCTTTATCATACTGGTTAAGTAATGAGTTGTAAAAAAAAAAATAGATTTCTTAAATCACAGTGGACCTCATAACATAGGCCCGTAATCATATCATAATGTATCTGATAATTCAATCATTTGATATTATCTCTTAATTCTGTCGATAAATATATCGAAACAAATATGTTTATGTAAAGTATCATATATCTAATACTTTGTTAATGTTTTCAGTTAATATTATATATTATATATACATATCTATATACACATAATTGTTCGTGAATCGTCGAACACGGTCAAAGGGTAATTGATTACATGAATGTAGTTCTAAACTTTTTGAGATTCAACATTACAAATTCTGCTTATCGTATCAGAAATATATAAAGGTTAAGTTTAAATTTGGTCGGAAATTTCCGAGTCGTCACATTGTGCTATGGAATTAGCACTTCAAACCAAAAATAAAATGGGTTTTATTACTGGTGATTTTAAAAAGAATGAAACAGATGTTGTTTTGGGTAATCAATGGGAAAGGTGTAATGCTGTTGTTCTTTCATGAATTCTTGGATCTATGTCTGATGAATTATATAATGGTCAAATCTACTCTAAAATTGCTAAGAATGTCTGGGATGAATTGAAGGAGACATATGATAAAGTAGATGGTTCTGTTCTTTTTAATCTATATCAAAAGATTAATTCAATTACTCAGAATGGAACTCCTGTTTCAGAATATTATCACAAATTAAATTCTCTATGGAAACAATATGACACCTTTATTCAATTACCTGCTTGTGCCCTCACAGCATCTAAAGAATTCAATGATCATACAAACTTAATAAAGCTAATGCAATTTCTAATGGGATTGGATGATGTTTATCTTCCTATAAGAAGTAATATCTTAATGAGGGATCCTTTGCCCTCTGTTAAAACTGCTTTCTCTATTATCTCTAGAGAAGAATCACATAGAGGCACACATTTTTTAGAAAAGAAGAACACTGGTGAAACATCTGCTTTCTTTTCTAACAACTTCAAACCTAAAATTGTTAACTCTGGTAATAATCAAAGATGTGCTGAATGTGGAAGAGACAATCATCCAACTGAAAGATGTTTTAAACTTGTTGGATTTCCCCAAAAGGCTGGTAATCTAAAATGCACCAAATGTGGGATGACTAATCACACTGTTGATAAATGCTTTGAAATTATTGGATATCCCTCCAATCTTAAAAAGAAAAACTTTAATAACAATTATAAAGGGAATTCAAGTAAAACTTCCAGTGATATTCAGGGAAGTACCAGTACATCTTCTGCAACTCTAAGTAATGAACAAGTAATGAAGCTTCTTAGTCTTCTGGATGATAAAAATGGGAACAAAACTGCTGTTTCAAATGTTTCAGGTAATTTTTTCAACTATAATGGTTTCTTTAACTCAAATTTTCAAAAATTCTTTGTGTCAAACATGTCAAAAGAATTACATAAAGTCCATTATGGTTGGATAGTTGATTCAGGAGCTAACCAACACATGACAAACACAACTGAAAATTTTACCTCTTACATTGATGTTACTGATCTTAATCTAACTGTTGGACATCCAAATGGGACTATGGCTAGGGTTTCTAAAATTGGAAATTTAAAGATTTCTGAAAATGTTATTCTTAAAGATGTACTGGTCATTCCTAATTATTGTGTGAGTCTTTTGTCTGTGCATTGTTTGGTAAATGATAATAATCTCTTTGTTGGTTTTGATGAAAATAAATGTCACATTCAGGAATTGGTGTCCAAGAAGACCTTAATGATTGGTGATCAATGTGATGGGCTGTATTATCTTACTGGAAATGAAAAAGGTAGTATAAAGAATTCTTATACTAATAATTCTAATTATACCAATAAGAATTTATGGCACTGTAGGCTGGGACATCCAGCTGAACAAGCTTTAATGCATCTTAAAACCAATCTGTTAATCAAAGAAAGTAACATTGAAGATCTTCCTTGTGATATTTGTCACAAGGCCAAACAAACAAGAGAGGTTGATAAAACCATTAAGATGATAAGGTCAGACAATGGAACTGAGTTTGTAAACACTAAATTTTTAGACTTTGTTTCACAAAATGGTATTATTCATCAAACCTCATGTGTTTATACTCCACAACAGAATGGTATTGTTGAAAGGAAACATAGGCACTTGCTTAATGTTGCAAGAGCTATTATGTTTCAAGGGGGATTCCTTTAAAGTTTTGGGATGAATGCATTCTTACTTCTGCCTATTTGATTAACAGGACTCCTTCTTCTGTTTTACATGGGAAGTGTCCTTTTGAATGTGTTTACAATAGAATACCTAATCTTTCTCATTTAAGGGTGTTTGGTTGGCTTGCTTTTGCTAATGTTTTAAATAATAATGACAAATTCTCTGAAAGATCTGATAAGTGTGTTTTTATGGGATATTCTTCTGTTAAAAAGGGTTACAAACTATATAGTTTAGAAAAATAAAACTGTTTTTATTTCTAGAGATGTAAAGTTTTTTGAGAACATTTTTCCTTTTAAACTAAAAGCTAATGAGTTGAGTCCTGGTGCTGATTATAAAGCACAAATAATTTTTTTTGATGAGGTTCAAAATGACAACCAAATTTCTTTAAGTCCCAATGATGAAGGGGAAGATAATGTTAATCATGATGATGGCAGTAGTGATGAAATGGTCTTTGATAGTTCAGGAGATATTAGTGATGCTGGGGACACTAACTCAGAACATACCAGATCATCTTGTCCTATTGCAACTTCAGATGTTAATGTTAATGAACCTGAGGGCAGTTTTCAAAACACAGAAAATGTTACTCAAACTTATAGTTTTACTCCTAGGAGAAGTCAAAGAAAGAGTTCAATGCCTCAAAACTATAATGATTTTATTGTAGGAGGTAATTCAAAATATAGTTTGGAAAAATTCATTAATTATACAAAGTTAAATGCTGAAAGTTTGTGTTTTGTTACTACCGTGAATAAAAGTGTTGAACCAAATACCTATTGGGAAGCTTGCAAAAGTAAACATTGGATTGATGCCATGAATATAGAGATGGAAGCTCTTTATAGAAAAGGTACTTGGGAATTGTGTGATTTACCTGATGATAGAAATCCAATAGGGTGTAAATGGGTTTATAAAATAAAATATAAATCTAGTGGAGAAATTGATAGGTACAAGGCTAGGCTTGTAGCTAAGGGTTTTAACCAAAGAGAGGGAATAGATTTTGATGAAACATTTTCTCCTGTTGTTAAAATGATTACTGTTAGAAGTTTAATTAACATTGTTGTTCAAAATGATTGGGACTTGTTTCAACTTGACATTAACAATGCTTTTTTGTATGGAGAGTTAGATGAGTCTGTTTATATGTCTTTACCTCTTGGGTATTTTGATAAAAATGATACTAGAGTTTGCAAGTTAAAGAAATCTTTGTATGGGCTTAAACAAGTCCCTAGAAAGTGGAATGAAAAACTTACTGCAGCCTTGATTGAAAATGGTTTTAGTCAAAGTAAAAATGACTATTCTTTGTTTATAAAATCTGAAAAAGATATTTTTATTGCCTTGTTGGTTTATGTTGATGATATAGTGGTCACTGGAAATAATGTTGATGAAATTAAGAAGTTTAAAGATTTTCTGAGTTCAAAATTTAAGATCAAAGATTTAGGAAAGTTAAAATACTTTCTTGGTATTGAAGTTGTTAGATCTAATAGTGATGTTTGTTTGTCTCAAAGAAAGTATACTTTGGATCTTTTATGTGAGTTTGGTTTACTTGGGAGCAAACCAGTTCAAACTCCCATTGAACCTAATGTTTTTAGTGATGTTAAAAGTGATGTTGATGACTTACCTTTAAAAAATATTAGTGAATATCAAAGGCTTGTTGGTAAGTTAATTTATTTAACTTTAACAAGGCCTGATATCTCTTATTCTGTACATGTTCTAAGTCAATACATGCATTCTCCTAAACAATCTCATCTTAAATGTGCCTTAAGAGTTCTAAGATACTTGAAAGGTGCACCTGGTAAAGGGTTGTGTATTAATAAAAAATGACAATAGCAGTCTGAATGCTTTTGCTGATTCTGATTGGGGTAAAAAGGATTATGATAAGGAAATCTGTAACAGGTTATTGTTTGTTTTTCAATGGATCTTTGATAGCCTGGAAAAGTAAGAAGCAGGCTACCACCTCTAGATCTTCAGCTGAAGCTGAATATAGAGCTTTGGCAGATGCTTCTTGTGAGGTTATTTGGGTTCTTAAGGTGTTAAAAGACTTTGATGTTAAGAGTTCTTGCATGTTAAAATTTACATTGATAATTCTGCAGCTATTAAGATAGCTTCTAATCCTGTTTTTCATGAGAAAACTAAACACTTTGAAATTGATTTGCATTTTGTTAGAGATAAAATTAGTGCAGGTGTTCTTAGTATTGAAAAGATTTGTTCTGAAAATAATGTTGCTGACATTTTCACTAAAGGTTTATGTTCTTATCAGCACAACTTAATCTGCAACAAAATGGGTTTAAAAGACTGTTTTAGCAATTAGTTTGAGGGGGAGTGTTCAAACAATCAATCTAATTGCTTTATTTTGTTTATATATTTTTCTTATTGTTGGTTGAGCATGTGCAGGTTACTTTTTGTGTTGATTAGAGCATACTGGAGATGTTCAAGTGTTTCAAGTGTAGCTAGCTGTTTAGTGAAATGTCCCGTTCTTATTGATTAAAAACGTTCCATATTAATTGATTTCGTTGCGAGGTTTTGACCTCTATATGAGACGTTTTTCAAAGACTGCATTCATTTTAAAACAAACCATAACCTTTATTTCATCAATAAAGGTTTAAAAAGCTTTACGTAGATTATCAAATAATGATAATCTAAAATATCATGTTTACACACGACCATTACATAATGGTTTACAATACAAATATGTTACAACAAAATAAGTTTCTTGAATGCAGTTTTTACACAATATCATACAAACATGGACTCCAAATCTCGTCCTTATTTAAGTATGCGACAGCGGAAGCTCTTAATAATCACCTGAGAATAAACATGCTTAAAACGTCAACAAAAATGTTGGTGAGTTATAGGTTTAACCTATATATATCAAATCATAATAATAGACCACAAGATTTCATATTTCAATACACATCCCATACATAGATGTAGGAATCTAAGAGTGATGCTTTCGGTTATATCTTGAATCGAATTCTGAGATTTCAAAATCAGAATATGTAATTAGATTTTGAATGAGTATGGTTGTTTTGATTTCTATAAAAGAATGTATATTATTGTGAAAGTAGGGAGTATAATGGATTATTTGCTGAATCAGATTCAAAGAATGTAACATATTAATTGTGAATTTATATATCTCTCGGGTATTACCTACCCGTTAAAAAAAATTTCACAATTAATATTTTGTACAAAAGAATTTTATTACAGTCTTTATGGAAATATATATGTGTATATTTCTTCAGATGTAATATTGATTTAATGAGTTAATATTAAATTAAACTCATTTGATTTATGGTTAAGGCTAAGATAGATAATTTCTAAACTTTAGAAATTACATAATCACCGTAGAATGTTTCCCCAATGAAGTTATGAATCAATACTTCATCGTTGTGGTATTCCTTGGTATCTACATGGCGTATGACGTCGATGCTCGTAGGACAGATTGTGAAGTTGAGGTTTGCGATGCGGTTGTTGTTGGTGGTGGTAATGGTACTGTTGATGTTGTTGATGGTGGTACTGGTTATGCTGCTGGTGCTACTGCTGGTGTTTGTAACCTTTGCACCATATTCTCCAAAGCCACTACCCGAGCGCGAAGCTCGTTGACTTCTTCTATTACACCGGGGTGATTGTCGGTTCGGATGAGCGGATAAATAAGATCTAGAATTTGGTGTAGTATATAATCATGACGAGATACTCTGAAAATGAGAGAGAAAATGGTGTTTCGGACAGGTTCGCCGGTAAGTGCTTCAGGTTCATTGCCAAGAGGGCAATGTGGTGGATGAAAGGGATCGCCTTCTTCTTGTCTCCAATGGTTAAGTAGATTACGAACCCATCCCTAATTCATCCAGAATAGATGATGGCTAATTGGTTGATCCATTCCGGTCACGCTGCTTTCGGAGCTCATGTGGAAATCCATATCGGCATAGCTGTCGGAATCCGAGGAACTCGAACTGGTTGAGGGATCCATCTTGTATGATCAGGGAAAGAATTTTTTTGGTAAGAAATAGATTGTAGAATTTAGATTTGGTATTCTTCAATATATAATTTACATATGTATATATAATACCAAAATCCCATAAATTACGGAGGAATCTTTGAAAGATGTTAGTCAAAGTTCACAGTAACAGATATGCTAAGATAAGAATTCATCTATACACTATTATGCAATAAATGTAGGAAAACGCGTCTAGACTTAAGAATGATAAGCAGGTAATTTCCTAAGGATGGTAAGTAGATGATTTCCGACTAAAAATGATAAGCAAAACTTTTGACATGCAGACACGGTCGAAGTCTAGACTCACTAATGCATCTTAACAACTATCAGTTAGACACACTAATGCAAGACCTGGTTTGCTAAGACCACCGCTCTGATACCAACTGAAAGGACCCGTTCATATACATTATAAACGATTCACAATAGTTGATTACATCGCGAGGTATTTGACCTCTATATGATACGTTTTACAAACATTGCATTCGTTTTTAAAAGACAAACTTTCTTTACATCAAAAATTGATGGCATGCATACCATTTCATATTACATCCAACTATAATTGACTTAATATTAATCTTGATGAACTCAACGACTCAAATGCAATGTCTTTCAAAGTATGTCTTGAATGACTCCAAGTAATATCCTTAAAATGAGCTAATGCACAGCGGAAGAATTCTTTAATACCTGAGAATAAACATGCTTTAAAGTGTCAATCAAAAGGTTGGTGAGTTCATTAGTTTATCATAATCCATCATTTTCGTAATAGTAATAGACCACAAGATTTCAGTTTCTATAAATATCCGTACACTCGCAAGTGTATAAAAGTATTCTATAAGTTGTAGGCACCCGGTAACAAGCTTTAACGTTCATGTTTTACCCTCTGAAGTACACCAGATCAGGTGTATTTAAAATAACCTCGAAGTACTAAAGCATCCCATAGTCAGGATGGGGTTTGTCAGACCCAATAGATCTATCTTTAGGATTCGCGCCTACCGTACATAGACAAGTAGTTTAATGTTACCAAGCTAAGGGTATATTTCTGGTTTAAACCCACATAGAATTAATTTTAGTACTTATGCCTATTTCGTAAAACATTTATAAATCAGCGCATGTATTCTCAGCCCAAAAATATATATAAAAAGGGAGCAAATGAAACTCACAATACTGTATTTCGTAGCAATTATGTATATGACGGCACTGAACAAGTGCAGTGTTTGTCTCGGATTCACGAACCTATATTAAGTATATATATTTATATGTTGGTCAATATCTGTCTAACAATTTAGGTCAAGTCGTAGTGTATCACAATCCTAATGCTCGAGACCGACATGCAAAAGTCAACAAAAGTCAACTTGACTCAAAATGACTTCCAGGTTTTAAATCATTAAGTTAGCATATCATATAGATATAGAACATGTGTTTAGTTGATTTTAAAAGTCAAGTTAGAAGGATTAACTTTTGTTTGCGAACAAGTTTAGAATTAACTAAACTATGTTCTAGTGATTACAAGTTTAAACCTTCGAATAAGATAGCTTTATATGTATGAATCGAATGATGTTATGAACATCATTACTACCTTAAGTTCCTTGGATAAACCTACTGGAAAAGTGAAAAATGGATCTACCTTCAACGGATCCTTGGATGGCTCGAAGTTCTTGAAGCAGAATCATGACACGAAAACAAGTTTAAGTAAGATCATCACTTGAAATAAGATTGTTATAGTTATAGAAATTGAACCAAAGTTTGAATATGATTATTACCTTGTATTAGAATGATAACCTACTGTAAGAAACAAAGATTTCTTGAGGTTGGATGATCACCTTACAAGATTGGAAGTGAGCTAGCAAACTTGAAAGTATTCTTGATTTTATGTAACTAGAACTTGTAAAATATATGAAGAACACTTAGAACTTGAAGATAGAACTTGAGAGAGATCAATTAGATGAAGAAAATTGAAGAATAAAAGTGTTTTTAGGTGTTTTTGGTCGTTGGTGTATGGATTAGATATAAAGGATATGTAATTTTGTTTTCATGTAAATAAGTCATGAATGATTACTCATATTTTTGTAATTTTATGAGATATTTCATGCTAGTTGCCAAATGATGGTTCCCACATGTGTTAGGTGACTCACATGGGCTGATAAGAGCTGATCATTGGAGTGTATATACCAATAGTACATACATCTAAAAGTTGTGTATTGTACGAGTATGAATACGGGTGCATACGAGTAGAATTGTTGATGAAACTGAACGAGGATGTAATTGTAAGCATTTTTGTTAAGTAGAAGTATTTTGATAAGTGTCTTGAAGTCTTTCAAAAGTGTATAAATACATATTAAAACACTACA
This sequence comes from Rutidosis leptorrhynchoides, assembly GCF_046630445.1. Classification (NCBI taxonomy): domain Eukaryota; kingdom Viridiplantae; phylum Streptophyta; class Magnoliopsida; order Asterales; family Asteraceae; genus Rutidosis; species Rutidosis leptorrhynchoides. Next base: position 689,680,445 of record NC_092334.1, read on the forward strand.
TGTATATACATTTTAACTGAGTCGTTAAGTCATCGTTAGTCGTTACATGTAAATGTTGTTTTGAAACCTTTAGGTTAACGATCTTGTTGAATGTTGTTAACCCATTGTTTATTATAACAAATGAGATGTTAAATTATTATATTATCATGATATTATGATATATAATATATCTTAGTATGATGTATATACAGTTAAATGTCGTTACAACGATAATCGTTACATATATGTCTCGTTTCGAAATCATTAAGTTAGTAGTCTTATTTTTACATATGTATTTCATTGTTAATACACTTAATAATATATTTACTTATCATTTAACATAATTAACCAAGTGTATCAATATCTTAATATGATTCATATGTACCTAGTAAGACGTTGTTATAACGATAATCGTTATATATATCGTTTTCGAGTTTCTTAAATTAATAGTCTCATTTTTATGTATATAACTCATTGTTAAAATACCTAACGAGATACATACTTATAATAAAAACATGTTAACTATATATATAACCATATATATGTCATTGTATAGTTTTTACAAGTTTTAACGTTCGTGAATCACCGGTCAACTTGGGTGGTCAATTGTCTATATGAAACATATTTCAATTAATCAAGTCTTAACAAGTTTGATTGCTTAACATGTTGGAAATATTTAATCATGTAAATATCAATCTCAATTAATATATATAAACATGGAAAAGTTCGGGTCACTACAGTACCTACCCGTTAAATAAATTTCGTCCCGAAATTTTAAGCTGTTGAAGGTGTTGACGAATCTTCTGGAAATAGATGCGGGTATTTCTTCTTCATCTGATCTTCACGCTCCCAGGTGAACTCGGGTCCTCTACGAGCATTCCATCGAACCTTAACAATTGGTATCTTGTTTTGCTTAAGTCTTTTAACCTCACGATCCATTATTTCGACGGGTTCTTCGATGAATTGAAGTTTTTCGTTGATTTGGATTTCATCTAACGGAATAGTGAGATCTTCTTTAGCAAAACATTTCTTCAAATTCGAGACGTGGAAAGTGTTATGTACCGCCGCGAGTTATTGAGGTAACTCAAGTCGGTAAGCTACTGGTCCGACACGATCAATAATCTTGAATGGTCCAATATACCTTGGATTTAATTTCCCTCGTTTACCAAATCGAACAACGCCTTTCCAAGGTGCAACTTTAAGCATGACCATCTCTCCAATTTCAAATTCTATATCTTTTCTTTTAATGTCAGCGTAGCTCTTTTGTCGACTTTGGGCGGTTTTCAACCGTTGTTGAATTTGGATGATCTTCTCGGTAGTTTCTTGTATAATCTCTGGACCCGTAATCTGTCTATCCCCCACTTCACTCCAACAAATCGGAGACCTGCACTTTCTACCATAAAGTGCTTCAAACGGCGCCATCTCAATGCTTGAATGGTAGCTGTTGTTGTAGGAAAATTCTGCTAACGGTAGATGTCGATCCCAACTATTTTCGAAATCAATAACACATGCTCGTAGCATGTCTTCAAGCTTTTGTATCGTCCTTTCACTCTGCCCATCAGTTTGTGGATGATAGGCAGTACTCATGTCTAGACGAGTTCCTAATGCTTGCTGTAATGTCTGCCAGAATCTTGAAATAAATCTGCCATCCCTATCAGAGATAATAGAGATTGGTATTCCATGTCTGGAGACGACTTCCTTCAAATACAGTCGTGCTAACTTCTCCATCTTGTCATCTTCTCTTATTGGCAGGAAGTGTGCTGACTTGGTGAGACGATCAACTATTACCCAAATAGTATCGAAACCACTTGCAGTCCTTGGCAATTTAGTGATGAAATCCATGGTAATGTTTTCCCATTTCCATTCCGGGATTTCGGGTTATTGAAGAAGACCTGATGGTTTCTGATGCTCAGCTTTGACCTTAGAACACGTCAAACATTCTCCTACGTATTTAGCAACATCGGCTTTCATACCCGGCCACCAAAAATGTTTCTTGAGATCCTTGTACATCTTCCCCGTTCCAGGATGTATTGAGTATCTGGTTTTATGAGCTTCTCTAAGTACCATTTCTCTCATATCTCCAAATTTTGGTACCCAAATCCTTTCAGCCCTATACCGGGTTCCGTCTTCCTGAATATTAAGATGCTTCTCCGATCCTTTGGGTATTTCATCCTTTAAATTTCCCTCTTTTAAAACTCCTTGTTGCGCCTCCTTTATTTGAGTAGTAAGGTTATTATGAATCATTATATTCATAGATTTTACTCGAATGGGTTCTCTGTCCTTCCTGCTCAAGGCATCGGCTACCACATTTGCCTTCCCCGGGTGGTAACGAATCTCAAAGTCGTAATCATTTAACAATTCAATCCACCTACGCTGCCTCATATTCAGTTGTTTCTGATTAAATATGTGTTGAAGACTTTTGTGGTCGGTATATATAATACTTTTGACCCCATATAAGTAGTGCCTCCAAGTCTTTAATGCAAAAACAACTGCTCCTAATTCCAAATCATGCGTCGTATAATTTTGTTCGTGAATCTTCAATTGTCTAGACGCATAAGCAATCACCTTCGTTTGTTGCATTAATACACAACCGAGACCTTACTTTGATGCGTCACAATAAATCACAAAATCATCATTCCCTTCAGGCAATGACAATATAGGTGCCGTAGTTAGCTTTTTCTTCAATAACTGAAACGCTTTCTCTTGTTCATCATTCCATTCAAATTTCTTCCCTTTATGCGTTAATGCAGTCAAGGGTTTTGCTATTATGGAAAAATCTTGGATGAACCTTCTGTAGTAACCAGCTAGTCCTAAAAATTGGCGTATGTGTTTCGGAGTTTTCGGGGTTTCCCACTTTTCAACAGTTTCTATCTTTGCCGGATCCACCTTAATACCTTCTTTGTTCACTATGTGACCGAGGAATTGAACTTCTTCCAACCAAAATGCACACTTTGAAAACTTAGCGTACAATTCTTCCTTCCTCAATACTTCTAACACCTTTCTCAAATGTTCACCGTGTTCTTGGTCATTCTTTGAGTAAATAAGTATGTCATCAATGAAAACAATGACAAACTTGTCAAGGTATGGTCCACACACTCGGTTCATAAGGTCCATGAACACAGCTGGTGCATTAGTTAAACCAAACGGCATGACCATAAACTCGTAATGACCGTAACGTGTTCTGAAAGCAGTCTTTGGAATATCATCTTCTTTCACCCGCATTTGATGATACCCGGAACGTAAGTCAATCTTTGAATAAACAGACGAGCCTTGTAGTTGATCAAATAAGTCGTCGATTCTCGGTAGTGGGTAGCAGTTCTTGATGGTAAGTTTGTTCAACTCTCGATAGTCGATACACAACCTGAATGTACCATCTTTCTTCTTGACAAACAAAACAGGAGCTCCCCACGGTGATGTGCTTGGTCGAATGAAACCACGCTCTAAAAGTTCTTGTAATTGGCTTTGCAGTTCTTTCATCTCGCTGGGTGCGAGTCTGTAAGGAACACGAGCTATTGGTGCAGCTCCTGGTACAAGATCTATTTGAAATTCAACGGATCGATGTGGGGGTAATCCCGGTAATTCTTTCGGAAATACATCGGGAAATTCTTTTGCAATGGGAACATCATTGATGCTCTTTTCTTCAGTTTGTACTTTCTCGACGTGTGCTAGAATAGCATAGCAACCTTTTCTTATTAGTTTTTGTGCCTTCAAATTACTAATAAGATGTAGCTTGGTGTTGCCCTTTTCTCCGTACACCATTAAGGGTTTTCCTTTTTCTCGTATAATGCGAATTGCATTTTTGTAACAGACGATCTCTGCTTTCACTTCTTTCAACCAGTCCATACCGATTATCACATCAAAACTCCCTAACTCTACTGGTATCAAATCAATCTTAAATGTTTCGCTAACCAGTTTAATTTCTCGATTCCGACATATATTATCTGCTGAAATTAATTTACCATTTGCTAATTCGAGTAAAAATTTACTATCCAAAGGCGTCAATGGACAACTTAATTTAGCACAAAAATCTCTACTCATATAGCTTCTATCCGCACCCGAATCAAATAAAACGTAAGCAGATTTATTGTCAATAAGAAACGTACCCGTAACAAGCTCCGGGTCTTCCTGTGCCTCTGCCGCATTAATATTGAAAACTCTTCCGCGACCTTGTCCATTCGTGTTCTCCTGGTTCGGGCAATTTCTAATAATGTGGCCCGGTTTTCCACATTTATAACAAACTACATTGGCATAACTTGCTCCGACACTACTTGCTCCGCCATTACTCGTTCCGACACCATTTGTTCCTTTCGTTCTATTAACCCCTGGTCCGTAGACCTCACACTTCGCCGCGCTATGACCATTTCTTTTACACTTGTTGCAAAATTTGGTGCAGAACCCCGAGTGATACTTTTCACACCTTTGGCATAGCTGCTTCTGATTGTTGTTATTGTTGCGGTTATTATTGTTGTTGGGATGATTGTTGTAGTTGTTGTTGTTGTTGTTGTTGTTGTTGTTGGGCCGTTTGTTGTAGTTGCGATTGATGTTGCGATTGTTGGGATAATTGTTGCGATTATTGTTGTAATTGCTGTTGTTGTTGTATTGGTGATTCTTATCACCGTTTTCCTCCCACTTTCTTTTGACTTGCTTCACATTGGCCTCTTCAGCAGTCTGTTCTTTAATTCTTTCTTCAATCTGGTTCACTAGTTTGTGAGCCATTCTACATGCCTGTTGTATAGAGGCGGGCTCGTGTGAACTTATATCTTCTTGGATTCTTTCCGGTAATCCTTTCACAAACGCGTCAATCTTCTCTTCCTCATCTTCGAATGCTCCCGGACACAATAGGCACAATTCTGTGAATCGTCTTTCGTACGTGGTAATATCAAATCCTTGGGTTCGTAACCCTCTAAGTTCTGTCTTGAGCTTATTGACCTCGGTTCTGGGACGGTACTTCTCGTTCATCAAGTGCTTGAATGCTGACCACGGTAGTGCGTACGCATCGTCTTGTCCCACTTGCTCTAGATAGGTATTCCACCATGTTAACGCAGAACCTGTGAAGGTATGCGTAGCGTACTTCACTTTGTCCTCTTCAGTACACTTACTTATGGCAAACACCGATTCGACCTTCTCGGTCCACCGTTTTAATCCGATCGGTCCTTCGGTTCCATCAAATTCCAAAGGTTTGCAGGCAGTGAATTCTTTGTAGGTGCATCCTACACGATTTCCTGTACTGCTAGATCCAAGGTTATTGTTGGTATGTAGCGCAGCCTGTACTGCGGCTATGTTTGAAGCTAGAAAAGTACGGAATTCCTCTTCATTCATATTCACGGTGTGTCGAGTAGTCGGTGCCATTTCCTTCAAAATAGTCAAATGGAACAAGTTAATCATACAGAATATTAAGAGTAGTTAATAGTATTTCGTAGCATAATATGAACTCATTTATAAAAGCTTTTTCTTCATATTAGCGTTTTATAAGTTTAAATTCGGGTAGTACCTACCCGTTAAGTTCATACTTAGTAGCTAATATACAATTCAACTACTACAATTCTATATGAAAAACTGATTATAATAATATTTCGCGTTCAAACTTTTATACAATATTTTACAAACTTACAATACCGCTTATTTTACATAAAGCATGAAATATAGCACACAATAACTTTGATACAAGATAGTTGTGAAGATAATTCTAGCTAGTACACAAGTCGTTCAGCAAAGGCAATAAAGACACGTAATTCATACGTCCAGAAACAAGTCATGCATTCTGGTTTTACTAGGATTACTTCCCATCCTTGGTCTTGTGGAACATAACCGTTATGGCCGTTGATAAGACAGCGTGTTGTAACGTCGTCAAAAGGACGAGGGTTACGTAATGTCCAACAGTCCCGTAACAATCTAAAAACCTCATTTCTTACCCCAATTACCGACTCTGTCACTTGTGGAAACGTTTTGTTTAATAGTTGTAGCCCGATGTTCTTGTTCTCACTTTGGTGAGAAGCGAACATTACTAATCCGTAAGCATAACATGCTTCTTTAAGTTGCATGTTAGCCGCTTTTTCTAAATCACGAAGTCCAATATTCGGATATATTGAGTCAAAATAATTTCTTAACCCGTTGCGTAAAATAGCATTTGGGTTCCCCGCAATATATGTGTCAAAGTAAACACATCGTAACTTATGGGTTTCCCAATGTGATATCCCCCATCTTTCAAACGAAAGTCTCTTATAAACCAAGACATTCTTGGAACGTTCTTCGAATGTCTTACAAACTGATCTCGCCTTAAATAGTTGTGCCGAGGAATTCTGACCGACTCTAGACAAGATTTCATCAATCATGTCTCCGGGTAGGTCTCTTAAAATATTGGGTTGTCTATCCATTTTGTGTTTTTAAACTGTAAAATAGACAAGAGTTAGATTCATAAAAAAATACTTATTAATACAAGCAATTTTTACATATATCATAAAGCATAAGCACACTATATTACATATATTACACCACACGAATACAACTATCTTATTCCGACTCGCTCGTTTCTTCTTCTTCGGTTTTGTTTCGTTTTGCCAAGTTTCTAGGGATATATGATGTTCCCCTAATACTAACTGTCGTTTTCCACAACGGTTTAGAAAAACCTGGTGGTTTAGAGGTTCCCGGGTCATTGTTACAACTTAAGGACTTCGGGGGTTGACGATAGATATAAAGTTCATCGGGGTTGGAATTAGATTTCTCTATTTTTATGCCCTTTCCCTTATTTTCTTTTGCCTTTTTAAATTCAGTTGGGGTAATTTCTATAACATCATCGGAATTCTCGTCGGAATCCGATTCATCGGAGAATTTGTAATCCTCCCAATATTTTGCTTCCTTGGCGGAAACACCATTGACCATAATTAACCTTGGTCGGTTGGTTGAGGATTTTCTTTTACTTAACCGTTTTATTATTTCCCCCACCGGTTCTACTTCTTCATCCGGTTCCGATTCTTCTTCCGGTTCCGATTCTTCTTCCGGTTCCGACTCTTCTTCCGGTTCCTCTTCGGGAACTTGTGAATCAGTCCACGAATCATTCCAATTTACATTTGACTCTTCATTATTATTAGGTGAGTCAATGGGATTTGTTCTAGAGGTAGACATCTATCACATAATATCAAACGCGTTAAGAGATTAATATATCACATAATATTCACATGTTAAAAATATATAGTTTCCAACAAAATTTGTTAAGCAATCATTTTTCAAGTAAACACGGTCGAAGTCCAGACTCACTAATGCATCCTAACAAACTCGATAAGACACACTAATGCAAAATTCTGGTTCTCTAAGACAAACGCTCGGATACCAACTGAAATGTCCCGTTTTTATTGATTAAAAACGTTCCATATTAATTGATTTCGTTGCGAGGTTTTGACCTCTATATGAGACGTTTTTCAAAGACTGCATTCATTTTAAAACAAACCATAACCTTTATTTCATCAATAAAGGTTTAAAAAGCTTTACGTAGATTATCAAATAATGATAATCTAAAATATCCTGTTTACACACGACCATTACATAATGGTTTACAATACAAATATGTTACAACAAAATAAGTTTCTTGAATGCAGTTTTTACACAATATCATACAAACATGGACTCCAAATCTCGTCCTTATTTAAGTATGCGACAGCGGAAGCTCTTAATAATCACCTGAGAATAAACATGCTTAAAACGTCAACAAAAATGTTGGTGAGTTATAGGTTTAACCTATATATATCAAATCATAATAATAGACCACAAGATTTCATATTTCAATACACATCCCATACATAGAGATAAAAGTCATTCATATGGTGAACACCTGGTAACCGACATTAACAAGATTCATATATAAGAATATCCCCATCATTCCGGGACATCCTTCGGATATGATATAAATTTCGAAGTACTAAAGCATCCGGTACTTTGGATGGGGCTTGTTGGGCCCGATAGATATATCTTTAGGATTCGCGTCAATTAGGGTGTCTGTTCCCTAATTCTTAGATTACCAGACTTAATAAAAAGGGGCATATTCGATTTCGATAATTCAACCATAGAATGTAGTTTCACGTACTTGTGTCTATTTTGTAAAACATTTATAAAACCTGCATGTATTCTCATCCCAAAAATATTAGATTTTAAAAGTGGGACTATAACTCACTTTCACAGATTTTTACTTCGTCGGGAAGTAAGACTTGGCCACTGGTTGATTCACGAACCTATAACAATATATACATATATATCAAAGTATGTTCAAAATATATTTACAACACTTTTAATATATTTTGATGTTTTAAGTTTATTAAGTCAGCTGTCCTCGTTAGTAACCTACAACTAGTTGTCCACAATTAGATGTACAGAAATAAATCGATAAATATTATCTTGAATCAATCCACGACCCAGTGTATACGTATCTCAGTATTGATCACAACTCAAACTATATATATTTTGGAATCAACCTCAACCCTGTATAGCTAACTCCAACATTCACATATAGAGTGTCTATGGTTGTTCCGAAATATATATAGATGTGTCGACATGATAGGTCGAAACATTGTATACGTGTCTATGGTATCTCAAGATTACATAATATACAATACAAGTTGATTAAGTTATGATTGTAATAGATTTGTTACCAATTTTCACGTAGCTAAAATGAGAAAAATTTTCCAATCTTGTTTTACCCATAACTTCTTCATTTTAAATCCGTTTTGAGTGAATCAAATTGCTATGGTTTCATATTGAACTATATTTTATGAATATAAACAGAAAAAGTATAGGTTTATAGTCAAAAAAATAAGTTACAAGTCGTTTTTGTAAAGGTAGTCATTTCAGTCGAAAGAACGACGTCTAGATGACCATTTTAGAAAGCATACTTCCACTTTGAGTTTAACCATAATTTTTGGATATAGTTTCATGTTCATAATAAAAATCATTTTCTCAGAATAAAAACTTTTAAATCAAAGTTTATCATAGTTTTTAATTAACTAACCCAAAACAGCCCGCAGTGTTACTACGACGGCGTAAATCCGGTTTTACGGTGTTTTTCGTGTTTCCAGGTTTTAAATCATTAAGTTAGCATATCATATAGATATAGAACATGTGTTTAGTTGATTTTAAAAGTCAATTTAGAAGGATTAACTTTTGTTTGCGAACAAGTTTAGAATTAACTAAACTATGTTCTAGTGATTACAAGTTTAAACCTTCGAATAAGATAGCTTTATATGTATGAATCGAATGATGTTATGAACATCATTACTACCTTAAATTCCTTGGATAAACCTACTGGAAAAGTGAAAAATGGATCTAGCTTCAACGGATCCTTGGATGGCTCGAAGTTCTTGAAGCAGAACCATGACACGAAAACAAGTTTAAGTAAGATCATCACTTGAAATAAGATTGTTATAGTTATAGAAATTGAACCAAAGTTTGAATATGATTATTACCTTGTATTAGAATGATAACCTACTGTAAGAAACAAAGATTTCTTGAGGTTGGATGATCACCTTACAAGATTGGAAGTGAGCTAGCAAACTTGAAAGTATTCTTGATTTTATGTAACTAGAACTTGTAAAATATATGAAGAACGCTTAGAACTTGAAGATAGAACTTGAGAGAGATCAATTAGATGAAGAAAATTGAAGAATGAAAGTGTTTGTAGGTGTTTTTGGTCGTTGGTGTATGGATTAGATATAAAGGATATGTAATTTTGTTTTCATGTAAATAAGTCATGAATGATTACTCATATTTTTGTAATTTTATGAGATATTTCATGCTAGTTGCCAAATGATGGTTCCCACATGTGTTAGGTGACTCACATGGGCTGCTAAGAGCTTATCATTGGAGTGTATATACCAATAGTACATACATCTAAAAGCTGTGCATTGTACGAGTATGAATACGGGTGCATACGAGTAGAATTGTTGATGAAACTGAACGAGGATGTAATTGTAAGCATTTTTGTTAAGGAGAAGTATTTTGATAAGTGTCTTGAAGTCTTTCAAAAGTGTATGAATACATATTAAAACACTACATGTATATACATTTTAACTGAGTCGTTAAGTCATCGTTAGTCGTTACATGTAAATGTTGTTTTGAAACCTTTAGGTTAACGATCTTGTTGAATGTTGTTAACCCATTGTTTATTATAACAAATGAGATGTTAAATTATTATATTATCATGATATTATGATATATAATATATCTTAGTATGATGTATATACAGTTAAATGTCGTTACAACGATAATCGTTACATATATGTCTCGTTTCGAAATCATTAAGTTAGTAGTCTTATTTTTACATATGTATTTCATTGTTAATACACTTAATAATATATTTACTTATCATTTAAAATAATTAACCAAGTGTATCAATATCTTAATATGATTCATATGTACCTAGTAAGACGTTGTTATAACGATAATCGTTATATATATCGTTTTCGAGTTTCTTAAATTAATAGTCTCATTTTTATGTATATAACTCATTGTTAAAATACCTAATGAGATACATACTTATAATAAAATCATGTTAACTATATATATAACCATATATATGTCATTGTATAGTTTTTACAAGTTTTAACGTTCGTGAATCACCGGTCAACTTGGGTGGTCAATTGTCTATATGAAACATATTTCAATTAATCAAGTCTTAACAAGTTTGATTGCTTAACATGTTGGAAACATTTAATCATGTAAATATCAATCTCAATTAATATATATAAACATGGAAAAGTTCGGGTAACTACATTTAGAGTGAAGAATCAAACCCTTTGTGGATCGAGTATAATGCTTTAGTAATTAACATACCTAGTATGGGGGTGAAAAAGTCATTATACAAAGACGGGACATAGTTGGGTTTGATTTCCATACTTGAGGGACCAGTTGTGTCATTTATCAATAGTTGATATCTGAGTCGGTTGAATTTTGGTTAAATAGATAGAAATTAGGGTTTCCTGTACACAACTTTTCTTTCAAGTCATTCATTTAATTCTCTCAAGTTTTCTGTAAAATTGTTCTGATGTTAAAGCATGTTTAAGGTGTATGTTTCTATGTTAATATTCATCTTGTTGATGAATTAGTGATAATAAAGTAATTGTTGGAGAATTCATTGTGTTTCATCTTCTTGTTGATTCAATTGATTGTGTTGGTGATCGTTTTCTGCATTATTGTATAAATTTCTACACAGGTCCAGAGCACGTTTCATGAACTTGAAGAATCGAATGTTGTTTGCCCTTATATGAGTGATGCATTAATTCATATATCTAAACTTGTCAAGTTTTGAAGTAAAAGAAGCAGCACCTGCAATATTTTGACCAATACCTCTGGTATTCCAATGTAATAAAGTTTGTAACAATATGTACCTAACTTTTTGCCAACGTCATGTAACAAACTATGTAGAAATCATATGTAAAAATATATGTATAATAATCCTGTACTTAACTATATAATGAAGCGCGTCGAATATGTAAAGCATCTACCAAAAACATCAGCAAAGTAGTTGCCAAATTTTTTTTACAAAATCCGCCGCAACGCGCGGACCTCGTATACCTAGTTAAAAACAATTCAAGAAGAAATATTGATGGGCCTCCTCAACTTTTAATTGTTTTTTATTTTATTTTTCTTGTATAATAGTTTCTTTATTTCATAAAAGGTGTTCATGTTACTATTTCGGTTTGTCTCAAGATTATTCTCTTACCATTAAAGTTTTAATACGTCTTTTTAATTTTAGAAATCTAAAATTTAATATAATAATTTGTTTATTGGTTACTCTATATAACAATTTTAAATAAATAAAGGACAAATCAGACAACTTATTAAAATATATTAAATACAATAAAAAGTTAAATATGACTTTTATGGGATGGAGAGATTAAAAGATTAAAAAATAATCCGTACACAATCATATTTTAACTGTACACAACTAAAAAATATTTTAAAGTATACTGTACAATTAGTTGTAATCCTTTGCATCTATGAAATTGCTTGAAATCCAAGGGACTAATGAGAGCGCGACATGTGGCGCGAAAATCAAATGTGATTGAAAAAAAAATCGAAATTTTTTTTTTTTCCAAATTTTTTTTTTTACAATCACATGTGATTCTGCATGTCAATCACATGTGATTGTACACATGTGATTGTACAATTCAATCACATGTGATTGTAAAAAAAAGATTTTGAGAAAAAAAATTCGTATAAAATTTTTTTTTTTTTAAATTTCGAAAAAAAAATTTTGAATTTTTTTTCCAATCACGTGTGATTTTCGCGCGACATGTCACGCTCTCATTAGTCCCTTGGATCTCAACTTAATTTATGGATTTAAATGAATATTCCTCATTGTACAATATCATATAATGTATTTTTGATTGTGTACGGTTAAATACTAAATACGGTTCTGATTTTGTATGATTTCAGTTACCTAAAAGATTTACAAAAATTTAGTTTTTCTGTTACTGAATAACATTGTGACAGTGTAAGTAAGAATTTTCAGTTATTTTGATTATGTGTAGTTAGAAATAATCAAGTAGATAACCCTCGGCACTATCTCCCACGCAATTGAACACAGTGACAAGCCGAGAAATTTCCACCACCTGGTGGATTTCTCATAGTCCACGTGGCAAATCCTTATTGACCCACCTCCACGCTCACCTTAATTGATCCACCGCCTTTTATTTTAACCCGACCTCATGATCCATCATCACTTTAATCCGACCTTTTTTTTTTTGTTTTCTTTTCATGTTCACTCCTTACATAAAAATATATACTGATGGGTGTTGCAGCTTGTCTCTCCGATATTTATGAGCGCCATCGCTCCCGCAAGAAACTCAAGAAAAAAAACCAACTTCAGGTTTGTTTGTTGTTTTTTTTGACTTAAAAAATTACAGTAGTTATTCATTAAGTTCATTTTCGTGCTTTTGAGCACACCTGATTATATATATTTATACACAAATAATCAATCGGGTCATGCTCAACGTAAATGAATTAATTCTTAATTAATCCCTTTTTTTGTTTTACTTATGAATCGATCGATACATTAATCTATCAGGATTTATTTTATTAAACATCTGAATAATAAACAACAAACATGACTCAATGAAGAAAGACAATTTAGTATTTGGGTTTTGCTAACGTGTGATACGTTAAGTGCATTTAATGAATTCAAAATTTTCTTAATTATCAAAATTTGCATTTAATACATGCATAAAAATGATAATTAAATTAACAAGTATTTGATTTAATATGAATTTTGTTTTTGATACTTAAATTTCGAGTTTATTAAGATAGATTGTTTTTAATACATTTTTATTTAAGTAATAACGTTTTGGTGTTTTTGATCATGTACGTACGAATTATTAATTAAATAAAGACGGTGGAAATAAGAGTGAAAATGGATTGTGAAGGATGTGAGAGGAGAGTAAGAAAATCCGTGGAAGGAATGAAAGGTGTGAGCTCGGTAGATGTGGACCCAAAGAAGAGTAAGCTAACCGTGGTTGGGTACGTGGACCCCGACAAGGTTTTGCATCGTGTTCAGCATCGAACTGGGAAGAAAGCCGAGAAATGGCCGTATGTTCCGTACGATGTAGTTGATCATCCGTATGTTCCTGGGGTTTATGACAAGAAGGCGCCTCCTGGGTTCGTTAGGAATACGGTGGACCCAGAGTCCATGACTCTGGCTCGGGCTAGTTCAACTGAGATCAAGTATACCACGGCTTTTAGTGATGAGAACCCTACAGGTTGTATAGTTATGTAGTAAGTTGTACTAATCCGTATCTTATTTTCACTGCAAGAAACAGCTTTTTTTTGTTTTTGGATTTGAGTTCTGTTTGGAAACATGTTGTAATGTTGTATATATGTATGTGATCAGTTCCAATATACATATACTACCTGAGTTAAATCTTAAGGTTTGCCGATGTAGAAAAATATAAAAAAAAATTGATTATCTTTCTCATGGCTGCTCGCATTTCTAATCAAAATTTTGATCATATTTATTGGTTGTGAACCGTGGCCACGAAAGTAATAAACCTAACGTAGCAGACATCCGAAGAATTGCAGCCTAGTTGGTTCAGTTCCCATTATCATTATCATCATCAAAAGAAAAACCTACTTTATTTTAACGTTTTAAATTATTGTAGTAGTATAATCTATATAGATTAAGATTATAGATGAAGATGATAGATGAACAGAATATTACAAAATGGACCATCAATTTGTTTTACTATTTTTGTAAAGTTCCTTTTAATGTATTTTATATGTTAAAATGGACGATCAATTTTTCTAATGTTTTTGTATCTTAGGTCCCAACGTTGTTTTCTTTTGTTTTTGCTTTTTACAAAATTTTGATGTTTGACCTATCTATAGAAAATTTTGAATTCATTATACTATTCTTAATCATGACATACATATCACTGAATGTCATATCAACACCTTTTTTACATTACTAACTAATCATTAACTGTTAATATTCATGACGTACACATCACGTCAATTATTTTATATTAAACTTCTATTTTATTAACTTATAGATAACATTTAAAATTCTAAAAACTAAAATTTTAGTAAATAAAAAAAATATTACAAATTTCTAAAAATAAAAAGAAAACATTACAAATTTTTCAAAAAAACAAAAAAAAAAAAAAAAAAAACATTACAAAGTCCTAAAATAAAATAAAAAAGATTACAAAGTCCTAAAAAATAAAACAAAACATTACAAAATCAAAATACTCATCGTCTTCGTCTTTGTCCTCCTCTACGTCCTCCTCTTCGTCCTGGTTATTAGTTCCCGAAGGTCCTGCTTCATCATTGTCATTGACATGCTCGGGAATTGCTGAAGGTCCGACTTGTGAGTTATGGCTAATACGTGCATTTGGTGGTAAACTCCAAATGTGTTCGATAAGGGTTGTCTCGGAGGAAACGATAAATGGTAGAATCGCGTAGTTCTTTGTCCATTCGCAAATGCGTATCGAACCTTTCTCTTATTGTTAATGAACGACGAACCGGGTGGTAATCCTCCTCTAACCCACAAAAAGCTCGACCATTATCTTCAGTTATCATGTTGTGTAAAATCACGCACGTATACATAATGCACTGGATTTTCTCGATATAGAATTGTCTTGCAGGACTTTTAATGATTGCAAAACGACCTTGAAAACACCGAAAGCTCGTTCAATATCCTTTCTTGCTGACTCTTGGTACCTTTTGAATTTAGATGTTTTTGGTTCAACCGTACTTTTGAACGATTTAACAAGTGTCGCCCAATCAGGATAAATTTCATCCGTTAAATAATATCCTTTTGTAAAATGTTTTCCATTCACCGTATAGTTACACGGTGGAGCTCTATCTTCAAGTAACTCTTTGAATAAATCAGATTGGTTTAACACATTGATATCATTATTTGAACCAGCTGCGACCGCTTCCAACATTATTGTTGGGTGACCATGATCGCTTCGTGTGTATTTACCTTTCCAAGAGACTAGACAATTTTTCCAAGCCCAATGCATACAATCTAGACTACCGAGCATGCCCGGAAAACCATGTATTTGCTCATGTTTTGTAATTAAACGTTGAACATCATGAGTATTCGGTTTTCTTAAATATTCGGTTGAAAATAAATGTATACCACTTTTGCAATAATTTTCTAAACAACGATATGATGTTGTTTCACCAATATGCAATTACTCATCAAAAATATCGGGAGCAACACGGTATGCTAATTGTCGTCTTGCGGATGTGATTTTTTGATAAATAGTAAACCCGAGTAAACCGGTTGCATCCCGTCTTTGATGAAAATATTTAAAGTATGAAGGAATAGGTTCCTGAGAATAACTGAGTATACCTACGGATATACGGTTAAACAATCGACTGCTCATTCGAAACCTTCTTCGAAATTTATCTTCGGGGAATGTTGGTGTGTCGGAAAAGTAATCATTCCACAAGAGTGTAGCCCTTCCAGCCTGATCTCTATGAAAAAATATTCTTGGATTTCTCGGAATAGGTTCTTGATTTTCTTCCTCTTTTCGGCATCTAAAAATCAAGAATTTCAAGTTGTTGCGGATCGTACGCACTTGATGCTTGCTCAATATCTTCGAAATCGTAATCGATATTATTCATTTTGTGGATATTGTTGTAAATATAGTATGTGGAGTGTGTATTTGTTGTGGAGTTGTGGAGTATGTATATATATATATATATATATATATATATCAAGAATTCGAAAAAAAATAAAAAAATATAAGATATTCAAATTATAGTCGTTTGGTCAGCAAAAAATAGTCGTTGCCCCGTGATCGAATATGTCATTACAAAGCAAATTAGAGGGCGAGTGTTAGGAGGGCGGCCAACGGCGGGATCGCTAGTATCGGCACCCTTGTACGACGGCACCAAGGGCGGAGTTAATCGCGGACCGATACGAGCACTCTTACTAGTTTGGTTTCATCTTTAGTGAGCTTGATTTACATTTCACGTGCGTGGTGGGGTCGGGTGGGATATTATGGTATTTTAACATTTTTGAATTGCTAAGAGTTACTCCTAAATTTAATGTCTAATTCGGTGTTGTGGAAGAGTGCTTTAGTGGTTTTGGTTCACCATCTCTTGTATATGTGTACGAATAAGAAAACGGAATAGGAAAAAATATAGCAAAACAATTAAAAAGAGAGAGAGAAGGTTGAAGACGAATTGCGTAGACAACTTCGGAGCTGACGACGAGGGTAAGACGGTGACAGGGAGTTGTTGAACGGTCAAATGTTTTAGATAATCGGGTAATAAGTGAAATTCAAAGTCGTAGAAAACTGAAAGAAACAAATGTATGCTTATTGTTGGATGTGTGAAGGATATCAAAACAACAAGAAAAGTGCATTTTAGTGTTAAGACGCGCCGTGGCTCATTAAGGCGCGTCATGGCTCAACACTTGGATTAAAGTTCGAAGGTTGAAATGATGTTAGTTTCGAAATCATGCTTTAAGCCACGGCGCGGCTCCTCCAGCCGCGGCGCGGCTTAAGCCTATTCGGGAGCCTGACGAGGAAAAACACGTTTTCTTACTCTGTAAGTCGTTTCCTTGTTTAGATTTGCCTATATAAACACCCTATTGTAACCCTAATATGTGTGCATGAAATTAATAGTGAAAAATATCTGGTTTGCGCCCGTGGACTAAACCTTCTCCGTGTTTTTGAGTTGGTATATAACCATTCTGTGTCGTGTATTTATCGTTTTGCTTTGATTATTCGTTTATCTTTCGTGGGTTGGTGATTATGATCAATTACTTATCTTGTTTGGGTCATAAATCTTAACAAGTGGTATCTAGAGCTCAAGGTTCGAGTATGGGCACGATGACGATTTTAAAAGCAAGGTGTTCGATATGGTTGATGACTCGGTTTTTTCATCAAAGTTAGATCAAACGAAGAGGTTGTGTGTCTTGCAACTTGTGTCGAGATCTAGAGAATTAGTTGATCGCGATGAACTTAGGGTATGTCTATGTATCCATGAAATTTGATCACACTATGGTTGGTCTGATCATGGCGGGTTATGATGTAACGGTACGCGCGGTTGCATTATGATGGTGATTTACTCGCGAAGGGTTACGGAGACTAAGGGGTCGGTTCGATAGGGTTTTGTTGCAGAAGGTATACGTAAAGATTTTCCGAAAGATCCGGGTGACGAATCGGGTTCTTGTTCCTCGTTATCCCGTACGAAGGAACGCTTGAGCAAAATTAGGATATTCATGCGGAACTGCAGAAGAAAATTCATAGCGGGTTTGTTAACCGTTGGATAGCCTTGAAAACTTTACTGTAAGTAAAAGACGTATAGATCTAGTTTCTGTAAAAATTTAAGGCCGATCGGACCGTTGAATTTTGAGATACGATTTTTTGAATCTGGGCAGTTTTCCAGATGAATTTTTTTTGGGTTTGAAGACGCGAGTGCGAGACGGTTTTGTCTTCTGAAACTTCAAGCGATACAAGCTATGTTTTCAGAGATGTGGGTTTGTTATGGAAGCTCAGGAGGTTGATTATTTCTCTTGATTTAGAGCGGTTGTTGTGACGAACAAGATGCATCGGGTTGAAAGTCGATAGTGGGAGTTATCGGGGAAGTTTGGTGCTTCCGAGTTTGGAAACAGGATGACCAATGGTGTTTGGTCAATATTCTAGGGTTTATGGAATATGCGGGCGGATTAGAGGTCCTAGTCACCAAGGGAAATTGGTTATCGAAGGGTGTCAGATAAAAACGCGTTCGATGGTTGCTCGAGTTTGGTTGGTGTTTCAACAAAAGGAGCGGTTTTCTTCGAGGGTGATAATTTAGGAGTCTTTAGGTGATGGAAGAGGGGCAGATAATCTTGTAAGTCTCGGAACTTGAGTTTTCTAGGATCGTTGAGGGTGTCGGGAACTTGGTGTGAGTTTGGTAACCAACAGAAGTTATCGAGCTAGTGGGAGTTAATCGACTAGTGGAGTTGTGGAGATAATTATGCCACGTTGTCTTCAATATTAGTGTGATGATTCCTGGTAATACTAGGGCTTCGAGCACTTGTTTTACCCTCCGATGGCAGAGTAATTTGTGACTGACTTGTGGTACGAACCAAGTTTCTTCTCGAGTAGCCGCAGTTTTATTTCTTACTCGTACAGTGGGAGCGTGCTTGGGATGAGAAGATGGGTTTGTGATATTCATAGCTATGAGGAGGTCAGTGTACCAGCGAGAAAACGGAAAGTTGAAAAGTTAGTAGATTTCGAGGTTGTGACTACGTTCTCACTGGAGCCTTGATGAAGAGTCTACGAGGGCGTCTGTTGAATTTTCCTGATTGCTGGGTAGGAAAATCATAGATATACGGTGAAATCCTGTACGAGGGTGATCATTGACATGTGTGTGTTCAGGATTAGACATGTCTAGAGTGATTGGGGAGGTGGTGTAGTCTCATGAAGAATCCTATAACTGAAGAGTCGCATATTTCAATTGGTCTTCTAGTGTATGAAGATGATCTTCGTGTTAGAAGATGGTGGCGCAGAAATCGAGAGATGACCCAAGGTTGCAACGAAGATTAGATTATTACTCAGGTGTTTGAGTGTCGAAAGTCTTCCTTCCCATTGCGTGGAAGTGAGGCGTGTCTCGGGTGTTTATTTGGCAGTGTTTAAATGGAGTTACATAATCGGGTAATCTAGAGTTGTTGTGGGTGTTTAACACAATTGACGGGTGAAGTTGGTTACGTTTTGGCGAGTGTAGTTGAAATGATCTTTATCGAAAGTTGCCGTCTAGAGTAGTTGGAATGTGCATTTTCCAAGAAGCTTTCTTGGCGGTATAGATGGGTAGGTTCAATGAAGTCGAGATAAGTGATCTGGTATGGGTTGATAAAATGGGCTGTGTTTAGATCATCCTTCAAGTGGGAGATTGTTGGATGTGTGAAGGATATCAAAACAACAAGAAAAGTGCGTTTTAGTGTTAAGGCGTGTCATGGCTCAACACTTGGATTAAGGTTCGAAGGTTGCAATGCTGTTAGTTCGAAATCATGCTTTAAGCCATGGAGCATCTCCTCCAGCTGTGGCGTGGCTTAAGCCTATCCGGGAGCCTAACGAGGAAAAACGCGTTTTGTTACTCTCAAAGTTGTTTCCTTGTTTAGATTTGCCTATATAAACACCCTATTGTTGCTCTCGTGTTAACGTCAAGTTAATGTCATGTTACGTAAAGCTAACGTCAAGTTAACGTCATGTTACGTAAAGCTAACGTCAAGTTAACGTCATGCTAACGTCAAGTTAGCGTCATGTTAACGTCAAGTTAGCGTCATGTTAACGTAAAGTTAACGTCATGTTAACGTAAAGTTAACATCATGTTAACGTCAAGTTAATGTCATGTTACTTAAAATTAACGTCAATGTCATGTTAACGTCAAGTGAACGTCAAGTTAACGTCATGTTAACGTCAAGTTAATGTAATGTTAACGTCATGTTACGTAAAGCTAACTTCAATTTAACGTCATGTTACGTAAAGCTAACGTCAAGTTAAGGGCGTGTTAACTTCAAGTTAACGTCCACTTAACATCATGTTAACGACATGTTACGTAATGCTAACATCAAGTTAACGTCATGTTACATAAAGCTAACGTCAAGTTAACATCAAGTTAACCTCAAGTGAATGTCAAGTTAATGTCAAGGTAACCTCAAGTTAATGCCAAGTTAACGTCATGTTACGTAAATTTAACGCGAAGTTAACGTCATGTTACGTAAAGCTAACGTCAAGTTAACGTCATGTAACGTCTACTTAACGTCAAGTTAACGTCAAGTTAACGTCTTGTTAACGTCAAGTTAACGTCATGTTAAATTCAAGTTAACGTCATGTTACGTAAGGCTAACGTCAAGTTAACGTCATGTTGCGTAAGGCTAATGTCAAGTTAAAGTAAAGATAACGTCAAGTTAACGTCATGTTACGTAAAGCTTATGTCATGTTACGTAAATCTAACATCAAGTTAACGTCAAGTTAATGTCATGTTACGTAAAGCTAACGTCAAGTTAACGTCAAGGTAACGTCATGTTACGTAAAGCTAACGTCAAGTTAACGTCATGTTGCATAAAGCTAACGTCAAGTTAACGTGTAGTTAATGTCAAGTTAACGTCTAGTTAACGTTAAGTTAACGTCATCTTACGTAAAGCTAACATCAAGTTAACTTAATGTTACGTAAAGTTAACATCAAGTTAACGTCATGTTAACGTCAAGTTAATGTCTAGTTAACGTCATGATAACTCAAGTTAACGTCAAGTTAATGTCAAGTTAACTTAAATTTAACATCATGTTAACGTCATCTTACGTAAAGCTAACGTCAAGTTAACGTCATGTTACGTAAAGCTAACGTCATGTTAACGTCTTAACGTCCGGTTAACATCATTTTAACGTCAAGTTAACGTCATGTTACGTAAAGCTAACGTCTAGTTAACGTCAAGTTAATGTCATGTTACGTCAAGCTAATTTCAAGTTAACGTCAAGTTGACGTTAACATGCCGTTAACATGACGTTAACTATGACGTTAACTTGACATTAACTTGACGTTAACATGACGTTTACTTGACGTTAACATGACGTTAACATGACGTTAACTATGACGTTAACATGACGTTAACTTGACGTTAGCTTTATGTAACATGACGTTAACTTGACGTTAACATGACGTTAACTTGACATTAGCTTTACGTAACTTGACGTTAACTTGACGTTAACTTTACGTTAACTTTACGTTAACATGACGTTAAGTTGACGTTAACATGACGTTAACATGACGTTAACTTGACGTAACATGACGTTAACATGACGTTAACTTGACATTAACTTGACATTAGCTTTTCGTAACTTGACGTTAACTTGACTTAACATGACGTTAAATTGACATTAACTTGACGTTAACATGACGTTAAGTTGACGTTAACTTGACGTTAACTTTACGTAACATGACGTTAGCTTGACGTAAACCTGACGTTAGCTTGACGTTAACTTGAGGTTATACGTAACATGACGTTAACTTGATGTTAGCTTTACGTAACTTGACGTTAACTTTACGTAACATGACGTTAACTTGACGTTAGTTTGACGTAACATGACGTTAGCTTGATGTTAACTTGACGTTAGCTTTACGTTAACTTGACATTAACTTGACGTTAGCTTTATTGAGGTTAACTTGACGTAAGCTTTATTGACGTTAACTTGACGTAAACATGACGTTTACTTGACGTTAACTTGACGTTAGTTTTACGTAACTTGACGTTAACTTGACGTAACATGACGTTAACTTTACGTCAAGTTAACGCAAAGCTAACGTTGAGTTAACGTCAACACTAACGTCCACTAACGTCAACTAACATCAAGTAACGTCAACTAACGTCCACTAACGTCAACTAACGTCCACTAACGTCAACTAACGTCAAGTAACGTCAACTAAAGTCAACTAACGTCAACCAACGTCAACCAACGTCAACTAACGTCAGGTAACGTCAACTAATGTCAACTAACGTCAAGTAACGTCCACTAACGCCAACTAACGTCAACTAACGTCCACTAACGTCAACTAACGTCAAGTAACGTCAAGTAACGTCACCTAACGTCAACTAACGTTCAGTAGTTCTACCCAACGTCTCTGTCTCAATGTGAGCTGTTTCTGATCGAAGATATGTTGTAAGCTCTTGTGATCGGTGAAAATCGTAAACTTAGTACCATACAAGTACTATCCACATCTTCAGTGCAAAGACCACAGCACCAAGTTCCAAGTCATGTGTCGTATAGTTCTGCTCATGAATCTTCAACTGTCGTGACCCATCGGCGATCACTTTCTTCCGTTGCATCAACACGCAACCAAAACCCTGTTGTGAAGCATCACAGTAAATCATGAAATCTTCGTTCCCTTCAGGTAAGGACAAAATCAGAGCAGTAGTCAATTTATGTTTTAACAACTGAAATGCAGACTCATGTTGCTCAAGCCACTCATACTTCTTACCCTTGTGAGTCAATGCTGTTAATGGTCGGGCAATAGTAGAAAATCCTTCAATGAATCTCCTATAATAACTGGCGAGACCTAAGAATTGCCGAATCTGCTTTGGCGACTTAGGAGTCTCCCATTTCTTGATCATTTCTATCTTCGCAGGATCAACCTGAATACCATTATTACCAACGATATGACCCAAAAATTGAACTTCTTGTAGCCAGAAGTCACACTTCAAAAATTTCGCATACAGCTGCTCTTTCCTGAGCATCTCAAGTATCAAACGGAGATGTTGTTCGTGTTCCTTCTCATTCTTAGAGTATACCAGAATATCATCAATAAATACAATAACAAACTTTTCTAGATATGGCTTACACACACGGTTCATGAGATCCATGAACACTGCCGGTGCGTTCGTCAATCCAAACGACATTACTGTAAATTCATGATGTCCGTAACATGTTCTAAATGATGTCTTCGGTATAACTGTCTCCTTTACTCTCATCTGATGGTAACCTAACCTCATATCAATCTTAGAGTAACATCCTGATCCTTGCAACTGATCAAACAAATCATCGATCCTCGGTAACAGATATCTATTCTTGATAGTTAGCTTATTCAGTTCCCTGTAATCGATACAAAGTCTCATAGATCCATCCTTATTCTTTACAAAAACAACTGGAGCTCCCGATGGTGAAGAAGTCGGTCGAATGAATCCCTTGTCTAAAAGCTCTTGTAACTGACTAGACAGCTCTTGCAATTCTAAAGGTGCAAGTCTATATGGTGCGCGCGCTACAGGTGCCGCTCTAGGAATTAAGTCAATATGAAATTCTACATCTCTATGCAGTGGCAATCCGGGTAACTCGTTCGGAAAAACATCGGGAAAGTCTCTAACAATCGGCACATCTTCGAGTTTCTTGATGTGATAACCCGTCCTAATCCATTCGGGCGAAATCCATATCGATTATAAACGATTCATAACAGTTGATTACATCGCGAGGTACTTGACCTCTATATGATACATTTTTACAAACATTGCATTCGTTTTTGAAAAGACAATCTTTCATTACATCGAAAGTTGACGATATGCATACCATTTTCTAATATATCCAACTATAATTGACTTAATAATAATCTTGATGAACTCTACGACTCGAATGCAACGCCTTTTGAAATATGTCATGAATGACTCCAAGTAATATCTCTAAAATGAGCAAATGCACAGCGGAAGATTACTTTCATACCTGAGAATAAACATGCTTTAAAGTGTCAACCAAAAGGTTGGTGAGTTCATAGGTTTATCATAATAATCATAATATTTAATAAGCCACAAGATTTCATTTAATTAAATGCGCAGGATCCTTACAACTGCAAAAATCATTCGTACGATGAGTCGCCTGGTAACCGACCTTAAAATAGAGTGCTTAAGATATCTACCATCATACATTACACTATTCAAATGTATGACAAGAACCATTCGTAGTACTAAAGCATTTCCACTATTCAAAAATGGGGGTGGTTAGTGCCCGTAGATCTACCTTTAGGATTCGCGTCAATCAGTGTTTTTCACTAATTCTTAGGTTACCAAGCATAATAATAATAAGTACAGATATCAGGTATAAAAACAATCGTAGAATGTAGTTTCATGAACTTATGCTTATTTTGTAAAACATTTATAAAAGCAGTGCATGTATTCTCAGTCCTAAAAAAATATATATTGCAAAAGCATTTAAAAAGGGAGCAAATGATACTCACCTAATGTATTTTGTAGTAAAAATACATATGACTATATTGAACAATGCAGGGTTGGCCTCGGATTCACGAACCTATATCATTTATATATATATATTAACACATATACTAGTAATCGAATAAAAATTTTTAAGTTATTTTAATAATTTAATTATATTAATATTATATATATTTTAAATAAGTAATATTTATCATCCAATTATCATAACAAGTGTTAATATAGTTATATTATATGTATTGAGTATATTTTATATAATATTATTTGTTTTTTAAAATGATATTTATAATGATAATAATAAAAAGGATAATTTTAATGATAATACTAATAATAATATTAATAATAATAATAATAGTAATAATAATAATAATAATAATAATAATAATAATAATAATAATAATAATAATAATAATAATAAGTATAATATTTATATTAGTATAGTAATAATATTAATAATAATAAGAAATAGAAATAACAATACAACCTTATAGGATAAGCTTCCAAAAAAATAATGGCACGGACTGGACTCGAACCCGCGACCTCTCGTTCCCAGAACAAACACCCAACCGTCCCTCTAATTTAGTATTTCTATTTTAAATTCCTAGATTATTTTTATATAATTCTTTTTCTGTTTTCTCAATATATGTGTATCATCATTCTAACTCTTACGATCATCATCATAATCATAACGACAATCATCATTATCATTCTTCTTTCCATCATCCCAATCATCATCAAATAAACGTCTTCCTTAATTACAATCATAATCATCACGATCCTAATTATCATTCTAATGAATCATTATGCTCATCATCTAATATTATTTTGTTATCTTTTATGATCATAATCATCATCTATATCTTTCTCACTTTAACATCATAACCATATTCATCTTATCTTCATCATTATTATTATGTGTATGTTTTGTTTGCCAACGAACAAGAATCAAAACAGAATCGTTGGTTTTGGCAAGGAGTGGCCCAATAACTAAAAGGAACTTCACGGCCCAATCTTATTAACATAGTCCAATTAATTTCTATCAGCTCTTAAAGACTTACTAAAATTCGTTTCTATATCCTGACCCACAATCAACTTTACATCCCACTACTTCTAATCCAAGTTAATATCATCCGTCTCCATCAACTTTAAATGATTAGAAGCCCACAACTTTGTAACCCCACCTGTAAACACGAAGATAGTCCCATAGTTGCAGGATTTAAGAGAAAATATACGTACGTAGCAACAGTATGTTGATGATGGTGGTTCTTGAACATTTTGACAGTAATGAATGAGATGGTCATGGTAGTGTTTTGGTGTTAGAATAACTGAGGCAGAAACAATTCGGGCAATAATATAGTAACAGTCGAGTGGTGGTGTCGAGATGATGAAGATGATGTTTGTACGTTCGAACAACATAAAACCCAAGTGGGTTTCGATTTAGTTTACACAAAAGAAGCCGATTAGAATAATTCAAGTAGCAGCCTAGTAGACTCACTTGTGGGTAGATAACGTTTGAACTAGTCTGTCATCACAGAAAGTTGAGCAGGAAGTAGAAGGAAGTCGTAGGATTGATGTTAGTGATGTGGAGTTCTAGTTAACAGCAGCAACAAAAGAAAAATTATATAGAGGGGATGGAAGTTTATTGTATAATATAAAAGCAGAAAGAAATATAGAAAGTGGTGATTGTACTTGCGAGTGGGTGGTGATTGTGGTGTTACGGTGGTGGGTGTAATTCATGGTGGATGATGTTCGATGATGGTTAGTGATGGTTGCTGGTGTTTGATTGAAAACCGAAAGAAAGAAAGAAAGAAAGAAAGGTGGTAGTGGTGTGGTGAGGGTGGCTAGCCCATCAACAAGAAGTAGAAAACACTTGGTGTTGTGATTGGAAGAAGGAAGAAGAGAGGGATATATATATATCTATATATTACGTATGAATATAATGTAATATGTATATATATAGCTAGTTACTTTAAGATAGATAGAGATGTAAATTAGATATAATATATAGAATTAAATAGAATCTCAAAACAAACAATGATCACAATCATACTCGATATTCACGGGTGTAATATTAATCTATCAATTGGTGTCATAAAGCAAAATTTGATATTATATTAATAATAATAAGAATATAATAATATTAATAATATATTCATTTCATTAAGAAACATGCACAATCAATAATTTCTACCGACACTTTTAATATGAATAATATATCGTGCGCGCTGCTAAACAGTTTATATATAAAAGTATTCAGAAAAATCCCAAATTTTTAATTTAAGTCCATTTATTTATTCTGGTCTTTATGGTATAAAATTTGATCATTAATTTATTAAATAAAAATTACATCAACTGTCCCTCTCAATTTCGGGTAAAATATAAAAAGTGTTAAAACTTAACAAATAGTTCCTAAATACATTTTTAATAAGCCTAAAATTTATAGAACTCATTTTCGTAACACCGTTTATTTTAAAATTACATAAGTTTGAATTTAACTTGCTTAATATCAATCGAAACATCAAACAAGTATTTAAAATCATTTAATATTTTTTTATATACTTTATTTATATATAGAGATATATTTTAAATAATAATTATTCTAATATCCTATTTTTATTTTATTATTTTTTTATAACAACAGCATATAATACTTCAAATTATATTTTTAATTATTTTATATATATACATACACACATAACCATTTACAATTAATTGTTCGTGAATCGTCGAGAACAGTCGAAGGTCAAATGAATATATGAAACAGTTCAAAATTTTTGAGGCTTGACCTAACAGACTTTGCTTATCGTATCGAAATCATTTAAAGATTAAGTTTAAATTTGATCAGAAATTTCCGGATCGTCACACTTGACTTTAGGTTCAGTTTTGCTTACGTGAACCAACATAGCAAAACAACCCTTTCTTATGTGTTTATGTGCCTTCAAACAATTAATGAAATGCAGCGGTGTATTACTTCTCTCTTCATACACCATCAAAGGCTCATCTTCGGCAACAGGAATGCGAA
Organism: Rutidosis leptorrhynchoides; assembly: GCF_046630445.1. Lineage (NCBI taxonomy): Eukaryota > Viridiplantae > Streptophyta > Magnoliopsida > Asterales > Asteraceae > Rutidosis > Rutidosis leptorrhynchoides. The sequence continues at coordinate 689,707,636 of NC_092334.1, forward strand.
TCGCTTTCTGATAATAGACGATGTCGGTTCTATTCTCAGATAATCAGTCCATTCCAACCACAAGGTCAAAACTTCTCAGTTTAATCGGTATCACCTCTATTCTAAAAGATTTCCTAGCCAAATTCAAAGTACAATCACGGAAGATCTTATCAGCTCTCACTAGATTACCATTACCTAGTTCTATATAGTACATGTTTTCTAATGACGATACAGGATTCTTAAGATTATGGCGAAAATCTTTACACACAAAACTCCTATCAGCACCAGAATCAAAAAGTACATAAGCATGATGATTTTTGAGTAAAAATGTACCTGTGACTAACTTGGGATCATCTCGATCTTTGCTGTAGTTGATGTTGAAAGCTATGCCTCTAGCAGGTTCAGTATTCTTATTCACATTTGGAAAATCCCTACTAAGTTTTCCCGCATCCAAAACAAACATTTGTACCAGCTTTACACTCTGAGGCCAAGTGTCCATTCTTCTTACACTTATTACAAACCTTGTTGCAATTTCATGGGTGATTCCTGTTGCATTTAGCACATAACGGATACTTTCCGTTATACCCAAAGTTGGTATTCGGGGCAGTAGTGTTACCCTTAGCTGTATCATATTTCTTGTAGGGCTGCTGGTTGTAGTTCTTTCCAAAATTGTTGTTATTCCACTTTCTCTTGTTGTCAAAAGTTTTTGTCTCAGCTGATGCAGGAGTTTTTCCTCGTTGTTCAATTTGATCCATTAACTCATGTGCCATTTCAACGGCCTCCTGAACCGTCCATGGCTTTGAAGTGGTCACACCGCCCTGGATACTCTCAGTTAACCCTTTCACATACAAAGTGATCTTTCGGCGCTCAGGAGTAACCATGTTCGGGCACATAAGAGCAAGCTCAAAGAATCTCTTATTATAGTTGGCTAAATCAGTGCCAACCAGTTTCAGGTTCTGGAGTTCCCGCTCCATCTTAAAAATCTCATTATAAGGGCAATACTCTTCAATAATTCTCTGCTTCAACTCCTCCCAAGTAGTTTGAAAAGCCTGATCCATACCTACAGACTTCGCATACGTATTCCACCATGTTAAAGTATCATCCGATAGCTTACAGGATACAAACTTTATTCTATCAGCCTCCCTACAGCCGCTGATACGAAAAACAGATTCGAGCTTCTCGAACCAACGGGTCAAGCCAACTGGGCCTTCAGTACCAGTGAATGAATTTGGTTCGCAGCTCAAGAAGATCTTATATGTGCATCATCCCTGATTAGTGTTGGTGTTGGTAGTATTGTTGGTGTTGACAGTGTTGGTTTGCTGGTTGCCGGTGTCGTTGGTAGTGTTGGTGGTATTCTGAGTGTCGTTGTTCTGAGTATTGGTGGTATTCTGATTGTTCTGGTTCTGTTGGTTACTAGTGTTGGTAGTGTTGTTGCTGTTGGTTCCATTCCGGAGTTCAGCTACAGCTTCAGTTAGACCCTCGGTGATCCACCGACGGAAATCAGCTTGGGTAATCTTCTTTGGCGGCATTATCTTTCTAGAAAAGATAACACACCAGATTAGCGTCAATGAAATCAGTACGTAAAAATATACTAGCAACGAGTAGTGATGCATAGTAAATAGTATTAAATAGTAGAGATTCTAGTAGTGATAGTAGTAAGTAGTAGTGGTATTATTGGTAAGTAGTAGTGAGTAGTGGTACGAGATGACGAGTATGTCCAAGCAGTGTCTTCGTGATGTCAAGTAGTGATAGGAGATGACGAGCAGTATCGAGTGGTGACGAGCCGTGACATGTATACGTGCTATCAGTAGGTTATAACAATAATAATTCTTCTTCCTGGTATACGTCTTTAGTTATGTTAAGGACTTACAAGTTTATATTCTAAGCGGTATACATCAAATTAACTTTCTGTGACTCGTCTCCAATTCCTTACGTCACGATGTCGGACTTCTATATGAGCTACCGTAATATAATCCCGGTCATTATATTACCCCTAGCTCATATTTTCCATTCGACATCACTCCATAACTTAATCCATTTTAGATCTCATGTCGTGTGTGTATATACTGTTCGTGATGAAGTACGTTTAGTTCAAATCAAGGTCAGTATAAATATATGTGTGTGCAGTATATCATATATGAGCTAAACAGACATCTACGCTAACCTACGGTTATAGGCATAACATATATAGTTTAAGCTAACCTACGGTTAAAGTTTAGACCCATGTATGTGCCTTACAGTCAGACACACTAATGCAGCCTAATCCTAGGTAACTGTTATGTCATACCCCGTCCCAATCCATCTGGACGAAGTCACCAACATCTGGTCCCATTGCGATGATCGACTCCAAATGATGGCTTTTAAAATGAGCAAATGCACAGCGGAAGATTTCTTTCATACCTGAGAATAAACATGCTTTCAAGTGTCAACCAAAAGGTTGGTGAATTCATAAGTTTATCATAAAACAATAAAATTCATCATTTTGATAGACCACAAAATTTAAATCCAGCATGGTACAAATAGGCCCGAATCCTAGACCCACCTGTAATGTACATGCGATATCTTTTAAATACAGTACACCTTTCTCGTGTACGTAATCATTTTTCATAAATCTTAGTAACCGTACACATACCTCGTGCACAAAAATAACGTACACATAACATGTGTATAAAATCATTCTCTTGATACATAACATTCACATCAATTGGTGGCAATTATCATGTTCACATAATTCAATGGTGGCAATTATCATGTCCACATAATTCAATGGTGGCAATTATCATGTCCACATAATTCAATAATAATCCGCAGAACTTCTGTCTGCATAATAATTCATTCGAGGAATGTTTTGCTTGTGTCTATCTCGTCAAACATTTATAAAAGCATTTCATGTATTCGCAGTTCAAAATACATTTCAAAAACATTTAATAAAACAGTTGTAAAAGTAGCGCATGTATTCTCAGTTCCAAAAATGTAAAGAGTAAAAAGGAATCAAATGAACTCACGCATATAAATATTGTAAAACAGTTAATAAAGCATTTGCATGTATTCTCAGCCTAAAAATGTAAAGAGTAAAAGGGAGCAAATGAACTCACCATACTGTATTTTGTAGTAAAAATACATATGACGACATTAAACAATTGTAGGGTTGGCCTCGAATTCACGAACCTATATCATTTATATATATATATACATTAACACATATACTTGTAATCGAACGAATTTATATATTATTAGTGATATACTTGTTATTTAAAAGATTTATGTATTCCATTAATAACTTACATATATTTATTTTATATATCTTTTTTATTATAAAAATAATGATAGAGTTAGGTTATATGTATTAGATATATTTTTATGTAACTAATATTTATTTGGTTAAATTAATACTAATAAATACAAAGTCGTAATATCTTTATAATAATAATATCAGTAGTTATAATAATAATAATACCCATTTTAAAAATAATGATAATAATAATAATAATAATAATGATAATAATAATAATAATAATAATAATAATAATAATAATAATAATAATAATAATAGTAATTAAAAAGTTGTAATTTCTTTATTATGATAATAATAATGTTATTAATAATAATAATACTTATAATAATAATACTAATAATCTTATTTCTAATATTGGTAATAATACTAATTACTTAATAACAATCAATAATCAATACTAATAATATTGATAACAATAATAATAATGAAATAAAAATAATCAATACAAATAATATTGATAACAATAATAATAATGAAATAAAAATAATAAGAGTATTAGTAATAACTTCCTCAAATAAGTAAGCCTTTTTAAAAAAATGCCCTAAACCGGGTTCGAACCAAAGACCTCTCATCTGCCTGAACACTCCCTTGACCGTCGCTCCATTTGTTTCTTTTATATTTAATACCCTTTCTAAAAATATATAACACCTATTTTCTTCTTCTTCTTTTTCTAAAAAGAAATGTCACAGTCAGGACTTGAACTTGCAACCTCCCGATCATCCACAAATACCCTGAACCGCCCCTCTGTCATTGTTTTTCAGTAAATATACGAATCTAATAGTTATTTAACCTTTAATTTATGTTTCATCTTTTTCCTCAAAATACAAAACCCATAACTATTCATCATCTTCATCACATAACCTATATCATCACCATCATCTACTATAATCATCATCGTCAACATATCAAGGCTGGGCAAATGAGAAATAACATAAAACTTTGTCAACGTGCATATGATTTTTTTTTTTCGTTCAGCAACTCTTCAAATGTGACAACAACTTCAGTGCCTACTTATTATAATCTAATCATCACGTGATCGTAATCAATATAATAGTTTGAAGATCATAAAAAAAATTTGTAGCAGCGGTTGTGAAGAAAGAAAATAAATAAATAATGGTGATGAAGATTGTATAGTGTATGTGGTGGTTTGTGTGACGGAAAATAGTAGTAACGACAGTAATTGGTGATGGTTTCTTTTTCAAGCATAAACTAACGGAGCAAAAGTGGTTCGATCTCAATGGGTTACGTACAGGTGTTCGAATAGCAACACCATAAATGGGTTTAGTGGTGTGGTGTTCGTATTAAGTTTTAACCAAGACAGGTTTAAGGTAATGGCTTTGGGTTCCTGGTCGTGAGATAGTTGTAGGTGGAAGAGGGTGGCGGCAGTGGTGAGATGGTGGAGCAAGGTGGTGACCGAAGGTTGAGATTGCCGGTGGTTATTTGTATTTGGAGGGTGTTTTGGATGCTTTGATGGTGTCTCTAATGTTTTTCCATAAGTGATGAGGATGGTTTTAGATATTATGGGTACATGTAAGTATATATGTAATATAGACAATAGAAGTAGTATGCATATAGTATGCATAGTTCTGGGTTGTGTTGTGGTGTTTTGCAGAAACTTTACACATATATATATAATTCTACAAATTCTTTCAAGGTTATCAAGTAGTAATATAATAATATTACTAGTAACCTATTATTAAGACGTTTTGTTATCACTAGCTTAATCTAATTGGATTATGATTTATAAATAAAAGGCACACAGTTGAGGTTGAAAATGAATGTACGAGTAGGTGAGCAAGTGGTTTCTAAATGCATGCATATATAATATTAATAGTAATAATATAATAATAATAATACTATATCTCAATCAATTAGAGGAAAAAGAGACGTGCACTTTGTCACTCTTATAATTTCATTCTACCGACAGTTTCATAGGAGTGCTATAACTTGCTCCGTTGATAATCAGTGACGGATAAAAGTCTTTAGAAAAATACCAAATTTTTAAATTAAATATCTCTATTTATTTTAGTCATTATGATATAAAATTCGATCATTAATTTGTTAAATAAAAATTACATCAACTGTCCCTCTCATTTATGGGTGAAAAATAAAAAAATGTTGAAATTTAATAATTAGCTTCTAAATATATTTTTAATAAGCCTAAAATTTATATAGCTCATTTTTGGATCACCGTTTATTTTAAAATTACATATGTTTGAATTTTAACTTGCTTAATATCAATCAGAACATCAAACGAGTATTACAATCATTTAATATTTATTTTTAATATACTTTATTTATATATAGAGATATATTTTAAATAATAATTATTATAATATCCTTTTTTTATTTTACTTTAGATAAATAAATTTTAGTAACAACAACATACAATATTTAAAATTATGTTTTCAATTATTATATATATATATATATATATATATATATATATATATATATATATATATATATATATATATATATATATATACACATATCAAGTTACAATTAATTGTTCGTGAATCGTCGGAACTGGTCGAAGGGTAATTGATTACATGAACACAGTTCAAAGTTTTAGAAACATCAACATTACAGACTTTGCTTATCATGTCGGAAACAGTAAATCATATAAAGATTAAGTTTAAATTTGGTCGAAAATTTGCGGGTCGTCACATTACCTACCCGTTAAAGAAATTTCGTCCCGAAATTTGATCGAGGTCGTCATAGCTAACAATAAAAATGTTTTCATGACGAATATGAGTTGATAAATAGAGTTTTATCATCATTGAGTAATATAGATAAAACAATTCAATTATTCGAAGAGTACGAATGAAGCTATCACAGAAGAGTGAAATGAGTAAATGTAGGCTCGTCTTAACCGGTGACGTAGTCACGGTTGATTTTAGAAAATAAGGTGCGTCAAATCTTTTGACGTTGTCTTGGTTGAATTCCGGAATTCAAGGGTTTTAGAGATAATCTTCGAAATTAAGATTTCTGTAATTAAATACGGTGATTTGCCTCGATTACTCTGTTCGATATTCCCATTATAAATTAAACTTTTTCCGTTCCATTATTTTCACCATTCCTATACTTTCTTTCTTAGTTCATACATCCAAAATATTGTGAAAATGCTTAATCCTGTTCTAATCCTTGATATTTTTCTAATTATCATTTCTGTCATCCTTCTTTTCAATCTTCCACCAGAAAAATCTGTTTACTTCTACTAGTTCCTTGAGGTGATACTATTCTTAATTATACCGTGCCTTTATATTACTATTCGTATTAATATCCACGGTTTGTAACCTCCGTGTTATTATTGGACTTTATATTTTCTCTTATATTTTGGAGCTCTTTGCCTTTTTATTCTCTTCTCGACCTCTAGTAAAACGAGTAATGGTCCAGAATTCGTAAGTATGGAGTTTCGAATGAACTTAATGTTCTAACCAAGAAAGAACGAAATCGTACGATTTGATTTGTCAAATTATTAGAATCATTAAGAATAGAACTATCAAGAATATACTTTCTTGATATATTCGGAAGTTAAACAGAATGAAAGAGTCATGTAACATGGCACATGATGATATTAGGATCTGTGAATCATCACGTTCCATTAGAAACTCAGCATGACTTACTGTAATATAATCACGTTGATCAAGTGTCATTATATTATACTAATTCATGCATCAATTTCCAACAATACTTCAAAATCATTCATAATTCAAATTCGAATTTTAAAGAATTTTAGAAACTAAAGTAGTTTCCTTTATGATATAATGTAGATAGCACGAAGAGATAAAATAATTTCGGACGAGAATATTTATGAAAATATCTTCAGAAATATCGAAGATATTTATGATGATATTTTGAAATTTCTAAGTTCGATGGTTGATGAAGAAAGATTTTCCGCAAGATTTTTAACATGACTTCGGAGCAAGATATTCTCTAACGATTTCATCGGATCCAGAATTACCTGGATTCTTTGAATATAGGGTTTGGTCCTTGTATTTATCCTTGGTCTCCTTCGTGGTTAGCTCAATTCGTTTTCCAGTTCAAATTTTTTTGAGCTTTTCCAACGTACTATTCTCTATTATCAAACTTCCGATGATTAAGGTCGTTTACGGTTATCTACAGTTTCTGCTACTTCATTCAGCTTTTTCAAAGTTCAATGTATTAATTCATAGGCTGGGTGCTTTTCAAAATTTCAGAATGGAAGGTCATTATTCTAAGAGATAAATGTTATACATATAACTGTTGATGTAGATATGATGTGAGTTTTCGGAGTACTGATTGCCGATTCCTCTACATTTACTGCTACCATATCTGAATCATTGGTTATCGATCCGAGGTGATTTCAAGAGAATTGTGTTTTTAGATGATTAAACGCTGACGGTAATATGGTGGAATATAAAAGGTTCCCCGGTAACAATAAAAGAGCATACATATGAATTAAGGTGATAATAAGGTTGTTTCGAACGAAAAGTCGAAGTTGATTTGCTGGAGCTATGACAAAATTTGCTACTTTGAAAGGAATTACCAAGTTATTCTGGGTAATAATAACACTAAGGGAATTAGCACAACTACATGTTAGACGTTTACTCAGTTTTTGAGAGTTTTTCAGATGCATAACTAAATGCATCGATCTTTTCTCCTGTATATGAAGTATGGTTAGTTCATCCTCTCGTTTGAGGTGTTTTTCAAGAATCATGAAAGGTTTGAACGCAGATTGTAATCGTCATGATACAAATGAGGTTTAAGATGAAATCAAGTGGCAAACTTGAAGAATTGTTTAGTTTCATATGTTATAATCAATATTTTAATTCATTTTAATTGTCCAATGTCGGCAGTCCACAGTTGATAGTCCACAATTAAGAGTCCAATAATTCATATATAGTTTAATATATAATATTTGAATTAATTAATACGTATCGTGACACGTGTACATGTCTCAGACTCGATCACAACTCAAATTATATATATTATTATAGAATCAACCTCAACCCTGTATAGCTAACTCCCGCATTACTGCATATAGAGTGTCTATGGTTATTCCAAATAATATATATAGATGCGTCGATATGATAAATAAATATGCATCAAAACTTTGTATACGTGTCCCGGTATTTAAAGTGCGTAAAATAAATAACAGAAATTAAATGACGATAAATAAAATTGTGAGAATATAAATTGCGATAATTAAATTGCGGTAAATAAAATGTAACCAGTTAGCTAGGAACAGTTAGCTAGGAACAGTTAGCGTAGATTCTTAACAATATTTCAATTAGTTAATTCGTTTGTTTCTAACAAATTTTATTTTGTTCAATATTTTCTTCATTATGCCACTTGTTGGATTCTGAGAAGTCAAAATCTAAAAATATAAAATTGAATAAAAATGGTTATTCTGTGGTGAACGGATTCGTATATCGATGAATATAAATAGGATAGTAAATGAATGTTGAATCAGATTTGAGGAATGTACAGTGTAGCTTACTAATGTGAAATCTAAATATTTCTCGGGTATTACCTACCCGTTAAAATATTTTCATCATTAACAGTTTGTACAAAAGAATTTTTAATTACAATCGTTATGAAAAAATATATATTCATATATATTTTCTTCAGATGTAATCATGGATTTAATGTGTTAACATGATATTAATCTCATTTGCTTTTCGGTTTGAGCTAGAATAAGTAATCTCTAAAACTTTTAGAAACAACAAATTCTTCGCAGAATATTTCTTCAATGAAGTTATGAATTAATACTTCATCGTTCATTGTTGTGGGTACTCCTTAGTATATATGGTGCGTATGACGTTGATGTTCGTGTGAGAGATTGTGAAATTGAGGTTTGCGATGTGGTTGTTGTTGGTGGTGGTGATACTGGTTATGCTGCTGGTGCTACTGCTGGTGTTTGTAACCTTTGCACCATATTCTCCAAAGCCACTACCCGAGCGCGAAGCTCGTTGACTTCTTCTATTACACCGGGGTGATTGTTGGTTCGGACGAGTGGATAAATATGATCTAGAATTTGGTATAGTATATAATCGTGACGAGATACCCTGGAAATGAGAGAGAAAATGGTGTTTCGGACATGTTAGCCGGTAAGTGCTTCAGGTTCTTCGTCAAGAGGGCAATGTGGTGGATGGAAAGGACCGCCTTCTTCTTGTCTCCAATGATTGAGGAGGCTATGAACCCATCAGATGAATTGGGGATGGCTGATTGATTTGATTCATTCTGGTGACACTGCTTTCGGAGCTTAGGTGAAACTCCATATTGGAATAGCTATCGGAATTCGAGGAATTCAAACTGGTTTAGGGATTCGTCTCGTACGATCAGATGAAGGATTTTCAATAAGAAATAGATTATAGGATATAGATTAGTACCATGCAATACATAATTTACATATGCATATATAATACTAAAATCCCATAAGTTACGGAGGAATCTACGGAAGCTGTCAGGCAAAGGGAACAATAACAGATACGCTAAGATATGAATTTATCTATACACTATCTATGCAATAGAGGCAGTAAGCTGTGTCTAGAATTTAAAGGATGATAAGCAAGTAATTCTCGACACGAAATGATAAGCAAATCTTTTGACATGCAGACACGGTCGAAGTCCAGACTCACTAATGTTTCCTAACGACTACTAGTTAGACACACTAATGCAAGACCTGGTTCGCTAAGAGCACCGCTCTGATACCACATGTCATACCCCGTCCCAATCCATCTAGACGAAGTCACCAACATCTGGTCCCATTGCGTTGATCGACTCCAAATGATGGCTTTTAAAATGAGCAAATGCACAGCGGAAGATTTCTTTCATACCTGAGAATAAACATGCTTTCAATTGTCAACCAAAAGGTTGGTGAGTTCATAAGTTTATCATAAAACACTAAAATTCATTATTTTGATAGACCACAAAATTTAAATCCGGAATGGTACAAATAGGCCCGAATCCTATACCCACCTGTAATGTACATGCGATATTTTTTAAATACAGTACACCTTTCTCGTGTACGTAATCATTTTTCATAAATCTTAGTAACCGTACACATACCTCGTGCACAAAAATAACATACACATAACATGTGTATAAAATCATTCTCTCGATACATAACATTCACATCAACTGGTGGCAATTATCATGTCCACATAATTCAATGGTGGCAATTATCATGTCCACATAATTCAATGGTGGCAATTATCATGTCCACATAATTCAATGGTGGCAATTATCATGTCCACATAATTCAATAATAATCCGCAGAACTTCTGTCTGCATAATAATTCATTCGAGGAATGTTTTGCTTGTGTCTATCTCGTCAAACATTTATAAAAGCATTTCATGTATTCGCAGTTCAAAATACATTTCAAAAACATTTAATAAAGCAGTTGTAAAAGTAGCGCATGTATTCTCAGTTCCAAAAATGTAAAGAGTAAAAAGGAATCAAATGAACTCATGCATATAAATTTTGTAAAACAGTTAATAACGCATTTGCATGTATTCTCAGCCTAAAAATGTAAAGAGTAAAAGGAAGCAAATGAACTCACCATACTGTATTTTGTAGTAAAAATACATATGACGACATTAAACAATTGTAGGGTTGGCCTCGGATTCATGAACCTATATCATTTATATATATACATTAACACATATACTTATAATCGAACGAATTTATATATTATTAGTGATATACTTGTTATTTAAAAGATTTATGTATTCCATTAATAATTTACATATATTTATTTTATATATCTTATTTATTATAAAAATAATGATAGAGTTAGGTTATATGTATTAGATATATTTTTATGTAACTAATATTTATTTGGTTAAATTAATACTAATAAATACAAAGTCGTAATATCTTTATAATAATAATATCAGTAGTTATAATAATAATAATAATACCCATTTTAAAAATAATGATAATAATAATAATAATAATAGTAATTAAAAAGTTGTAATTTCTTTATTATGATAATAATAATGTTATTAATAATAATACTTATAATAATAATACTAATAATCTTATTTCTAATATTGGTAATAATACTAATTACTTAATAACAATCAATAATCAATACTAATAATATTGATAACAATAATAATAATGAAATAAAAATAATCAATACTAATAATATTGATAACAATAATAATAATGAAATAAAAATAATAAGAGTATTAGTAATAACTACCTCAAATAAGTAAGCCTTTTTTAAAAAATGCCCTAAACCGGGTTCGAACCAAAGACCTCTCATCTGCCTGAACACTCCCTTGACCATCGCTCCATTTGTTTCTTTTATATTTAATACCCGTTCTAAAAATATATAACACCTATTTTCTTCTTCTTCTTTTTCTAAAAAGAAATGTCACAGTCAGGACTTGAACTTGCAACCTCCCGATCATCCACAAATACCCTGAACCGCCCATCTGTCATTGTTTTTCAGTAAATATACGAATCTAATAGTTATTTAACCCTTAATTTATGTTTCATCTTTTTCCTCAAAATACAAAACCCATAACTATTCATCATCTTCATCACATAACCTATATCATCACCATCATCTACTATAATCATCATCGTCAACATATCAAGGCCGGGCAAATGAGAAATAACATAAAACTTTGTCAACGTGCATATGATTTTTTTTTTCGTTCAGCAACTCTTCAAATGTGACAACAACTTCAGTGCCTACTTATTATAATCTAATCATCACGTGATCGTAATCAATATAATATTTTGAAGATCATAAAAAAAAATTCGTAGTAGCGGTTGTGAAGAAAGAAAAAAAAATAAATAATGGTGATGAAGATTGTATAGTGTATGTGGTGGTTTGTGTGACGGAAAATAGTAGTAACGACAGTAATTGGTGATGGTTTCTTTTTCAAGCATCAACTAACGGAGCAAAAGTGGCTCGATCTCAATGGGTTACGTACAGGTGTTCGAATAGAAACAACATAAATGGGTTTAGTGGTGTGGTGTTCGTATTAAGTTTTAACCAAGACAGGTTTAAGGTAATGGTTTTGGGTTCCTGGTCGTGAGATAGTTGTAGGTGGAAGAGGGTGGCGGCAGTGGTGAGATGGTGGAGGAAGGTGGTGACCGAAGGTTGAGATTGCCGGTGGTTATTTGTATTTGGAGGGTGTTTTGGATGCTTTGATGGTGTCTCTAATGTTTTTTCATAAGTGATGAAGATGGTTTTGGATATTATGGGTACATGTAAGTATATATGTAATATAGACAATAGAAGTAGTATGCATATAGTATGCATAGTTCTGGGTTGTGTTGTGGTGTTTTGCAGAAACTTTACATATATATATATATATATATATATATATATATATATATATATATATATATATATATATATATATATATATATATAATTCTACAAATTCTTTCAAGGTTATCAAGTAGTAATATAATAATATTACTAGTAACCTATTATTAAGACGTTTTGTTATCACTAGCTTAATCTAATTGGATTATGATTTATAAATAAAAGGCACACAGTTGAGGTTGAAAATGAATGTACGAGTAGGTGAGCAAGTGGTTTATAAATGCATGCATATATAATATTAATAGTAATAATATAATAATAATAATACTATATCTCAATCAATTAGAGGTAAAAGAGACGTGCACTTTGTCACTCTTATAATTTCATTCTGCCGACAGTTTCATAGGAGTGCTATAACTTGCTCCGTTGATAATCAGTGACGGATAAAAGTCTTTAGAAAAATACCAAAATTTTAAATTAAATATCTCTATTTATTTTAGTCATTATGATATAAAATTCAATCATTAATTTGTTAAATAAAAATTACATCAACTGTCCCTCTCATTTATGGGTGAAAAATAAAAAAATGTTGAAATTTAATAATTAGCTTCTAAATATATTTTTAATAAGCCTAAAATTTATATAGCTCATTTTCGGATCACCGTTTATTTTAAAATTACATAAGTTTGAATTTTAACTTGCTTAATATATTACAATCATTTAATATTTATTTTTAATATACTTTATTTATATATAGAGATATATTTTAAATAATAATTATTATAATATCCTATTTTTATTTTACTTTAGATAAATAAATTTTAGTAACAACAACATACAATATTTAAAATTATGTTTTCAATTATTATTATTATTATTATATATATATATATATATATATATATATATATATATACACACACATATATCAAGTTTCAATTAATTGTTCGTGAATCGTCGGAACTGGTCGAAGGGTAATTGATTACATGAACACAGTTCAAAGTTTTAGAAACATCAACATTACTGACTTTGCTTATCGTGTCGGAAACAGTAAATCATATAATGATTAAGTTTAAATTTGGTCGAAAATTTGCGGGTCGTCACATGTTACGCTCTGATACCATATGTAATACCCCGTCAGAATTGACTAACGGCGTATTAACTTTGGTCCCACAGTTAACGGTCATGCCCTCTATATGAGACGTTTCCAAAAAGCATTCGCATTAAAGTTTAATAAACCTTGTCATTAAATATATGTACTTCAAAATAGTTTAACAGAAATAACCAATGTAAATGACTTTCGAACATTTTTTAAATAAACAAAAAAATTTCATAATGCAAATGTATTTTATTCTTGAGAAAAATAGTAAATAATGCTGGACTCCACTCCAATGTATGCAATGAGCAACCAATAAGACATCAACTAGCGGAAGCAAACCTCTAAGGACCTGAGATAAAAACATGCGAAAAGTCAACAAAATTGTTGAGTGAATCTACATGTTTAGTAAAACATTTATCGTAAGTTAGGCCGCGAGATTTCATTGAAAACTTCGTAAAAGTATACATTTGTCATGAGCACTTGAGTATAAGACTTTGACCTGCGCATAGCTCATTCGCTACGTGTCTTCCTTTTACCCTTTCTAAGCATACACCGATCAAGTGTACAAGTTACAACAGAATAAGCACCCCCGTGTGTTGGGGCGAGGTTTGTCAAACTTAACGATACCGACCCTATAAGTCGAGCTTACATAAAGTAATTAATATAATCAAGCCAAGGGATTTATGATCAAACTCATATGTATATTGTTTAGTTACTCGTGCCTAATATGTAATGCAGTTGAAAAAGCATGTTATCTCATCCCAATGGAAAAGTAGTAGGGATTGTAGACTCACCTTGTGCACAGTAAAAGCTTAGTAAAACAGTATGGTAGCCGGAAGATCACAAATGTATAACGCAACATAATCAATTAGATTACCTTAAGTAAGTACATAAGTCACACTATGTCAACCCATAGTGTACGTGTAATCCTAGTGCTCAGACTGACTCAGCATGTAAGCGAAAGTCAACACAAAGTCAACTAGTTCATGCAAGTCAACAAAAATAAAACCTTGGTCAAATTGGTCAACCAAAGTCAACCATAATAGTAGGTCATGCAATCTTAGTCAACATGTCAATTCTAGGTCAACTAAAATGTTTTAGTTCACGGTTTGTCAAGCACACGTTCACAGTTTATCGAATAACATAAAATTCACGCACACCTTGGAAACAACGAACATAAATCACAACACATAAGTCATGGTAACATGGAAAACTTCAAATCATAAGTGGACTCATAAACGTTTCTAAAAAGCCTAGCCATGCCCTCATACTATGCCTACAAGTCATGTTTCAGATAGGTTTCATATAAGGTTTACCAAAATAGTTTCAATCTCCGCATCAATCTCAAAAAGGGTATAACCGGAGCTAGGAGCATGAAAATCAAGCAACGTCAGTGGCTATAGTTGAAGGACAAGCTAAACTACTACATATCAAAAGATGAGGTAATTTGGTTTAGCCAATTGGTATAGTTTATTCCGACATTGCAAGCATTCTGTTTCAGTCCAAATCAGTAGTTATCAAAACGTTGGCCACATTGTGCATAATACATCAGGTTTCAAGGTTTTCTATAAACTATACTTTGATCACATATAATACAAAGTTCAATTATCCAGAAGCTCATGTTCTCAAATCATCTACAAGTCAAACGCCAACTAACGTCAACTAACGTCAAGTAACGTCAAGTAACGTCAAGTAACGTCCACTAACGTCAACTCACGTCCACTAACATCAAGTAACGATAACGTCCACTAACGTCAACTAAAGTCAACTAATGTCAAATAACGTCAACTAACGTCCACTAACGTCAACTAACGTCAAGTAATGTCAACTAACGTCAAGTAACGTCCACTCACGTCAACTAACGTCAAGTAACGTCCACTAACGTCAACTAACGTCAAGTAACGTCCACTAACGTCAACTAACGTCAACTAATATCAAGTTATGTCAAGTAACATCAACTAACATCAAGTAACGTCAAGTTATGTTAAGTAACGTCCACTAACGTCCAATAACGTCAACTAACGTCCACTAACGTCCACTAACGTCAAGTAACGTCCACTAACGTTAACTAACGTCAAGTAGCATCCACTAACGTCAGCTAACGTCAAGTACCGTCCACTAACATCAAGTTACGTCCACTAACGTCAACTAATGTCAAGTAACGTCAATGAACGTTAAGTAACGTCTACTAACATCGATTAACGTCCAGTAACGTTAAGTAACGTCAAGTAACGTTAAGTAACGTCAAGTAACGTCAAGTAACGTCAACCAACGTCAAGTAACGTCAAGTAACGTCAACTAGTGTCAAGTAACGTAAACTAACGTCAACTAACGTCAACTAACCTCCCCTAATATCAACTAATGGCAACTAACGTCAAGTAACGTCAACTAACGTCAAGTAACTTCAACTAGCATCAAGTAACATCAATTAGCATCAACTAACGTCCACTAACATCAAGTTACGTCCACTAACGTCAACTTACCTCCACTAACGTCCACTAACGTCGACTAACGTCCACTAACGTCGACTAACGTCCACTAACGTCCAGTAACGTCAAGTAACGTCAACTAACATCAAGTAACGTCAAGGAACGTCCATTAACGTCAACTAACATCAACTAACTTCAACTAACTTCAAGTAACGTCAAGTAACGTCAACTAACTTCGAATTGTTGGGATTTAACAAGTTTGAAACTCTTAAAACCATTTAAGATTATAATCAAAACGGAAGCGTGTAATTACAAATTAAACTTGTTAATCTTTAAACCAATTTAAAGTTAAATCCCAATAGGATCAAGTTATGAAATCAAGCTTACAAATTAACAAGAAAGGGAGAGTTATATATACCTCTTTAAAACAAGTTTAAGGGCTGTCCAAATGCTTATAAGATGATGAACAAATGTGTAGAACTTCAAGCCTTTGATCCTCCAACACCACCCTTAAGTTTACTAGACTTTATAACCTTAACACCCTTGTTAATCTAGCTTGAAACCCCTTTTTTGTACCCAAAATTTCTGGACAGCAGCTCTCAAGAAATGATGCTGAATGCAAGTTCCAAAAGTATGAAACCTCAAGTAGATATACCCCAAACTTTGCACCAACACCTTGTACTTTGGTTAGGATTTGATAACACTTGAATATAGCTTGCAAAAATTAAATTTGTGAACTACCTTTGGCCATCAAACCCCACGGCATTCAGCTGCTGTATATGGCAGTTTTTTTGCAGAATTTTGAAGTCTTAATTGCAAGTGTCTCTTTCTTGGTCAAGGAGTATGCATGTATATGGAAATGGGAAAGCCTTGGAATCTCTAGCATGCCTCTCATACTTCCAATGCCACTTCCTTGTTTATAAAATAGTTTTATAATACATGGCATAATTTATAAACTAGCAACATTTATAAACTTATTTGTTTTATTTATAAACAAATTTATAAACTTGCAATTTATAAATTATGTACACATTATATATAAAATCCATATTATAAAATGTAACATAACATAATTAATTATTTAACCTATAAATAATTAACTCCTTATTATATAAATTATTCCATAATTTATATACACATCAAGTAATATTTGAGAAAACCATTTTTCTTAAAGTTCAAGTGTCACGTATTTAATCAATGATCCAATCGCTAAGATCAAATACGAATAAGGTGTCGGTAAGTTTGTTATTGGGTATGACCCGACTTGGATCAAAACATATTAGCCACGTTAATTTAATATGTCTCTCGGGCATACGAAATACCTTCAATCTCCCACTTGCACGAGAAACATAAGAAATTAATGCAAGTGATGGATACCACCTAACGACCGTCCATCACCCCCAATATGTTATGACTTTGTGCCATTCAATAACATCATCCCTTTCGAGTTCCCATCTCGAATATGAATAGGTGAATCTTTCATTTATCCTTTCATCCTAGATGTCATGTTAATTCCAAGAGATACAGAGTGATCACTCTCTTTTAGATTTAACTTTATCAGGCCTTAGACATCTGACTCTCAACGAATAAGAGGGACAAATTCCATCTTGACTACATACGTCCTAAATATGTACTTTGTATTATACCTGAGCTCTTCCTTATGAACTACCATATTTCAGAATAGCGAAGGAAAGAATCAAGGTACAATATTTGGTAAATATCCGAACTCAATATGTATCTCAGGTCAGAGGATACAATGATATTCGCCTTTACTCAAGATTACATGTGATCAACCACAAAGGCTCCATTTAGTAAATCTTGAGAGCGGGTCTTCCAATATTTGTATCCAACAAATATCTATGAACCTTGGTTGCAACCTTGCCCCACATTCATCCCGTGAATGTATACCAATCCAAGTTCATAATAGTTTAAACCTCACATTTGCTCCCACAAATGTGATCGACTACGGAATTTAGAATAATTACTTATTCATGGATAAAATATGCAAAATAGGAACATAACTCAAAATAAATTAATACCATAATTATATTAATGAGTTTGAACAATTTCGTTCCGTTACAATACTTAAAACAGATCATGACCAATCACTAGAATATCGAAGCCCTAATGCACAAACATGTCCTGTATGTTTTGATCCATGTAAGAGCTTCGTGAGAGGATCCGCTATATTAAGATCTGTGTGAACTTTGCGAATACATATCTTTCCCTTTTCAACTTCATCCCTTATGTAGTTGAATCTCCGCTCAATGTGACGGGTCTTTTGATGAGCACGAGGTTCCTTGATTTGAGCAATCGCACCCTCGTTGTCACAAAAGATCTCAAGAGGGTCCTGAATGGAAGGGACTACTCCCAAGTCGTCGATGAATTTCTTCATCCATGCAGCTTCCTGAGCTGCCAATGATGCGGCGATGTACTCCGACTCTGTAGTGGATAGAGCAACAACATCCTGTTTTGAACTCTTCCAAGAGACCGCACCTCCATTTAATGTGAAGACATAACCGGATTGTGATCGAGAATCATCTCGATCAGTTTGGAAACTCGCGTCCACGTAACCTTTTACAGCGAGTTCCTCCTCACCAGACCCATATATTAGAAACATATCCTTAGTCCTCCTAAGGTATTTCAATATGCTTTTGACAGCAATCCAATGACTGTTTCCTGGGTTATTCTGGTATCTACTTGTCAAGCTAAGAGCGCATGACACATCCGGTCTAGTGCATATCATTGCATACATGATTGACCCAATAGCAGATGCATATGGGACTTTCTTCATTCTCTCTTGTTCATCTTTCGTGGTAGGACACTGAGATGAACTGAGAAGCGTTCCCTTTTGAATAGGTACCAAACCTTTCTTAGAGTTGTCCATCTTGAACCTTTTCAAGATCTTTTCAATGTATGCACTTTGATTCAAACCTATCAGTTTCTTGGATCTATTCCTGTAGATCCCAATCCCCAAAACGTATTGTGCTTCTCCAAGATCCTTAATGGAGAAGCATTTACTTAGCCAAGCTTTAACTCCTTGCATTGCTGGAATATCATTTCCAAATAACAATATATCATCCACATATAGTACAAGGAACATGATAGTGCTCCCACTAGCTTTCTTATATACACAAGCTTCATCACCATTTTTAATGAAGCCAAATTTCTCGGCTTCCTCATTAAAACGATGATTCCACATTCTAGATGCTTGTTTCAATCCGTAGATTGACTTCTTTAACTTGCATACCCTTTTAGGATATTTCGGATCAACAAAACCTTCAGGCTGAACCATATAGACATCTTCCACAAGATATCCATTTAGGAAAGCGGTCTTGACATCCATTTGCCATATTTCGTAATCATAATGAGCGGCAATGGCAAATAATATCCTAATAGACTTTAGAATTGCCACAGGCGAAAAAGTTTCATCATAGTCAACCCCTTGAGTTTGAGTGAAACCTTTTGCTACAAGTCTAGCTTTATATGTATCCAAGTTTCCATGTATGTCGGTTTTCATTTTGAAAAGCCATTTACAATCAACTAGCCTTGAGCCAGTAGGTTGTACAACAAGTTCCCAAACTTGGTTGTCATACATGGATTGCATCTCAGCGTTCATGGCTTCCTGCCATTTATCCTTATCAATCCTTGATAAAGCTTCTTGGTAGTTTGTTGGTTCATCCAAATCAACCACGTAGCAACCATCCATGAGAAACCCATATCTCTCAGGAGGATTACTAATCCTACCAGATCTGCGAACGTCTTGTGTATTTTGATCATCCATTTGATCACTCTCAACATTTTCACATTGAGTGCTAGTGTCAACCAATTGTGTATCATCTGTTTGATCTTGAACCTCTTCAAGATCTATCTTCCTTTCACTTTTGCCTTCCATTAGGAACTTAGTTTCAAGGAATTCAGCCTTCCGAGCAACAAATACATTCTGCTCGGAAGGATCATAGAAATAGTATCCCATATCATCCTTGGGATATCCTATGAAGATACACTTCGTGAATCGAGCATTCAACTTATTAGGGATGTAATGCTTAGGGTAAGCTTCACATCCCCATACCTTTAAGTATGATAGAGATGGAGGTTTTCCAAACCACATCTCATGAGGAGTTCGTTCCACCTTCTTGGTTGGGGCCATATTTAAAATACGAGCCGCTGAGAATAGACAATAACCCCAGAATGATAGAGGTAACGAGCTTCTAGCCATCATAGATCGAACCATATCCATTAGGGTTCGGTTCCTCCTTTCGGACACACCATTAAGCTGTGGTGTCCCGGTTGGAGTAAGTTGCGAGATAATCCCACAACTTCTAAGATGATCTTGGAAGGCATCGCTTAGGTATTCACCTCCTCTATCGGTTCGAAGTACCTTAATTGTCTTATTGAGTTGATTTTGTACTTCGTTTTGATACTCTTTGAATGCTTCAAAAGTTTCGTCCTTATGTCTTAACAAGTAGACATATCCAAAACGACTGAAGTCATCAATGAAGGTAACGAAGTATCTTTCACCATTCCTAGCTATGGGCTTAAAGGGTCCACATACATCCGAATGTATTAATCCCAATAAGTCCTTAGCCCTTTCGTAGGTCCCTTTGAAAGGTGCTTTAGTCATTTTGCCTTGTAAACAAGATTCACATACATCAAACGAGTCTAGTTCATTTGATTTCAAAAGGCCATTCTTTTGGAGTGTATGCATTCGATTCTTGTTTATGTGACCAAGGCGACAATGCCATAAGTAGGAATCACTCAAATCCCTTTTGAGTTTCTTGGTGCTAGTATGGTATATTGAGCTACTAGATGATGTGTCATCATGAACCAATTCATAAATTCCATTTGAAGGCGAAGCCTTAAAATAAAATACATTATCTAAATAAACGTGGATATCATCATTAACAAAATTAAGATAAAAACCACGTTGTTTTAAACGGGAAACTGAAATAATGTTTCGACATAAATCCGGTGCATACAAAACATTGTTCAAAATAAGTTCCAAACCACTTGGAAATTTTAATACAAAGTCTCCTTGAGCCTTCACTTGCACTTTGGCTCCATTACCCATAAAGAGACTTGATGTTCCCGTTTGCTTGCTACTTCTTTTGAACCCCTGCAAAGAATTGCAAATGTGAGTTCCACATCCAGTGTCTAATACCCATGTATTAGAAGAAGTAATACTAAGCTCTATATATACCATATATATGTTACCTGAGGATTGCCCCGCATCCCTCTTTTCCTTCAACTCCTTAAGGTAGACCGGGCAGTTCCGTTTCCAGTGACCCATTTCACCGCAACCGAAGCACGGGTCTTCCTTGGGGTTTGCTTGTCCGGCAACCTTTTACTTCTTGTTCTTGTTTTTGGTTGGGGTAACCATCCTCCCCTTTCCCTTGCCTTGATTGGTGGATCCTTTCCTCTTAGCCGCCTTTGGCTTAGAGGTGTTATTACCTTTGGACCCACCATCATTGATCATTAGCACGGGTGAAGCCCTCTTACCCATGCTAGTTTCGGCCGTCCTTAACATGCCATGAAGTTCACCAATGGTCTTATCCATCCCATTCATATTGTAATTAATTACAAATTGGTCAAACCTCTTTGACAGGGAGTTTAGGATAAGATCAGTGGCTAGCTCATTAGATATGTTAAGATTAAGGCGGTTTGCGCGATCAATAAGGCTTTTCATTTTGAGGACATAAGAGGATACGGATTGGGTGTCATCCATACGACATGCATGTAACGCTCGAACCGTTTCGAAGCGCTCGACACATGCTTGTTGAAGGAACATCTCCTTCAATTGCGTAATCATGTCATATGCACTATGATGTTCGAAATCCTTTTGGAGTTCGGGTATCATAGTCCCAAGCATTAGGCAAGCGACTTGCACCGAATCGGCGCAATACTTATCCCAATAAGCCATGCCTTCCGTATCATCCTCGTCGGGTTGATCGGGAATGGGGTCTTCCAACACATACGCCTTATCCTCAAGTTTAAGGACAATTCTAAGATTGCGGAACCAATCCATAAAGTTCGTATGGTTGAGTTTGTCTTTCTCGAGGAGAGACCTTAATGATAGGTTGTTCAAGTTAATAGGTGCGTTCGGAATGTTGTTGTTATTTGCGGCCATCTACAAAATTTAACAAAGTTCATTTAAGTATCGATTTTAAATTTAATAATCAATACCCTTTAAATCTAATTGATATTTATTAAATTTTAGAATCCAACGGTAAACCAAATTTCGGTTAGGTGACCTTTATCCCGTCATTTGGTTTAGCTAGGTAGTCATTATATGATAATTGCAATCCTTTTGCAACTTCTAAGTTATGGGATCATGCAATCCTTTTGCATGACATATTATCCCATCAACGCCTATTTGTTCATCATGCTTCGGTGACCCTAAGTTCATGATTTCCAAATCAAGTCATCCTACTTGTATAGACATGTAAACTTAGCATACAAGTGGTTAGGTGACCTTTATCCCACAAGTGTACGAAATTTACCTTAATCATATTAGTTTGCTCATAACGGTTAGGTGACCTTTATCCCATTATAAGTTCCCTAATATTTTTAAGTGTCATACAATAGGATGGCGTTTAAACTTGTTTACCATGTTTGTAAAAGGGATTTTAAGTTTTCATTAATTCTTGTTTGAGAAACTTTTATGCCATACACCAACATGCATTTAGTGTATGGTACTTATGAAAAACCATTTTCATGTCTTGTAATTTGCCAATTACTTGATATAAACCATTTTATATATATGTGATCCTTTTCTTGTTCTTAATAACCATTTATTAACGTCTTTAGTTGCTTTTAATTTAACCAATTAAATTGTCGTTTTGCATGTCATTAATACATCTAATTTAACCATTTAAATTGTCGTTTTGCTTGTTGTTATCTTGTGATTAATTGTATCAACCAAACATACAATACAATAAACAAACAAACAACCACACATGCAAAACAAGTATGTTCACAATCTAGCCATTTTGGTGGACATTTGTTTAGCCGAAAACAAATGTCACCGGGTTAAGTGGTAATAATACAAAGTAGGAGATTTCAAATCTCCCACTTAACCTTGCATCCATATGCTCCTTGTGTTCTTCAAGTCTTCATCATCTTGTATCTTCATTTTTACAAAATATGTATCCTAATACATTTTTATCTAGAAAATGAAAATACAACCTATTCTATTTTACATACCAAATGTAAAACAAATTACATAGCCAAATGAATGAATTATTACATGCCATATGAATGAATAATATTACAAGCCAAATAACATTACAAATCAACCAAACATACATGCATGCAACACAAGGTCAAGGCTAAGATTGTGAACATTAACATGCAACCAAATATGAACCAAATGGAAGAGCCCAAACCCACTTTTGGACCCTTTTGAATTCGGCATTCATCATAAACCCACCCAAACCCATTTGTTTTTGCAATCTACATTCATGCATGTTCATAGATTGCAAATATAGTGGGTTTAAAACAACAATTCGAAGCATATTTCAACAACTTCGGCTCTAGATACCATTGTTGGGATTTAACAAGTTTGAAACTCTTAAAACCATTTAAGATTATAATCAAAACGGAAGCGTGTAATTACAAATTAAACTTGTTAATCTTTAAACCAATTTAAAGTTAAATCCCAATAGGATCAAGTTATGAAATCAAGTTTACAAATTAACAAGAAAGGGAGAGTTATATATACCTCCTTAAAACAAGTTTAAGGGCTGTCCAAATGCTTATAAGATGATGAACAAATGTGTAGAACTTCAAGCCTTTGATCCTCCAACACCACCCTTAAGTTTACTAGACTTTATAACCTTAACACCCTTGTTAATCTAGCTTGAAACCCCCTTTTTTGTACCCAAAATTTCTGGACAGCAGCTCTCAAGAAATGATGCTGAATGCAAGTTCCAAAAGTATGAAACCTCAAGTAGATATACCCCAAACTTTGCACCAACACCTTGTAGTGACCCGAACTTTTCCATGTTTATATATATTAATTGAGATTGATATTTACATGATTAAATGTTTCCAACATGTTAAGCAATCAAACTTGTTAAGACTTGATTAATTGAAATATGTTTCATATAGACAATTGACCACCCAAGTTGACCGGTGATTCACGAACGTTAAAACTTGTAAAAACTATATGATGACATATATATGGATATATATATAGTTAACATGATACTATGATAAGTAAAAATATCATTAAGTATATTAACAATGAACTACATATGTAAAAACAAGACTACTAACTTAATGATTTTTAAACGAGACACATATGTAACGATTATCGTTGTAAAGACATTTAATGTATATATATCATATTAAGAGATATTCATACATGATAATATCATGATAATATAATAATTTAAAATCTCATTTGATATTATAAACATTGGGTTAACAACATTTAACAAGATCGTTAACCTAAAAGTTTCAAAACAACACTTACATGTAACGACTAACGATGACTTAACGACTCAGTTAAAATGTATATACATGTAGTGTTTTAATATGTATTTATACACTTTTGAAAGACTTCAATACATTTATCAAAATACTTCTACTTAACAAAAATGCTTACAATTACATCCTCGTTCAGTTTCATCAACAATTCTACTCGTATGCACCCGTATTCGTACTCGTACAATACACAGCTTTTAGATGTATGTACTATTGGTATATACACTCCAATGATCAGCTCTTAGCAGCCCATGTGAGTCACCTAACACATGTGGGAACCATCATTTGGCAACTAGCATGAAATATCTCATAAAATTACAAAAATATGAGTAATCATTCATGACTTATTTACATGAAAACAAAATAACATATCCTTTATATCTAATCCATACACCAACGACCAAAAACACCTACAAACACTTTCATTCTTCAATTTTCTTCATCTAATTGATCTCTCTCAAGTTCTATCTTCAAGTTCTAAGTGTTCTTCATAAATTCCAAAAGTTCTAGTTTCATAAAATCAAGAATACTTTCAAGTTTGCTAGCTCACTTCCAATCTTGTAAGGTGATCATCCAACCTCAAGAAATCTTTGTTTCTTACAGTAGGTTATCATTCTAATACAAGGTAATAATCATATTCAAACTTTGGTTCAATTCCTATAACTATAACAATCTTATTTTAAGTGATGATCTTACTTGAACTTGTTTTCGTGTCATGATTCTGCTTCAAGAACTTCGAGCCATCCAAGGATCCATTGAAGCTAGATCCATTTTTCTCTTTTCCAGTAGGTTTATCCAAGGAACTTAAGGTAGTAATGATGTTCATAACATCATTCGATTCATACATATAAAGCTATCTTATTCGAAGGTTTAAACTTGTAATCACTAGAATATAGTTTAGTTAATTCTAAACTTGTTCGCAAACAAAAGTTAATCCTTCTAACTTGACTTTTAAAATAAACTAAACACATGTTCTATATCTATATGATATGCTAACTTAATGATTTAAAACCTGGAAACACGAAAAACACCGTAAAACCGGATTTACGCCGTCGTAGTAACACCGCAGGCTGTTTTGGGTTAGTTAATTAAAAACTATGATAAACTTTGATTTAAAAGTTGTTATTCTGAGAAAATGATTTTTATTATGAACATGAAACTATATCCAAAAATTATGGTTAAACTCAAATTGGAAGTATGTTTTCTAAAATGGTCATCTAGACGTCGTTCTTTCGACTGAAATGACCACCTTTACAAAAATGACTTGTAACTTATTTTTCCGACTATAAACCTATACTTTTTCTATTTAGATTCATAAAATAGAGTTCAATATGAAACCATAGCAATTTGATTCACTCAAAACGGATTTAAAATGAAGAAGTTATGGGTAAAACAAGATTGGATAATTTTTCTCATTTTAGCTACGTGAAAATTGGTAACAAATATATTCCAACCATAACTTAATCAACTTGTATTGTATATTATGTAATCTTGAGATACCATAGACACGTATACAATGTTTCGACCTATCATGTCGACACATCTATATATATTTCGGAACAACCATAGACACTCTATATGTGAATGTTGGAGTTAGCTATACAGGGTTGAGGTTGATTCCAAAATATGTATAGTTTGAGTTGTGATCAATACTGAGATACGTATACACTGGGTCGTGGATTGATTCAAGATAATATTTATCGATTTATTTCTATATATCTAACTGTGGACAACTAGTTATAGGTTACTAACGAGGACAGCTGACTTAATAAACTTAAAACATCAAAATATATTAAAAGTGTTGTAAATATATTTTGAACATACTTTGATATATATGTATATATTGTTATAGGTTCGTGAATCAACCAGTGGCCAAGTCTTACTTCCCGACGAAGTAAAAATCTGTGAAAGTGAGTTATAGTCCCACTTTTAAAATCTAATATTTTTGGGATGAGAATACATGCAGGTTTTATAAATGATTTACAAAATAGACACAAGTACGTGAAACTACATTCTATGGTTGAATTATCGAAATCGAATATGCCCCTTTTTATTAAGTCTGGTAATCTAAGAATTAGGGAACAGACACCCTAATTGACGCGAATCCTAAAGATAGATCTATTGGGCCTAACAAACCCCATCCAAAGTACCGGATGCTTTAGTACTTCGAAATTTATATCATATTCTAAGGGTGTCCCGGAATGATGGGGATATTCTTATATATATGCATCTTGTTAATGTCGGTTACCAGGTGTTCACCATATGATTGATTTTTATCTCTATGTATGGGATGTGTATTGAAATATGAAATCTTGTGGTCTATTGTTACAATTTGATATATATAGGTTAAACCTATAACTCACCAACATTTTTGTTGACTTTTTAAGCATGTTTATTCTCAGGTGATTATTAAGAGCTTCCGCTGTCGCATACTTAAATAAGGACAAGATTTGGAGTCCATGCTTGTATGATATTGTGTAAAAACTGCATTCAAGAAACTTATTTTGTTGTAACATATTTGTATTGTAAACCATTATGTAATGGTCGTGTGTAAACAGGATATTTTAGATTATCATTATTTGATAATCTACGTAAAGCTTTTTAAACCTTTATTGATGAAATAAAGGTTATGGTTTGTTTAAAAATGAATGCAGTCTTTGAAAAACGTCTCATATAGAGGTCAAAACCTCGCAACGAAATCAATTAATATGGAACGTTTTTAATCAATAAGAACGGGACATTTCAGTTGGTATCCGAGCGTTGGTCTTAGAGAACCAGAATTTTGCATTAGTGTGTCTTATCAAGTTTGTTAGGATGCATTAGTGAGTCTGGACTTCGACCATGTTTACTTGAAAAATGATTGCTTAACAAATTTTGTTGGAAACTATATATTTTTAACATGTGAATATTATGTGATATATTAATCTCTTAACGCGTTTGATATTATGTGATAGATGTCTACCTCTAGAACAAGTCCCATTGACTCACCTAATAATAATGAAGAGTCAAATGTAAATTGGAATGATTCGTGGACTGATTCACAAGTTCCCGAAGAGGAACCGGAAGAAGAGTCGGAACCGGAAGAAGAATCGGAACCGGAAGAAGAATCGGAACCGGATGAAGAAATAGAACCGGTGGGGGAAATAATAAAACGGTTAAGTAAAAGAAAATCCTCAACCAACCGACCAAGGTTAATTATGGTCAATGGTGTTTCCGCCAAGGAAGCAAAATATTGGGAGGATTACCAATTCTCCGATGAATCGGATTCCGACGAGAATTCCGATGATGTTATAGAAATTACCCCAACTGAATTTAAAAAGGCAAAAGAAAATAATAAGGGAAAGGGTATAAAAATAGAGAAATCTAATTCCAACCCCGATGAACTTTATATGTATCGTTAACCCCCGAAGTCCTTAAGTTGTAACAATGACCCGGGAACCTCTAAACCACCAGGTTTTTCTAAACCAATGTGGAAAATTACGGCTCGTATTAGGGGAACATCATATATCCCTAGAAACTTGGCAAAACGAACCAAAACCGAAGAAGAAGAAACGAGCGAGTCGGAATAAGATAGTTGTATTCGTGTGGTGTAATATATGTAATATAGTGTGCTTATGCTTTATGACATATGTAAAAATTGATTGTATTAATAAGTATTTTTTTTTTATGAATCTAACTCTTGTCTATTTTACAGTTTAAAAACACAAAATGGATAGACAACCCAATATTTTAAGAGACCTACCCGGAGACATGATTGATGAAATCTTGTCTAGAGTCGGTCAGAATTCCTCGGCACAACTATTTAAGGCGAGATCAGTTTGTAAGACATTCGAAGAACGTTCCAAGAATGTCTTGGTTTATAAGAGACTTTCGTTTGAAAGATGGGGGATATCACATTGGGAAACCCATAAGTTACGATGTGTTTACTTTGACGCATATATTGCGGGGAACCCAAATGCTATTTTACGGAACGGGTTAAGAAATTATTTTGACTCAATATATCCGAATATTGGACTTCGTGATTTAGAAAAAGCGGCTAACATGCAACATAAAGAAGCATGTTATGCTTACGGATTAGTAATGTTCGCTTCTCACCAAAGTGAGAACAAGAACATTGGGCTACAACTATTAAACAAAACGTTTCCACAAGTGACGGAGTCGGTAATTGGGGTAAGAAATGAGGTTTTTAGATTGTTACGGGACTGTTGGACATTACGTAACCCTCGTCCCTTTGACGATGTTACAACACGCTGTCTTATCAACGGCCATAACGGTTATGTTGCACAAGACCAAGGATGGGAAGTAGTCCTAGTAAAACCAGAATGCATGACTTGTTTCTGGATGTATGAATTACGTGTCTTTATTGCCTTTGCTGAACGACTTGTGTACTAGCTAGAATTATCTTCACAACTATCTTGTATCAAAGTTATTGTGTGCTATATTTCATGCTTTATGTAAAATAAGCGGTATTGTAAGTTTGTAAAATATTGTATAAAAGTTTGAACGCGAAATATTATTATAATCAGTTTTTCATATAGAATTGTAGTAGTTGAATTGTATATTAGCTACTAAGTATGAACTTAACGGGTAGGTACTACCCGAATTTAAACTTATAAAACGCTAATATGAAGAAAAAGCTTTTATAAATGAGTTCATATTATGCTACGAAATACTATTAACTACTCTTAATATTCTGTATGATTAACTTGTTCCATTTGACTATTTTGAAGGAAATGGCACCGACTACTCGACACACAGTGAATATGAATGAAGAGGAATTCCGTACTTTTCTAGCTTCAAACATAGCCGCAGTACAGGCTGCGCTACATACCAACAATAACCTTGGATCTAGCAGTACAGGAAATCGTGTAGGATGCACCTACAAAGAATTCACTGCCTGCAAACCTTTGGAATTTGATGGAACCGAAGGACCGATCGGATTGAAACGGTGGACCGAGAAGGTCGAATCGGTGTTTGCCATAAGTAAGTGTACTGAAGAGGACAAAGTGAAGTACGCTACGCATACCTTCACAGGTTCTGCGTTAACATGGTGGAATACCTATCTAGAGCAAGTGGGACAAGACGATGCGTACGCACTACCGTGGTCAGCATTCAAGCACTTGATGAACGAGAAGTACCGTCCCAGAACCGAGGTCAATAAGCTCAAGACAGAACTTAGAGGGTTACGAACCCAAGGATTTGATATTACCACGTATGAAAGACGATTCACAGAATTATGCCTATTGTGTCCGGGAGCATTCGAAGATGAGGAAGAGAAGATCGACGCGTTTGTGAAAGGATTACCGGAAAGAATCCAAGAAGATATAAGTTCACACGAGCCCGCCTCCATACAACAGGCATGTAGAATGGCTCACAAACTAGTGAACCAGATTGAAGAAAGAATTAAAGAACAGACTGCTGAAGAGGCCAATGTGAAGCAAGTCAAAAGAAAGTGGGTGGAAAATGGTGATAAGAATCACCAATACAACAACAACAGCAATCGCAACAATTATCCCAACAATCGCAACATCAATCGCAACTACAACAAACGGCCCAACAACAACAACAACAACAACAACAACAGCAACTACAACAATCATCCCAACAACAATAATAACCGCAACAACAACAACAATCAGAAGCAGCTATGCCAAAGGTGTGAAAAGTATCACTCGGGGTTCTGCACCAAATTTTGCAACAAGTGTAAAAGAAATGGTCATAGCGCGGCGAAGTGTGAGGTCTACGGACCAGGGGTTAATAGAACGAAAGGAACAAATGGTGTCGGAACGAGTAATGGCGGAGCAAGTAGTGTCGGAGCAAGCTATGCCAATGTAGTTTGTTATAAATGTGGAAAACCGGGCCACATTATTAGAAATTGCCCGAACCAGGAGAACACGAATGGACAAGGCCGCGGAAGAGTTTTCAATATTAATGCGGCAGAGGCACAGGAAGACCCGGAGCTTGTTACGGGTACGTTTCTTATTGATAATAAATCTGCTTACGTTTTATTTGATTCGGGTGCGGATAGAAGCTATATGAGTAGAGATTTTTGTGCTAAATTAAGTTGCCCATTGACGCCTTTGGATAGTAAATTTTTACTCGAATTAGCAAATGGTAAATTAATTTCAGCAGATAATATATGTCGGAATCGAGAAATTAAACTGGTTAGCGAAACATTTAAGATTGATTTAATACCAGTAGAGTTAGGGAGTTTTGATGTGATAATCGGTATGGACTGGTTGAAAGAAGTGAAAGCAGAGATCGTTTGTTACAAAAATGCAATTCGCATTATACGAGAAAAAGGAAAACCCTTAATGGTGTACGGAGAAAAGGGCAACACGAAGCTACATCTTATTAGTAATTTGAAGGCACAAAAACTAATAAGAAAAGGTTGCTATGCTGTTCTA
Source organism: Rutidosis leptorrhynchoides (assembly GCF_046630445.1). Classification (NCBI taxonomy): domain Eukaryota; kingdom Viridiplantae; phylum Streptophyta; class Magnoliopsida; order Asterales; family Asteraceae; genus Rutidosis; species Rutidosis leptorrhynchoides. The sequence continues at coordinate 689,738,613 of NC_092334.1, forward strand.
GCACAGGTCGAGAAAGTACAAACTGAAGAAAAGAGCATCAATGATGTTCCCATTGCAAAAGAATTTCCCGATGTATTTCCGAAAGAATTACCGGGATTACCCCCACATCGATCCGTTGAATTTCAAATAGATCTTGTACCAGGAGCTGCACCAATTGCTCGTGCTCCTTACAGACTCGCACCCAGCGAGATGAAAGAACTGCAAAGTCAATTACAAGAACTTTTAGAGCGTGGTTTCATTCGACCAAGCACATCACCGTGGGGAGCTCCTGTTTTGTTTGTCAAGAAGAAAGATGGTACATTCAGGTTGTGTATCGACTACCGAGAGTTGAACAAACTTACCATCAAGAACCGCTACCCACTACCGAGAATCGACGACTTATTTGATCAACTACAAGGCTCGTCTGTTTATTCAAAGATTGACTTACGTTCCGGGTATCATCAAATGCGGGTGAAAGAAGATGATATTCCAAAGACTGCTTTCAGAACACGTTATGGTCATTACGAGTTTATGGTCATGCCATTTGGTTTAACTAATGCACCAGCTGTGTTCATGGACCTTATGAACCGAGTGTGTGGACCATACCTTGACAAGTTTGTCATTGTTTTCATTGATGACATACTTATTTACTCAAAGAATGACCAAGAACACGGTGAACATTTGAGAAAGGTGTTAGAAGTATTGAGAAAGGAAGAATTGTACGCTAAGTTTTCAAAGTGTGCATTTTGGTTGGAAGAAGTTCAATTCCTCGGTCACATAGTGAACAAAGAAGGTATTAAGGTGGATCCGGCAAAGATAGAAAATGTTGAAAAGTGGGAAACCCCGAAAACTCCGAAACACATACGCCAGTTTTTAGGACTAGCTGGTTACTACAGAAGGTTCATCCAAGACTTTTCCAGAATAGCAAAACCCTTGACTGCATTAACGCATAAAGGGAAGAAATTTGAATGGAATGATGAACAAGAGAAAGCGTTTCAGTTATTAAAGAAAAAGCTAACTACGGCACCTATATTGTCATTGCCTGAAGGGAATGATGATTTTGTGATTTATTGTGATGCATCAAAGCAAGGTCTCGGTTGTGTATTAATGCAACGAACGAAGGTGATTGCTTATGCGTCTAGACAATTGAAGATTCACGAACAAAATTATACGACGCATGATTTGGAATTAGGCGCGGTTGTTTTTGCATTAAAGACTTGGAGGCACTACTTATATGGGGTCAAAAGTATTATATATACCGACCACAAAAGTCTTCAACACATATTTAATCAGAAACAACTGAATATGAGGCAGCGTAGGTGGATTGAATTATTGAATGATTACGACTTTGAGATTCGTTACCACCCGGGGAAGGCAAATGTGGTAGCCGATGCCTTGAGCAGGAAGGACAGAGAACCCATTCGAGTAAAATCTATGAATATAATGATTCATAATAACCTTACTACTCAAATAAAGGAGGCGCAACAAGGAGTTTTAAAAGAGGGAAATTTAAAGGATGAAATACCCAAAGGATTGGAGAAGCATCTTAATATTCGGGAAGACGGAACCCGGTATAGGGCTGAAAGGATTTGGGTACCAAAATTTGGAGATATGAGAGAAATGGTACTTAGAGAAGCTCATAAAACCAGATACTCAATACATCCTGGAACGGGGAAGATGTACAAGGATCTCAAGAAACATTTTTGGTGGCCGGGTATGAAAGCCGATGTTGCTAAATACGTAGGAGAATGTTTGACGTGTTCTAAGGTCAAAGCTGAGCATCAGAAACCATCAGGTCTACTTCAACAACCCGAAATCCCGGAATGGAAATGGGAAAACATTACCATGGATTTCATCACTAAATTGCCAAGGACTGCAAGTGGTTTTGATACTATTTGGGTAATAGTTGATCGTCTCACCAATCCGCACACTTCCTACCAATAAGAGAAGATGACAAGATGGAGAAGTTAGCACGACTGTATTTGAAGGAAGTCATCTCCAGACATGGAATACCAATCTCTATTATCTCTGATAGGGATGGCAGATTTATTTCAAGATTCTGGCAGACATTACAGCAAGCATTAGGAACTCGTCTAGACATGAGTACTGCCTATCATCCACAAACTGATGGGCAGAGCGAAAGGACGATACAAACGCTTGAAGACATGCTACGAGCATGTGTTATTGATTTCGGAAACAGTTGGGATCGACATCTACCGTTAGCAGAATTTTCCTACAACAACAGCTACCATTCAAGCATTGAGATGGCGCCGTTTGAAGCACTTTATGGTAGAAAGTGCAGGTCTCCGATTTGTTGGAGTGAGGTGGGGGATAGACAGATTACGGGTCCGGAGATTATACAAGAAACTACCGAGAAGATCATCCAAATTCAACAACGGTTGAAAACTGCCCAAAGTCGACAAAAGAGCTACGCTGACATTAAAAGAAAATATATAGAATTTGAAATTGGAGAGATGGTCATGCTTAAAGTTGCACCTTGGAAAGGCGTTGTTCGATTTGGTAAACGAGGGAAATTAAATCCAAGGTATATTGGACCATTCAAGATTATTGATCGTGTCGGACCAGTAGCTTACCGACTTGAGTTACCTCAACAACTCGCGGCTGTACATAACACTTTCCACGTCTCGAATTTGAAGAAATGTTTTGCTAAAGAAGATCTCACTATTCCGTTAGATGAAATCCAAATCAACGAAAAACTTCAATTCATCGAAGAACCCGTCGAAATAATGGATTGTGAGGTTAAAAGACTTAAGCAAAACAAGATACCAATTGTTAAGGTTCGATGGAATGCTCGTAGAGGACCCGAGTTTACCTGGGAGCGTGAAGATCAGATGAAGAAGAAATACCCGCATCTATTTCCAGAAGATTCATCAACACCTTCAACAGCTTAAAATTTTGGGACGAAATTTATTTAACGGGTAGGTACTGTAGTGACCCGAACTTTTCCATGTTTATATATATTAATTGAGATTGATATTTACATGATTAAATGTTTCCAACATGTTAAGCAATCAAACTTGTTAAGACTTGATTAATTGAAATATGTTTCATATAGACAATTGACCACCCAAGTTGACCGGTGATTCACGAACGTTAAAACTTGTAAAAACTATATGATGACATATATATGGATATATATAGTTAACATGATACTATGATAAGTAAACATATCATTAAGTATATTAACAATGAACTACATATGTAAAAACAAGACTACTAACTTAATGATTTTTAAACGAGACACATATGTAACGATTATCGTTGTAAAGACATTTAATGTATATATATCATATTAAGAGATATTCATACATGATAATATCATGATAATATAAGAATTTAAAATCTCATTTGATATTATAAACATTGGGTTAACAACATTTAACAAGATCGTTAACCTAAAAGTTTCAAAACAACACTTACATGTAACGACTAACGATGACTTAACGACTCAGTTAAAATGTATATACATGTAGTGTTTTAATATGTATTTATACACTTTTGAAAGACTTCAATACATTTATCAAAATACTTCTACTTAGCAAAAATGCTTACAATTACATCCTCGTTCAGTTTCATCAACAATTCTACTCGTATGCACCCGTATTCGTACTCGTACAATACACAGCTTTTAGATGTATGTACTATTGGTATATACACTCCAATGATCAGCTCTTAGCAGCCCATGTGAGTCACCTAACACATGTGGGAACCATCATTGGGCAACTAGCATGAAATATCTCATAAAATTACAAAAATATGAGTAATCATTCATGACTTATTTACATGAAAACAAAATAACATATCCTTTATATCTAATCCATACACCAACGACCAAAAACACCTACAAACACTTTTATTCTTCAATTTTCTTCATCTAATTGATCTCTCTCAAGTTCTATCTTCAAGTTCTAAGTGTTCTTCATAAATTCCAAAAGTTCTAGTTTCATAAAATCAAGAATACTTTCAAGTTTGCTAGCTCACTTCCAATCTTGTAAGGTGATCATCCAACCTCAAGAAATCTTTGTTTATTACAGTAGGTTATCATTCTAATACAAGGTAATAATCATATTCAAACTTTGGTTCAATTCCTATAACTATAACAATCTTATTTTAAGTGATGATCTTACTTGAACTTGTTTTCGTGTCATGATTCTGCTTCAAGAACTTCGAGCCATCCAAGGATCCATTGAAGCTAGATCCATTTTTCTATTTTCCAGTAGGTTTATCCAAGGAACTTAAGGTAGTAATGATGTTCATAACATCATTCGATTCATACATATAAAGCTATCTTATTCGAAGGTTTAAACTTGTAATCACTAGAACATAGTTTAGTTAATTCTAAACTTGTTCGCAAACAAAAGTTAATCCTTCTAACTTGACTTTTAAAATAAACTAAACACATGTTCTATATCTATATGATATGCTAACTTAATGATTTAAAACCTGGAAACACGAAAAACACCGTAAAACCGGATTTACGCCGTCGTAGTAACACCGCAGGCTGTTTTGGGTTAGTTAATTAAAAACTATGATAAACTTTGATTTAAAAGTTGTTATTCTGAGAAAATGATTTTTATTATGAACATGAAACTATATCCAAAAATTATGGTTAAACTCAAAGTGGAAGTATGTTTTCTAAAATGGTCATCTAGACGTCGTTCTTTCGACTGAAATGACCACCTTTACAAAAATGACTTGTAACTTATTTTTACGACTATAAACCTATACTTTTTCTGTTTAGATTCATAAAATAGAGTTCAATATGAAACCATAGCAATTTGATTCACTCAAAACGGATTTAAAATGAAGAAGTTATGGGTAAAACAAGATTGGATAATTTTTCTCATTTTAGCTACGTGAAAATTGGTAACAAATATATTCCAACCATAACTTAATCAACTTGTATTGTATATTATGTAATCTTGAGATACCATAGACACGTATACAATGTTTCGACCTATCATGTCGACACATCTATATATATTTCGGAACAACCATAGACACTCTATATGTGAATGTTGGAGTTAGCTATACAGGGTTGAGGTTGATTCCAAAATATGTATAGTTTGAGTTGTGATCAATACTGAGATACGTATACACTGGGTCGTGGATTGATTCAAGATAATATTTATCGATTTATTTCTGTATATCTAACTGTGGACAACTAGTTATAGGTTACTAACGAGGACAACTGACTTAATAAACTTAAAACATCAAAATATATTAAAAGTGTTGTAAATATATTTTGAACATACTTTGATATATATGTATATATTGTTATAGGTTCGTGAATCAACCAGTGGCCAAGTCTTACTTCCCGACGAAGTAAAAATCTGTGAAAGTGAGTTATAGTCCCACTTTTAAAATCTAATATTTTTGGGATGAGAATACATGCAGGTTTTATAAATGATTTACAAAATAGACACAAGTACGCGAAACTACATTCTATGGTTGAATTATCGAAATCGAATATGCCCCTTTTTATTAAGTCTGGTAATCTAAGAATTAGGGAACAGACACCCTAATTGACGCGAATCCTAAAGATAGATCTATTGGGCCTAACAAACCCCATCCAAAGTACCGGATGCTTTAGTACTTCGAAATTTATATCATATCCGAAGGGTGTCCCGGAATGATGGGGATATTCTTATATATATGCATCTTGTTAATGTCGGTTACCAGGTGTTCACCATATGAATGATTTTTATCTCTATGTATGGGATGTGTATTGAAATATGAAATCTTGTTGTCTATTGTTACGATTTGATATATATAGGTTAAACCTATAACTCACCAACATTTTTGTTGACGTTTTAAGCATGTTTATTCTCAGGTGATTATTAAGAGCTTCCGCTGTCGCATACTTAAATAAGGACAAGATTTGGAGTCCATGCTTGTATGATATTGTGTAAAAACTGCATTCAAGAAACTTATTTTGTTGTAACATATTTGTATTGTAAACCATTATGTAATGGTCGTATGTAAACAGGATATTTTAGATTATCATTATTTGATAATCTACGTAAAGCTTTTTAAACCTTTATTGATGAAATAAAGGTTATGGTTTGTTTAAAAATGAATGCAGTCTTTGAAAAACGTCTCATATAGAGGTCAAAACCTCGCAACGAAATCAATTAATATGGAACGTTTTTAATCAATAAGAACGGGACATTTCACACCTTGTACTTTGGTTAGGATTTGATAACACTTGAATATAGCTTGCAAAAATTAAATTTGTGAACCACCTTTGGCCATCAAACCCCACGGCATTCAGCTGCTGTATATGGCAGTTTTTTTGCAGAATTTTGAAGTCTTAATTGCAAGTGTCTCTTTCTTGGTCAAGGAGTATGCATGTATATGGAAATGGGAAAGCCTTGGAATCTCTAGCATGCCTCTCATACTTCCAATGCCACTTCCTTGTTTATAAAATAGTTTTATAACACATGGCATAATTTATAAACTAGCAACATTTATAAACTTATTTGTTTTATTTATAACAAATTTATAAACTTGCAAATTTATAAATTATGTACACATTATATATAAAATCCATATTATAAAATGTAACATAACATAATTAATTATTTAACCTATAAATAATTAACTCCTTATTATATAAATTATTCCATAATTTATATACACATCAAGTAATATTTGAGAAAACCATTTTTCTTAAAGTTCAAGTGTCACGTATTTAATCAATGATCCAATCGCTAAGATCAAATACGAATAAGGTGTCGGTAAGTTTGTTATTGGGTATGACCCGACTTGGATCAAAACATATTAGCCACGTTAATTTAATATGTCTCTCGGGCATACGAAATACCTTCACGAATAATGTCAACTAACGTCCACTAACGTCAAGTAACGTCAAGTAACATCAACTAACGTCAAGAAACGTTAAGTATCGTCAACTAACGTCAAGTAACTTCAAGTAAACGTCAATTAACGTCAACTAAAGCCAGTTAACATAACCTAACGTCAAATAACGTCCACTAACGTCAACTAACCTCAAGTAACGTCAATTAACGTCCACTCATGTCAACCAACGTCAACTAACCTCTACTAACGTCCACTAACGTCAAGTAACGTCAAGTGTTGGATAGCAAATGTTGCACATAACGATTCTTGTAAAACCCTCAAGTGTTGGAAAAACTAAACTTTTCATAAAAATTTAAAACTTTCTGAACTATAAAACACTAAGGATTATAAAATTCTATAAAAGATCAAAAAGTTTTGCTACAAAATAGACAAAAGGGTAAAACAAGGTTAAAAACTTTTTGCGAAAATCAAACCAACTTTCCAAAAGAGCATTGCAAAACGAAAGGCGCGATTTGACCCATTATAATTGTTGTGAGGCACCCCCAAATAAGGCTTTATAAGCACTCATTTTCAGTGCTTCACTATACTTCCGTTGAGCGCGCCGATGTTAACATCTTGAAATCAGAACTTGCTCTTGATCTACATTTCAGAATCACATATTTTTTGACAAGGATGACTAAGTTAGAACCTCAGCTATTCGTGAAGACAAAAACAACCCCCATTACACATCTTCGTTTCCATCCCACAATTCCATCCACCACTACTTATCTATTCTATCCGCTTTATAAATAAAGAAATAAATCTCGATAAAATCATTCCTCTCGAGAAACCCTTTATAAAACCGCATTAGAAAAATGTGAGCATCCGAGCCAACTATCGAAGAAGACCGCCAATGAAAGGAGACCTCGAAGAGAAAAGCAAAAGATGCTTGCTGAATACATATATATATATATATATATATATATATATATATATATATATATATATATATATATATATATATATATATATATATATATATATATATTTCGACGAATAAAGGTTCTGAAAAAAGGAGCAGAACCAGAAAATATTCGAGGAAAGAAACTCCTGGCAGACAAAAAGAAGGATGCTCACCGTGAAATTCCTGACAAAAAGCTGAAAGGATCACTAAAAATCGATTTTTCAAAAGAAACTCCTATCTATCAAAACCCTTCGCATCCCAGAAACCTCCAAATCACCATCTCTTCATAATCCAAGCTGAGTCGATAACTGAAAATTCTCTCAAATGAGTGATGGAGATTTGAGTCTTGATCAAGCCTATGACGAAGAATGTGAGCATGACTGGCTAAGAGTGATTTCATTTCTTAGAACTATAGGACACTCTAAACACTTTAGTGAAATGAGTGACCCGAGTGAGATAACCTCAGTTATGTAACCTCCTCTCATGCTTGCGGAAAAAGGTTTGAGAATAACAAAGAGAATAAAAACTAAGTTTTCACTCCTCCGTCTTGCAGAACAAAGAACACTTGATCACTATGAATAAAAGTCTTCAGTGTTTAAAGCTCAGAAGTTTGCTTGAGGACAAGCAAAGTCTAAGTGTGGGATATTTGATATCGGCTAAAAAGTCATGTTTTTACCCCCGATATTGAGTCTCAAAATCATAAAGTTCAAAACTTTGTCGGAAAAATAATCGCTTTTTCGGTTAAATTTGTAGATAAAGTAATTACGAAGATGATGCAAAAAGAATCAAGAGAAACGGAGCTAAAACGAAGATTCTAGAGCGAAAACGGTGAAAGACAAGAAATCAAGTTACGATCCAGGAAAACCAGCTGACCAGGCAAGCCAAACGGCCTACCAAACGGCCTGCCAAATGGCTTGCCTAGCTCACAAATGGCATGCCAAACGGCCAGGGCAAATGGCACCTGCAAACGGGCTAGTCTGGCAAACGGGCCCTGCAAATGGCCTGCCAGCCGTTTGCAGGCAAAATCCAATTCTATTTAAAGGCTTTTTGTCATCCAATTTCAACACACCTCTCTTCACTCTCTCACTACAATACACTTTCTCTCACTAGAGCTTTCAAGGCCTTCTCACCTCCGAGCGGGAAATTAAGTACCCGGAGGCGAACGCCGAAGATTGTAAGTGGAGCGGTCTAGAGGATGTCAGCACTTGTAATGGTCCAGATCTCGTCTATAAACGGTGAACGTTTTCCTCAATTTAATGAAGTTATTATGTTATCTTGAGTTGCTTTCATCTTGCATGCTTATCTATCTATTACAAATGTTTATTATATGTTGAATACTTTATCTAAAACTTATCCTATTGTTATGCTGAAACCCTGATGGTTTAGAAGTTTAATTTACGGATCACCCTTTCTGCTAATTCACGTGGCTATAACCTAGTATTAGGACCTGATCAACCCTAGGATACAAGGTAAGTAGTTATGTGTGCTTAACGTCACAATAGGGATATAGTACCTACGTGCGAATAACCATTTATTCGCCATAGAAGAGATGCCCATTTAGGTAGAGTTGGCAACATAGAGTTCAGTGAACACTATCCTGCTCAAAAGCATGATTCGCGTCAGAAGCAATGTTCTTGAGATGTTGTAAGATGATCCGGGGTTGAATAAGTAATCGCAAAGGAGAGAACTCTAATCCAATTAGCAGTACCTTAGAATATCTAAGATTGCATGTCTATTAATGTTAAGGCATAACATAGTGTTAAGTGGTGGAATATTCCTTTAGTTAGACTAACTAGGATTAAGAAAAGCTGAGACTTTCCTTTATGGGTATACCACTTTGTTCATGCACCTAGGATTCTATCCATAAGGTCGTTTAAACCCTTTAGGTTAATGTTGGGAGTAGGGATATCCGTCTTAGCCAGAATCTTCAAGGCCTAAACTCTTAGTGACAAATCAGTTACGTTCATAGCCCAATGATTGAGGTTTAGTGTTTATCCTAGGAAGTTGAACTCTTGTGATAATTTCCCATCAGAATTCTATTCTCCATACCTATCTATCTCTATCTTTATAAGTTCAATTACTGTTTTATTTAGTTAATCTTGATCTATCACCTCTTCTCACTAGGGTTAACTACATAGGCACTTTTGTCCCACGTTACTGAACAAACATACAAAAATACGAACCTGAGTTATATTTACCACTTACTCGTTAAAAGGAAGACAAGTAGGTGAGTTATAGCTAGGAAACCCTAGCTAAATATAAATGATAAAACCATTACTCTCTTTTGGTAGCTAACTCTAACGTGTTGCGACCTAACAACACCGCACAAATAAAAACCGTCCGTTTTGGCCATATCAGAACTCAATCGGTCGCTACGTTTATTGGCATAAGAATTTTGTCTATCTTGCGCCGCCTTTAACCGTGCCAGAATCATCTCAATTTTACTATTAGTCTCAAGAACCAAATCGGTACTCCCGATTTCACTTTGTCCCACTTCACCCCAACAAATAGGAGTTCGACACCTTCGTCCATAAAGCATATCATACGGTGGCATTCCAATACTAGCATGGTAGCTATTGTTGTACGAGAATTTCACCAAAGGTAAGTGCTCATCTCAACTACCACTGAAATCAATAACACACGCCCGCAACATATGCTCTAACGTTTGGTTTGTACGCTTGGTTTGACTGTCCGTTTGAGGATGATACACCGTGCTCATCTTCAATTGAGTACCCATATCTTCATGAAACTTATTCCAAAACTGAGACGTGAAACGAGTATCTCGATTCGAAATAATAGATATAGGAACCCCGTGCCTTGATATCACCTCCTTGATAAACAACTTAGACAAAGTCTCCGACGATATCGCTTCCCGAATGGGAAAAAACAAAGAACTCTTCGTCAATCGATAAACTATCACCCAAATCGTATCAAATTGAGTTCTCTCCGGCTTTTGGTGTTCAGCCATAACTTGCAAACACGTGACGCATTGTTCAACAAACTTAACAACATCACGTTTCATACCGGGCCACCAGTACTCTTTCTTTAAATCAAAATACATCTTTGTCGCACCTGGATGAACGGAATACTTTGACTTATGTGCTTTATCAAGTAGCACTTGTCGGAAACCTCCCATTCTAGGCACCCACACCCTTCCTTGGAAGGACAACAAACCATGCAGGCCTAAGGTAATGGACTCCATTTGCCCCATGATTCATTCTTCATGCTTGTTGTTAACAAATGCTTCAATTTGAATCTCACCAAGCTTTACAAGAAAATTGTTAGTAATAATCATGTGTAACGATCCTACTTGTATTATCGGGTGTTGACTCTTTCGACTCAATGCATCCACGACCACATTCGCCTTACCCGGATGGTAAAGTATCTCACAATCATAATCCTTTACCATATCCATCCACCTACGTTGACGATAATTCAAATCTCGTTGGTTAAAGAGGTGTTTCAAACTCTTATGATCCGAATAAATCATAGAGTTGATACCATACAAGTAGTGGCGCCAAATTTTCAACGCATGAACCACCGCCGCCAATTCAAGATCATGAGTCAGGTATCTCTTTTCGTGTTCCTTCAATTGTCGAAAGCGTAAGCGATGACTTTACCCCTTTGCACTAGAACACACCCGATCCCATTTAATGAGGCATCACAATGAACCGTCATGTCTTCAATTTCCTCCGGTAATACTAACACCGGAGCTTGACACGATTTCTCCTTTAACAATTGGAAAGCAATTTCTTGATCATTTTCCCAAGTAAACTTCATGTTCTTCCTTGTCAATTTCGTCAAAGGAGAAGCGATTTTTAAGAAGTCTTGGATAACCCGACGATAATAACCAGCCAATCCAAGAAAACTTCGAATTTCCTTAGGCATAGTCGGTTGTCCCTAATTTTTCACCGTCTCTATCTTCCCCGGATCTACTTGAATACCCTCTTTGTTCACAATGTGTCCAAGGAATTGCACCTCCCTTAGCCAAAATTCTCACTTGGAGAATTTAGCATACAACTTTTCCTTCTGCAACATCTTCAACACTTCACGCAAATGGTTTTCATGTTCCTTCATACTCTTAGAATAGACAAGTATGTCATCGATGAACACTATTACTGACTTGTCCAACATAGGTTGGCACACTCGGTTCATAAGATCCATGAATGCCGCCGGTGCATTCTTAAGACCAAAAGGCATAACTACAAACTCAAAATGCAGGTAACGAGTTCGAAAAGCTATAAATATAATTATTCGTACTAACCTTACTAATCAAATAAAGGGGCGCAACAGGGGGTTGTAAAAGAAGGAAAGTTGAAGAATGAGATACCCAAAGGATCAGAGAAACATATTAATATTCGGGAAGACGGAACCCGATATAGGGCTGATAGAATTTGGGTACCAAGGTTTGGAGATGTGAGAGAAATGGTACTTAAAGAAGCACATAAAACCAGATATTCAATACATCCCGGAGCGGGGAAGATGTATAAAGATCTCAAGAAACACTTTTGGTGGCCGGGTATGAAAGCCGATATTGCTAAATATGTAGGAGAATGTTTGACGTGTTCTAAGGTCAAAGCTGAACATCAGAAACTATCAGGTCTACTACAACAACCTGAAATCCCGGAATGGAAATGGGAAAACATTACCATGGATTTCATTACTAAATTGCCAAGGACTGCAAGTGGTTATGATACTATTTGGGTAATAGTTGATCGTCTCACCAAGTCAGCACACTTCCTACCAATGATAGAAGATGACAAAATGGAGAAGTTGGCGCGATTGTATTTGAAGGGGGTTGTCTCCAGACATGGAATACCCGTCTCTATTATCTCTGATAGGGATGGTAGATTTGTTTCAAGGTTCTGGCAGACATTGCAACAAGCATTGGGGACTCGTCTAGACATGAGTACTGCCTATCATCCACAAACTGATGGGCAGAGTGAAAGGACGATATAAACGCTTGAAGACATGCTACGAGCATGTGTTATTGATTTCGGAAACAGTTGGGATCGACACCTACCGTTAGCAGAATTTTCCTACAACAACAGTTATCATTCTAGTATTGAGATGGCGCCGTTTGAGGCACTTTATGGTAGAAAGTGCAGGTCTCTGATTTGTTGAAATGAAGTGGGGGATAGACAGATTACGGGTCCGGAGATCATACAAGAAACTACCGAGAAAATCATCCAAATTCAACAACGATTGAAAACCGCCCAGAGTCGACAAAAGAGTTACGCGGACAGTAAAAGAAAAGATATAGAGTTTAAAATTAGAGAAATGGTCATGCTTAAGGTTTCACCTTGGAAAGGCGTTGTTCGATTTGGTAAACGGGGAAAACTAAATCCAAGGTACATTGGACCATTCAAGATTATAGATCATGTCGGACCAGTAGCTTACCAACTGGAGATACCTCAACAACTCACAGCTGTACATAACACTTTCCACGTCTCGAATTTGAAGAAATGTTTTGCTAAAGAAGATCTCACTATTCCGTTGGACGAAATCCAAATCAATGAAAAACTTCAGTTCATTGAAGAACCCGTCGAAATAATGGATCGTGAGGTTAAGAGACTTAAGCAAAACAAGATACCGATTGTTAAGTTTCGATGGAATGCTCGTAGAGGACCCGAGTTCATCTGGGAGCATGAAGATCAGATGAAGAAGAAATATTCGCATCTATTTCCAGAAGATTCGTCAACACCTTCAACAGCTTAAAATTTCGGGACGAAATTTATTTAACGGGTAGGTACTGTAGTGACCCGAACTTTTCCATGTTTATATATATTAATTGAGATTGATATTATATGACTAAATGTTTCCAATGTGTTAAGCAATCAAACTTGTTAAGACTTGATTAATTGAAATAGGTTTCATATAGACAATTGACCACCCAAGTTGACCGGTGATTCACGAACGTTAAAACTTGTAAAAACTATACGATGACATATATATGGTTATATATATAGTTAACATGATTTTATGATAAGTAAGTATCTCATTAGGTATTTTAACAATGAGTTATATACTTAAAAATGAGACTATTAAATTAAGAAACTCGAAAACGATATATATAACGATTATCGTTATAACAACGTCTTACTAGGTACATATGAATCATATTAAGATATTGATACACTTGGTTAATTATGTTAAATGATAAGTAAATATATCATTAAGTGTATTAACAATGAACTACATATGTAAAAATAAGACTACTAACTTAATGATTTTGAAACGAGACATATATGTAACGATTATCGTTGTAACGACATTTAACTGTATATATATATATCATACTAAGATATATTATATATCATAATATCATGATAATGTAATAATTTAACATCTCATTTGATATAATAAACAATGGGTTAACAACATTTAACAAGATCGTTAACCTAAAGGTTTCAAAATAACATTTACATGTAACGACTAACGATGACTTAACAACTCAGTTAAAATGTATATACATGTAGTGTTTTAATATGTATTCATGCACTTTTGAAAGACTTCAAGACACTTATCAAAATACTTCTACTTAACAAAAATGCTTACAATTACATCCTCGTTCAGTTTCATCAACAATTCTACTCGTATGCACCCGTATTCGTACTCGTACAATACACAGCTTTAAGATGTATGTACTATTGGTATATACACTCCAATGATCAGCTCTTACCAGCCCATGTGAGTCACCTAACACATGTAGGAACCATCATTTGGCAACTAGCATGAAATATCTCATAAAATTACAAAAATATGAGTAATCATTCATGACTTATTTACATGAAAACAAAATTACATATCCTTTATATCTAATCCATATACCAACGACCAAAAATACCTACAAAAACTTTCATTCTTCAATTTTATTCATCTAATTGATCTCTCTCAAGCTCCATCTTCAAGTTTTAAGTGTTCTTCATAAATTCTATAAGTATAGTTTCATAAAAATCAAGAATACTTCCAAGTTTGCAAGTCTACTTCCAAGCTTTCTAATCCATTCCAAGTAATCATATAAGATCAAGGAACCTTTGTTATTTACAATAGGTTATCTTTCTAATTCAAGGTAATATTCATATTCAAACTTTGATTCAATTTCTACAACTATAACAATCTTATTTCGAGTGAAAATCTTACTTGAACTGTTTTCGTGTCATGATTTTGCTTCAAGAACTTTCAAGACATCCAAGGATCCTTTGAAGCTAGATCCATTTTTCTAATTTCCAGTAGTTTTATTCAAAAAACTTGAGGTAGTAATGATGTTCATAACATCATTCAATTCATACATATAAAGCTATCTTATTCGAAGGTTTAAACTTGTAATCACTAGAACATAGTTTAGTTAATTCTAAAGTTGTTCACAAACAAAAGTTAATCCTTCTAATTTGACTTTTAAAATCAACTAAACACATGTTCTATATCTATATGATATGCTAACTTAATGATTTAAAACCTGGAAACACGATGAACACCATAAAATCGGATATACGCCGTCGTAGTGAAACCGGGGGCTGTTTTGGTTTGGATAATTAAAAACTATGATAAACTTTGATTTAAAAGTTGTTCTTCTGGGAAAATGATTTTTCATATTAACATGAAACTATATCCAAAAATCTTGGTTAAACTCAAAGTAGAAGTATGTTTTCTAAAATGATCATCTAGACGTCGTTCTTTCGACTGAAATGACTACCTTTAAAAAAATAACTTGTAACTTATATTTCAGACTATAAACCTATAATTTTTCTGTTTAGATTCATAAAATAGAGTTCAATATGAAACCATAGCAATTTTATTCACTCAAAACGGATTTAAAATGATGAAGTTATGGGTAAAACAAGATTGGATATTTTTGATCTTTTTAGCTACGGGAAATGTTTAACAAATCTATACAAATCATATCCTAGCTAACTTATATTGTATTATACATGTATTCTAATATATTATGTAATCTTGGGATACCATAGACACATATGTAAATGTTTTGACATATCATATCGACCCATGTATATATATTATTTGGAACAACCATAGACACTCTATATGCAGTAATGTTGGAGTTAGCTATACAGGGTTGAGGTGGATTCCAAAAATATATATACTTTGTGTTGTGATCTAGCCTGAGACGTGTATACACTGGGTCGTGGATTGATTCAAGAAATTATATATCGATTTATTTCTGTACATCTAACTTTGGACAACTAGTTGTAGGTTACTAACGAGGACAGCTGACTTAATACACTCAAATCTTTAAAACATAATAAAAATGGTTGTAATTATATTTTGATCATACTTTGATATATACATATTTGTATAAGTTCGTGAATCTATCTGTGGCCAAGTCTTATTTTCGTGGAAGAAAATATATGTGAAAGTGAGTTATAGTCCCACCTTTAAAATCTAATATTTTTGGGATGAGAATACATGCAGGTTTTATAAATGATTTACAAAATAGACACAAGTACGTGAAACTACATTCTATGGTTGAATTATCGAAATCGAATATGCCCCTTTTTATTAAGTCTGGTAATCTAAGAATTAGGGAACAGACACCCCAATTGACGCGAATCCTAAAGATAGATCTATTGGGCCTAACAAACCCCATCCAAAGTACCGGATGCTTTAGTACTTCGAAATTTATATCATATCCGAAGGGTGTCCCGGAATGATGGGGATATTCTTATATATGCATCTTGTTAATGTCGGTTACCAGATGTTCACCATATGAATGATTTTTATCTCTATGTATGGGATGTGTATTGAAATATGAAATCTTGTGGTCTATTGTTACGATTTGATATATATAGGTTAAACCTATAACTCACCAACATTTTTGTTGACGTTTAAAGCATGTTTATTTTCAGGTGAATACTAAGAGCTTCCGCTGTTGTATACTAAAATAAGGACAAGATTTGGAGTCCATATTTGTATGATATTGTGTAAAAACTGCATTCAAGAAGCATATGTCGATGTAATATATTTCTATTGTAAACCATTATGTAATGGTCGTGTGTAAACAGTATATTTTAGATTATCATTATTTGATAATCTACGTAATGTTTTTAAAACCTTTATTGATAAAATAAAGGTTATGGTTGTTTTAAAAATGAATGCAGTCTTTGAAAAACGTCTCATATAGAGGTCAAAACCTCGCAATGAAATCAATTAATATGGAACGTTTATAATCAATATAAACGGGACATTTCATTACAATCCTTACAAAAATCGACCCCTAGCACCGTCTTACCATCCGCTATTTCGACTTCTACCGGATGACTTAACTTAGCTAGCGGTTTATTAAGTTTAGGCACAAATCTCGGAGACACAAACGACAAATTAGCACCACTATCAAAAAGTATCCTTGCCGGATGAGAATTGACCATGAAAGTACCTGAGACGACTTCATTGGATTGTTTAGTTTCATCATTGGTCATCAAATAATTTCATCCCCTAGCCTATCCGCCGCTTTCTCTAGCCTCTTCGCTTGATCGGTAAGCAATTCGGGACACTCCGACTTTCGGTGTCATTGCTTTTTGGCAATTAAAACATGTGAGTGCGTTTGTAGCCGACTTTGGGCATTTACGAGAGATGTGACCCTTTTGCCCACAATTATAGCAAGTAGGGAGAAAATTCCCGGAACCACCCTTCTTCACGCTTTTAACACTTTCGGAACTTTTCTTGCTCTTTTTGTTCGAAAAGTTTGAATGACTTGAACCCTCAAACTTTCTCTTAGAAAAAGAGAAATCACTTCTTTTTGGAATCTCCGGTTCGAAACCCCGGGCCAACTCATACAACTCTTCAAAAGACTTAGCCATTCCCCGACTAATCTTACGTTTCAACTCATCGGTTAGAGTACGATAGAAATCTAGCATCAACAATCGGTCATCACCAACATACTACGGACAAAAACGAGTTTTTGACAAGAAGGTAGACTTGAGAGTAACCAAGTCCATTGAACCTTGTCGCAAATCGCACAACTCGTCCCGGATTTTGTTAAGGTCGGCTTGAGTTCGATATTCATCAAAGAACTCCTTTTTAAACTCTTCCTACGTCAAGCTCATACATTTTTCTTCACCATACAATTGAATTTTATCATCCCACCACAACTTAGCCTCTTCACGCAACATGCTAGAACCGTAACTCGTTTTCTTCTCGGGAGGACATTTGGCAGTACGGAAGGCCCCCTTGATGTCGGAGATCCAACATGTACTTTTCAACGGATCCCTCACCCTATTGAACATTGGGGGTTGAGCATCCTTAAAATTTTTGTAATAGAAGTCTCGCCTTCCATGCCCCCCGTTACCATCACCCCCTTCCCTACGAGGATAGATGTTTCTAGCTTCGAATGCCTCTTCGATCGCGGCATTTATTCATTCATTGTTTAACTCGGTTATTTGCTTATCAACCGATTCTTGGAAGACCCATCTAACATCTTCGAGAAATTTCGTCTTTTGACTTTTAAAGATGGCCTCAACCTTTGTAGTGACCCGAACTTTTCCATGTTTATATATATTAATTGAGATTGATATTTACATGATTAAATATTTCCAACATGTTAAGCAATCAAACTTGTTAAGACTTGATTAATTGAAATATGTTTCATATAGACAATTGACCACCCAAGTTGACCGGCGAATCACGAACGTTAAAACTTGTAAAAATGACATGACGATATATATATGGATATACATATGGTTAACATGAGATTATGATAAGTAAGTATCTCCATAACTATATTAACAATGAGTTATATACATATAAACAAGACTACTAACTTAAGGATTTCGAAACGAGACATATATGTAACGATTATCGTTGTAACGACATTTAAATGTATATATATCATATTAAGATATATTAATATATCATAATATCATGATAATATAATAATTTAACATCTCATTAGATATAATAAACAATGGGTTAACAACATTAATTGAGATCGTTAACTTAAAGGTTTCAAAACAACACTTACATGTAACAACTAACGATGACTTAACGACTCAGTTAAAATGTATATACAAGTAGTGTATTTAGATGTATTAAAATACTTTTGGAAGACTTCAAGACATATATCAAAACACTCATACTTAACGAAAATGATTACAGTTACTTTTCCATTCTTTTTTTTCATCAAGAATTCTAGTCGTATTCTTACCCGTATTATACACAGCTTCAAAACGTACTTACTATGAGTATATACCAATAGGAACTAGCATGGGATTCCACTCTTGATTATGTCATGTATGACTAATCAATTTTAACTTCTACCATGAGCTAGTCAACTAACTAGAACTCCTTTTAACCCCACTCACCACTCACCAATTACCACTCATCATTCACTCCATTTCACTTCCAATTCTCTTTCTAATTCTCTCTCAACACACACACACACTATTATGAACGTATTTTTCCAGTAGTTAATCATCATCTTCGTCAAAAATCACTTCAAGAATCAAGCTATAATCATCATAGGAAGAACACTTCAATAACACTTCAAAAATCCCTTCAAGTTTACTAATTTACTTCCAAGCTTTCTAATCCATTCCAAGTAATCATCTAAGATCAAGAAACCTTTGTTATATACATTAGGTTATCTTTTTTATTCAAGGTAATATTCATATTCAAACTTTGATTCAATTTCTATAACTATAAACTATCTTAATTCGAGTAAAAATCTTACTTGAACTTGTTTTTGTGTCATGATCCTACTTCAAGAACTTTCAAGCCATCCAAGATCCTTTGAAGCTAGATAATTTCTTGTCACTTCCAGTAGGTTTACCTACTAAACTTGAGGTAGTAATGATGTTCATAACATCATTCAATTCATATATATAAAACTATCTTATTCGAAGGTTTAAACTCGTAATCACTAGAACATAGTTTAGTTAATTCTAAACTTGTTCGCAAACAAAAGTTAATCCTTCTAACTTGACTTTTAAAATTAACTACACACATGTTATATATCAATATGATATGCTAACTTAATGATTTAAAACCTGGAAACACGAAAAACACCGTAAAACCGGATTTACGCCGTCGTAGTAACACCGCGGGCTGTTTTGGGTTAGTTAATTAAAAACTATGATAAACTTTGATTTAAAAGTTGTTATTCTGAGAAAATGATTTTTATTATGAACATGATACTATATCCAAAAATTATGGTTAAACTCAAAGTGGAAGTATGTTTTCTAAAATGGTCATCTAGACGTCGTTCTTTCGACTGAAATGACTACCTTTACAAAAACGACTTGTAACTTATTTTTCCGACTATAAACCTATACTTTTCTGTTTATATTCATAAAATAGAGTTTAATATGAAACCATAACAATTTGATTCACTCAAAATGGATTTAAAATGAAGAAGTTATGGGTAAAACAAGATTGGATAATTTTTCTCATTTTAGCTACGTGAAAATTGGTAACAAATCTATTACAACCATAACTTAATCAACTTGTATTGTATATTATGTAATCTTGAGATACCATAGACACGTATACAATATTTTGACCTATCATGTCGACACATCTATATATATTTCAGAACAACCATAGACACTCTATATGTGAATGTTGGAGTTAGCTATACAGGGTTGAGGTTGATTCCAAAATATATATAGTTTGAGTTGTGATCAATACTGAGATACGTATACACTGGGTCGTGGATTGATTCAAGATAATATTTATCGATTTATTTCTGTACATCTAACTGTGGACAACTAGTTTTAGGTTACTAACGAGGACATCTGACTTAATAAACTTAAAACATCAAAATATATTAAAAGTGTTGTAAATATATTTTAAACATATTTTGATATATATGTATATATTGTTATAGGTTCGTGAATCAACCAGTGGCCAAGTCTTACTTCTCGACGAAGTAAAAATCTGTGAAAGTGAGTTATAGTCCCACTTTTAAAATCTAATATTTTTGAGATGAGAATACATGCAGGTTTTATAAATGATTTACAAAATAGACACAAGTACGTGAAACTACATTCTATGGTTGAATTATCGACATCGAATATGCCCCTTTTTATTAAGTCTGGTAATCTAAGAATTAGGGAACAGACACCCTAATTAACGCGAATCCTAAAGATAGATCTATTGGGCCTAACAAACCCCATCCAAAGTACTGGATGCTTTAGTACTTCGAAATTTATATCATATCCGAAGGGTGTCCCAGAATGATGGGGATATTCTTATATATATGCATCTTGTTAATGTCGGTTACCAGGTGTTCACCATATGAATGATTTTTATCTCTATGTATGGGATGTGTATTGAAATATGAAATCTTGTGGTCTATTGTGATGATTTGATATATATAGGTTAAACCTATAACTCACCAACATTTTTGTTGACATTTAAAGCATGTTTATTCTCAGGTGAATACTAAGAGCTTCCGCTGTTGCATACTAAAATAAGGACAAGATTTAGAGTCCATGTTTGTATGATATTGTGTAAAAACTGCATTCAAGAAACTGATTTCAATGTAACATATTTGTATTGTAAACCATTATGTAATGGTCGTGTGTAAATAGGATATTTTAGATTATCATTATTTGATAATCTACGTAAAGCTTTTTAAACCTTTATTTATGAAATAAAGGTTATGGTTTGTTTTAAAAATGAATGCAGTCTTTGAAAAACGTCTCATATAGAGGTAAAAATCTCGCAACGAAATCAATTAATATGGAACGTTTTTAATCAATAAGAACGGGACATTTCAGTTGGTATCCGAGCGTTGGTCTTAGAGAACCAGAAAATTTGCATTAGTATGTCTTATCGAGTTTGTTAGGATGCATTAGTGAGTCTGGACTTCGACCGTTTTTTCTTTAAAAATGATTGCTTAACATTTTTGCTGGAAACTATATATCTTTAACATATGAATATTATGTGATATATTAATCTCTTAACGTGTTTGATATTATGTGATAGATGTCTACCTCTAGAACAAGTCCCATTGACTCACCTAATAATAATGAAGAGTTAAATGTAAATTGGAATGATTCGTGGACTGATTCACAAGTTCCCGAAGAGGAACCGGAAGAAGAGTCGGAACCGGAAGAAGAATCGGAACCGGAAGAAGAATCGGAACTGGAAGAAGAAATAGAACCGGTGGGGGAAATAATAAAACGGTTAAGTAAAAGAGAATCCTCAACCAACCGACCAAGGTTAATTATGGTCAATGGTGTTTCCGCCAAGGAAGCAAAATATTGGGAGGATTACCAATTCTACGATGAATCGGATTCCGACGAGAATTCCGATGATGTTATAGAAATTACCCCAACTGAATTTAAAAAGGCAAAAGAAAATAATAAGGGAAAGGTCATAAAAATAGAGAAATCTAATTCCAACCCCGATGAACTTTATATGTATCGTCAACCCCCGAAGTCCTTAAGTTGTAACAATGACCCGGGAACCTCTAAACCACCAGGTTTTTCTAAACCAATGTGGACAACGACGGCTCGTATTAGGGGAACATCATATATCCCTAGAAACTTGGCAAAACGAACCAAAACCGAACAAGAAGAAACGAGCGAGTCGGAATAAGATAGTTGTATTCGTGTGGTGTAATATATGTAATATAGTGTGCTTATGCTTTATGATATATGTAAAAATTGCTTGTATTAATAAGTATTTTTTTTATGAATCTAACTCTTGTCTATTTTACAGTATAAAAACACAAAATGGATAGACAATCCAATATTTTAAGAGACCTACCCGGAGACATGATTGATGAAATCTTGTCTAGAGTCGGTCAGAATTCCTCGGCACAACTATTTAAGGCGAGATCAGTTTGTAAGACATTCGAAGAACGTTCCAAGAATGCCTTGGTTTATAAAAGGCTTTCGTTCGAAAGATGGTGGATATCACATTGGGAAATCCATAAGTTACGATGTGTTTACTTTGACGCATATATTGCGGGGAACCCAAATGCTATTTTACGCAACGGGTTAAGAAATTATTTTGACTCAGTATATCCGAATATAGGACTTCGTGATTTAGAAAAAGCGGCTAACATGCAACATAAAGAAGCATGTTATGCTTACGGGTTAGTAATGTTCGCTTCTCACCAAAGTGAGAACAAGAACATCGGGCTACAACTATTAAACAAAACGTTCCCACAAGTGACGGAGTCGGTAATTGGGGTAAGAAATGAGGTTTTTAGGTTATTACGAGACTGTTGGTCATTACGTAACCCTCGTCCCTTTGACGACATTACAACACGCTGTCTTATCAACGGCCATAACGGTTATGTTCCACAAGACCAAGGATGGGAAGTTGTCCTAGTAAAACCAGAATGCATGACTTGTTTCTAGACGTATGAATTACGTGTCTTTATTGCCTTTGCTGAACGACTTGTGTACTAGCTAGAATTATCTTCACAACTATCTTGTATCAAAGTTATTGTGTGCTATATTTCATGCTTTATGTAAAATAAGCGGTATTGTAAGTTTGTAAAATATTGTATAAAAGTTTGAAAGCAAAATATTATTACAATCAGTTTTTCATATAGAATTGTAGTAGTTGAATTGTATATTAGCTACTAAGTATGAACTTAACGGGTAGGTACTACCCGAATTTAAACTTATAAAACGCTAATATGAAGAAAAAGCTTTTATAAATGAGTTCATATTATGCTACGAAATACTATTAACTACTCTTAATATTCTGTATGATTAACTTGTTCCATTGGACTATTTTAAAGGAAATGGCACCGACTACTCGACACACCGTGAATATGAATGAAGAGGAATTCCGTACTTTTCTAGCTTCAAACATAGCCGCAGTACAGGTTGCGCTACATACCAACAATAACCTTGGATCTGGCAGTACAGGAAATCGTGTAGGATGCACCTACAAAGAATTCACTGCCTGCAAACCTTTGGAATTTGATGGAACCGAAGGACCGATCGGATTGAAACAGTGGACCGAGAAGGTCGAATCGGTGTTTGCCATAAGTAAGTGTGCTGAAGAGGACAAAGTGAAGTACGCTATGCCTACCTTCACAGGTTCTGCGTTAACATGGTGGAATACCTATCTAGAGCAAGTGGGACAAGATGATGCGTACGCACTACCGTGGTCAGCATTCAAGCACTTGATGACCGAGAAGTACCGTCCCAGAACCGAGGTCAATAAGCTCAAGACAGAACTTAGAGGGTTACGAACCCAAGGATTTGATATTACCACGTATGAAAGACGATTCACAGAATTATGCCTATTGTGTCCGGGAGCATTCGAAGATGAGGAAGAGAAGATCGACGCGTTTGTGTAAGGATTACTGGAAAGAATCCAAGAAGATATAAGTTCACACGAGCCCGCCTCCATACAACAGGCATTGTGACGACCCGGAAATTTCCGACCAAATTTAAACCTAACCTTTATATGTTTCCGACACGATAAGCAGAATTTGTAATGTTGAATCTCAAAAAGTTTGGAACTACATTCATGTAATCAATTA
Source organism: Rutidosis leptorrhynchoides (assembly GCF_046630445.1). Classification (NCBI taxonomy): domain Eukaryota; kingdom Viridiplantae; phylum Streptophyta; class Magnoliopsida; order Asterales; family Asteraceae; genus Rutidosis; species Rutidosis leptorrhynchoides. Next base: position 689,762,849 of record NC_092334.1, read on the forward strand.
CCTTTTGACCGTGTTTGACGATTCACTAACAATTATGTGTATATAGATATGTATATATAATATATAATAACTGAAAACATTAACAAAGTATTTGATATATATGATACTTTACATGAACGTATTTGTTTCGATATATTTATCGATAGAATTAAGAGATAATATCAAATGATTGAATTATCAGATACATGATGATATGATTATGGGCCAATGTTATGAGGTCCACTGTGATTTAAGAAATCTATTCTTTTTGACAATATTCGGAAAATGGTAAAGTGATCTATAAGTAAGAATGTGGAGTGTAAATAACTTAGATGTTGGATATCGACAAGTTAAGTAACTCGACATTTTTCATTAAGATTATTTCATACGTTTATTAAACCTTTGGACTTTATCACATGCTTCACTAACAGGCTGTAATTTAAAAACTTGAAACCTATTATGAATATATATAATTCTACTTTTCTAAAATATTTTATGATATGACGATTTAAATTAATATTAAATATATTTATTCGCGTATTATACGTACATAGTTTTATACTTTTACTATACTTTAACTTTACATTTACTTTACTTTTACTTTACTTTTACTTTACTTTAACTTTAATAATTCACTTTAATAATTCATACTTTAATAATTCATACTTTAATAATTCACTTTAATAATTCATACTTTAATAATTCACTTTAATAATTCATACTTTAATAATTCACTTTAATAATTCAAAAATCTATTATAAATAGAATTCAATAGGTTTCATTATTTCATAGAAACTTGAAAATATATTTCTCTAAACTCTCTCAATCGAATTACATATATATATTTACTTAGTATTATTTCAAGATATTATTAGTATACATAAAATACTACGACGGAGTTATATTCAGACGATTTCAAAATAAGTTTTCAAACGGGATAGAGCCAAGGAAATTATGGGTTATAGCTATGGAGGTTATGGGTATTGTTCGAGGGTATTGCTCGTGAGGTCAACCTAACGTTTATCATTTTCGTTGCGTCTACGTACTTTCCTGCAATATTGAATCACAATATTGATACGTTCGTGAATCCGAGACAAACCCTGCACTTGTTCAGTTCCGTCATATACATAATTGCTACGAAATACAGTATTGTGAGTTTCATTTGCTCCCTTTTAATTGCTTTTGCAATATATATTTTTGGGCTGAGAATACATGCGTTGTTTTATAAATGTTTTACGAAATAGACACAAGTACTAAAACTAATTCTACGTGGGTTTAAACCAGAAATATACCCTTAGCTTGGTAACATTAAACTACTTGTCTATGTACGGTAGGCGCG